>NC_092709.1:357830335-358186202 GCF_047496885.1 Scyliorhinus torazame | reverse complement strand
TGTCTGTCAGTATAAGACAGTGTCTGTCAGTATAAGACGGTGCCTGTCAGTATAAGACGGTGTCTGTCAGTTTAAGAAGATGTCTGTCAGTATAAGACGGTGTCTGTCAGTATTAGACAGTGTGTGTCAGTAGAAGACAGTGTGTGTCAGTATAAGACAGTGTGTGTCAGTAGAACACAGTGTCAGTCAGTATAAGACAGTGTCTGTCACTATAAGACAGTGTGGCTCAGTATAAGTCAGTGTGGGTCAGTATAAGTCAGTGTCAGTCAGTATAAGACAGTGTCTGTCAGTATAAGACAATGTCTGTCAGTATTAGACAGTGTGAGTCAGTATAAGACAGTGTCTGTCAGTATAAGTCAGTGTCTGTCAGTAGCAGGCAGTGTCTGTCAGTAGCAGGCAGTGTCTGTCAGTATCAGACAGAGTCTGTCAGTATAAGACAGTGTGGGTCAGTATAAGACAGTGTGGGTCAGTATATGACAGTGTCTGTCAGTATAAGACAGTGTGGGTCAGTATAAGACAGCCTCTGTCAGTATAAGAGAGCGTCTGTCACTATAAGACAGCGTCTGTCAGTATCAGACAGAGTCTGTCAGTATCAGACAGTGTGGGTCAGTATAAGACAGTGTGTGTCAGTATAAGACAGTGTCTGTCAGTATAAGACAGTGTGTGTCAGTATAAGACTGTGTGGGTCAGTATAAGACTGTGTTTGTCAGTGTAAGACAGTGTGTGTCAGTGTAAGACAGTGAGGGTCAGTGTAAGGCAGTGTGGGTCAGTGTAAGACAGTGTGGGTCAGTGTAAGACAGTGTGGGTCAGTGTAAGACAGTGTGGGTCAGTGTAAGACAGTGTGTGTCAGTATAAGACAGTGTGGGTCAGGATAAGACACTGTGTGTCAGTATAAGACAGTGTGTGTCAGTATAAGACAGTGTGTGTCAGTATAAGACAGTGTCTGTCAGTATAAGACAGTGTCTGTCAGTATAAGACAGTGTCTGTCAGTACCAGACAGTGTCTGTCATTTTCCGACAGTTTATGTCAGTATCAGACAGTGTCTGTCAGTATAACACAGTGTCGGTCAGTATATGACAGTGTCTGTCTGTCAGTATACGACAGTGTCGGTCAGTATATGACAGTGTCGGTCAGTATATGACAGTGTCTGTCAGTATAAGACGTTGTGGGTCAGTATAAGACAGTGTCAGTCAGTTTAAGACAGTTTATGTCAGTATCAGACAGTGTCTGTCAGTATAAGACAGTGTCTGTCAGTATAAGACAGTGTCAGTCAGTATAAGACAGTGTCAGTCAGTATAAGACAGTGTCAGTCAGTATAAGACAGTGTGGGTCAGCATAAGACAGTGTGGGTCAGTATAAGACAGTGTGGGTCAGTATAAGACAGTGTGGGTCAGTATAAGACAGTGTGTGTCAGTATAAGACAGTGTCAGTCTGTATAAGACAGTGTCTGTCAGTATAAGACAGTGTGGGTCAGTATAAGACAGTGTGGGTCAGTATAAGACAGTGTGGGTCAGTATAAGACAATGACTGTCAGTATAAGACAGTGTCAGTCAGTATCAGACAGTGTCAGTCAGTATCAGACAGTGTCAGTCAGTATAAGACAGTGTCTGTCAGTATCTGTCAGTATAAGACAGTGTGGGTTAGTATAAGACAGTGTCAGTCAGTATAAGACAGTGTCAGTCAGTATAAGACAGTGTGGGTCAGCATAAGACAGTGTGGGTCAGTATAAGACAGTGTCTGTCCGTATAAGACAGTGAGGGTTAGTATAAGACAGTGTCAGTCAGTATAAAACAGTGTCAGACAGTATAAGACAGTGTCTGTCCGTATAAGACAGTGTGGGTTAGTATAAGACAGTGTCAGTCAGTATAAAACTGTGTCTGTCAGTATCAGACAGTGTGGGTCAGTATAAGACAGTGTGGGTCGGTATAAGACAGTGTGGGTCGGTATAAGACAGTGTGGGTCAGGATAAGACAGTGTGTGTCAGTATAAGACAGTGTGTGTCAGTATAAGACAGTGTCTGTCAGTATAAGAGAGTGTCTGTCAGTATAAGACAGTGTCTGTCAGTACCAGACAGTGTCGGTCAGTATATGACAGTGTCTGTCTGTCAGTATACGACAGTGTCTGTCAGTATAAGACAGTGTGGGTCAGTATAAGACAGTGTCAGTCAGTATAAGACAGTGTCTGTCAGTATAAGACAGTGTCTGTCAGTATAAGACGGTGTGTGTCAGTATAAAACGGTGTCTGTCAGTTTAAGACGGTGTCTGTCAGTTTAAGACGGTGTCTGTCAGTTTAAGACTGTGGCTGTCAGTATAAGACAGTGTGTGTCCGCATAAGACAGTGAGTGTCGGTATAAGACAGTGTGGGTCGGTATAAGACAGTGTCAGACAGTATAAGACAGCGTGTGTCAGTATAAGACAGCGTGTGTCAGTATAAGACAGCGTCAGTCAGTATAAGACAGTGTCAGTCAGGTCAGTCAGTATAAGACAGTGTCTGTCAGTATAAGACAGTGTCTGTCAGTATAAGACAGTGTGGGTCAGTATAAGACAGCCTCTGTCAGTATAAGAGAGCGTCTGTCACTATAAGACAGCGTCTGTCAGTATCAGACAGAGTCTGTCAGTATCAGACAGTGTGGGTCAGTATAAGACAGTGTGTGTCAGTATAAGACAGTGTCTGTCAGTATAAGACAGTGTGTGTCAGTATAAGACTGTGTGGGTCAGTATAAGACTGTGTTTGTCAGTGTAAGACAGTGTGTGTCAGTGTAAGACAGTGAGGGTCAGTGTAAGGCAGTGTGGGTCAGTGTAAGACAGTGTGGGTCAGTGTAAGACAGTGTGGGTCAGTGTAAGACAGTGTGGGTCAGTGTAAGACAGTGTGTGTCATATAAGACAGTGTGGGTCAGGATAAGACACTGTGTGTCAGTATAAGACAGTGTGTGTCAGTATAAGACAGTGTCTGTCAGTATAAGACAGTGTCTGTCAGTATAAGACAGTGTCTGTCAGTACCAGACAGTGTCTGTCATTTTCCGACAGTTTATGTCAGTATCAGACAGTGTCTGTCAGTATAACACAGTGTCGGTCAGTATATGACAGTGTCTGTCTGTCAGTATACGACAGTGTCGGTCAGTATATGACAGTGTCGGTCAGTATATGACAGTGTCTGTCAGTATAAGACGTTGTGGGTCAGTATAAGACAGTGTCAGTCAGTTTAAGACAGTTTATGTCAGTATCAGACAGTGTCTGTCAGTATAAGACAGTGTCTGTCAGTATAAGACAGTGTCAGTCAGTATAAGACAGTGTCAGTCAGTATAAGACAGTGTCAGTCAGTATAAGACAGTGTGGGTCAGCATAAGACAGTGTGGGTCAGTATAAGACAGTGTGGGTCAGTATAAGACAGTGTGGGTCAGTATAAGACAGTGTGTGTCAGTATAAGACAGTGTCAGTCTGTATAAGACAGTGTATGTCAGTATAAGACAGTGTGGGTCAGTATAAGACAGTGTGGGTCAGTATAAGACAGTGTGGGTCAGTATAAGACAGTGTGGGTCAGTATAAGACAATGACTGTCAGTATAAGACAGTGTCAGTCAGTATCAGACAGTGTCAGTCAGTATCAGACAGTGTCAGTCAGTATAAGACAGTGTCTGTCAGTATCTGTCAGTATAAGACAGTGTGGGTTAGTATAAGACAGTGTCAGTCAGTATAAGACAGTGTCAGTCAGTATAAGACAGTGTGGGTCAGCATAAGACAGTGTGGGTCAGTATAAGACAGTGTCTGTCCGTATAAGACAGTGAGGGTTAGTATAAGACAGTGTCAGTCAGTATAAAACAGTGTCAGACAGTATAAGACAGTGTCTGTCCGTATAAGACAGTGTGGGTTAGTATAAGACAGTGTCAGTCAGTATAAAACTGTGTCTGTCAGTATCAGACAGTGTGGGTCAGTATAAGACAGTGTGGGTCGGTATAAGACAGTGTGGGTCGGTATAAGACAGTGTGGGTCAGGATAAGACAGTGTGTGTCAGTATAAGACAGTGTGTGTCAGTATAAGACAGTGTGTGTCAGTATAAGACAGTGTCTGTCAGTATAAGAGAGTGTCTGTCAGTATAAGACAGTGTCTGTCAGTACCAGACAGTGTCGGTCAGTATATGACAGTGTCTGTCTGTCAGTATACGACAGTGTCTGTCAGTATAAGACAGTGTGGGTCAGTATAAGACAGTGTCAGTCAGTATAAGACAGTGTCTGTCAGTATAAGACAGTGTCTGTCAGTATAAGACGGTGTGTGTCAGTATAAAACGGTGTCTGTCAGTTTAAGACGGTGTCTGTCAGTTTAAGACGGTGTCTGTCAGTTTAAGACTGTGGCTGTCAGTATAAGACAGTGTGTGTCCGCATAAGACAGTGAGTGTCGGTATAAGACAGTGTGGGTCGGTATAAGACAGCGTCAGACAGTATAAGACAGCGTGTGTCAGTATAAGACAGCGTGTGTCAGTATAAGACAGCGTCAGTCAGTATAAGACAGTGTCAGTCAGGTCAGTCAGTATAAGACAGTGTCTGTCAGTATAAGACAGTGTCTGTCAGTATAAGACAGTGTGTGTCAGTATAAGACAGTGTGGATCAGTATAAGACATTGTCTGTCAGTATATGACAGTGTCAGTCAGTATAAGACAGTGTCAGTCAGCATAAGACAGTGTGGGTCAGTATAAGACAGTGTCTGTCAGTATAAGAGAGTGTCGGTCAGTACAAGACAGTGTGGGTCAGTATAAGACAGTGTGTGTCTGTATAAGACAGTGTGGGTCAGTATAAGACTGTGTCTGTCAGTATAAGACTGTGTCTGTCAGGATAAGACAGTGTGGGTCAGTATAAGACAGTGTGGGTCAGTATAAGACAGTGTGGGTCAGTATAAGACAGTGTGATTCAGTATAAGACAGTGTGTGTCAGTATAAGACAGTGTCAGTCAGTATAAGATAGTGTGTGTCAGTATAAGACAGTGTATGTCAGTATAAGACAGTGTGGGTCAGTATAAGACAGTGTGATTCAGTATAAGACTGTGTGTGTCAGTATCAGACAGTGTCAGTCAGTATAATACAGTGTGTGTCAGTATAAGACAGTGTGTGTCAGTATAAGACAGTGTGTGTCAGTCTAAGACAGTGTGTGTCAGTATAAGACAGTGTGTGTCAGTATAAGACAGTGTGTGTCAGTATCAGACAGTGTGTGTCAGTATCAGACAGTGTGTGTCAGTATCAGACAGTGTGTGTCAGTATCAGACAGTGTGGGTCAGTATCAGACTGTGTGGGTCAGTATCAGACAGTGTGGGTCAGTATAAGACAGTGTGGGTCAGTATAAGACAGTGTGGGTCAGTATAAGACAGTGTGGGTCAGTATAAGACAGTGTGGGTCAGTATAAGACAGTGTGTGTCAGTATAAGACAGTGTGTGTCAGTATAAGACAGTGTCAGTCAGTATAAGACAGTGTCAGTCAGTATAAGACAGTGTGTGTCAGTATAAGACAGTGTGTGTCAGTATAAGACAGTGTGTGTCAGTATAAGACAGTGTGTGTCAGTATAAGACAGTGTGTGTCAGTATCAGACAGTGTTTGTCAGTATAAGACAGTGTGTGGCAGTATAAGACAGTGTCAGTCAGTATCAGACAGTGTCTGTCAGTATACGACAGTGTGCGTCAATATAAGACAGTGTGGGTCAGTATAAGACAGGGTCTGTCAGTATAAGACAGGGTCTGTCAGTATAAGACAGTGTGTGTCAGTATAAGACAGCGTGTGTCAGTATATGACAGTGTCAGTCAGTATAAGACAGTGTCAGACAGTATAAGACAGTGTCAGACAGTATAAGAAAGCGTGTGTCAGTATAAGACAGCGTGTGTCAGTATAAGACAGTGTCAGTCAGTATAAGACAGTGTGTGTCAGTATAAGACAGTGTGTGTCAGTATAAGACAGTGTGTGTCAGTATAAGACAGTGTGTGTCAGTATAAGACAGTGTGTGTCAGTATAAGACAGTGTGTGTCAGTATAAGACAGTGTGTGTCAGTATAAGACAGTGTGTGGCAGTATAAGACAGTGTGCGTCAGTATAAGACAGTATGCGTCAGTATAAGACAGTGTGCGTCAGTATAAGACAGTGTGCGTCAGTATAAGACATGTCTGTCACTATCAGACAGTGTCTGTCAGTATAAGACGGTGCCTGTCAGTATAAGACGGTGTCTGTCAGTTTAAGAAGATGTCTGTCAGTATAAGACGGTGTCTGTCAGTATTAGACAGTGTGTGTCTGTAGAACACAGTGTCAGTCAGTATAAGACAGTGTCTGTCCGTTTAAGACGGTGCCTCTCAGTATAAGACAGTGTGTGTCAGTAGAACACAGTGTCAGTCAGTATAAGACAGTGTCTGTCACTATAAGACAGTGTGGCTCAGTATAAGTCAGTGTGGGTCAGTATAAGTCAGTGTCAGTCAGTATAAGACAGTGTCTGTCAGTATAAGACAATGTCTGTCAGTATTAGACAGTGTGAGTCAGTATAAGACAGTGTCTGTCAGTAGCAGGCAGTGTCTGTCAGTAGCAGGCAGTGTCTGTCAGTAGCAGGCAGTGTCTGTCAGTATCAGACAGAGTCTGTCAGTATAAGACAGTGTGGGTCAGTATAAGACAGTGTGGGTCAGTATATGACAGTGTCTGTCAGTATAAGACAGTGTCTGTCAGTATAAGACAGTGTGGGTCAGTATAAGACAGCCTCTGTCAGTATAAGAGAGCGTCTGTCACTATAAGACAGCGTCTGTCAGTATCAGACAGAGTCTGTCAGTATTAGACAGTGTGGGTCAGTATAAGACAGTGTGTGTCAGTATAAGACAGTGTCTGTCAGTATAAGACAGTGTGTGTCAGTATAAGACTGTGTGGGTCAGTATAAGACTGTGTTTGTCAGTGTAAGACAGTGTGTGTCAGTGTAAGACAGTGAGGGTCAGTGTAAGACAGTGTGGGTCAGTGTAAGACAGTGTGGGTCAGTGTAAGACAGTGTGGGTCAGTGTAAGACAGTGTGTGTCAGTATAAGACAGTGTGGGTCAGGATAAGACACTGTGTGTCAGTATAAGACAGTGTGTGTCAGTATAAGACAGTGTGTGTCAGTATAAGACAGTGTCTGTCAGTATAAGACAGTGTCTGTCAGTACCAGACAGTGTCTGTCAGTATCAGACAGTTTATGTCAGTATCAGACAGTGTCTGTCAGTATAACACAGTGTCGGTCAGTATATGACAGTGTCTGTCTGTCAGTATACGACAGTGTCTGTCAGTATATGACAGTGTCGGTCAGTATATGACAGTGTCTGTCAGTATAAGACGTTGTGGGTCAGTATAAGACAGTGTCAGTCAGTTTAAGACAATTTATGTCAGTATCAGACAGTGTCTGTCAGTATAAGACAGTGTCTGTCAGTATAAGACAGTGTCAGTCAGTATAAGACAGTGTCAGTCAGTATAAGACAGTGTGGGTCAGTATAAGACAGTGTGGGTCAGTATAAGACAGTGTGGGTCAGTATAAGGCAGTGTGGGTCAGTATAAGACAGTGTGTGTCAGTATAAGACAGTGTCAGTCTGTATAAGACAGTGTGGGTCAGTATAAGACAGTGTGGGTCAGTATAAGACAGTGTGGGTCAGTATAAGACAGTGTGGGTCAGTATAAGACAGTGTGGGTCAGTATAAGACAATGACTGTCAGTATAAGACAGTGTCAGTCAGTATCAGACAGTGTCAGTCAGTATCAGACAGTGTCAGTCAGTATAAGACAGTGTCTGTCAGTATCTGTCAGTATAAGACAGTGTGGGTTAGTATAAGACAGTGTGGGTTAGTATAAGACAGTGTGTGTCAGTATAAGACAGTGTGTGTCAGTATAAGACAGTGTGTGTCAGTATAAGACGGTGTCAGACAGTATAAGACAGTGTCTGTCCGTAAAAGACAGTGAGGGTAAGTATAAGACAGTGTCAGTCAGTATAAAACAGTGTCAGACAGTATAAGACAGTGTCTGTCCGTATAAGACAGTGTGGGTTAGTATAAGACAGTGTCAGTCAGTATAAAACTGTGACTGTCAGCATCAGACAGTGTGGGTCAGTATAAGACAGTGTGGGTCGGTATAAGACAGTGTGGGTCGGCATAAGACAGTGTGGGTCAGGATAAGACAGTGTGTGTCAGTATAAGACAGTGTGTGTCAGTATAAGACAGTGTGTGTCAGTATAAGACAGTGTCTGTCAGTATAAGAGAGTGTCTGTCAGTATAAGACAGTGTCTGTCAGTACCAGACAGTGTCGGTCAGTATATGACAGTGTCTGTCTGTCAGTATACGACAGTGTCTGTCAGTATAAGACAGTGTGGGTCAGTATAAGACAGTGTCAGTCAGTATAAGACAGTGTCTGTCAGTATAAGACAGTGTCTGTCAGTATAAGACGGTGTGTGTCAGTATAAAACGGTGTCTGTCAGTTTAAGACGGTGTCTGTCAGTTTAAGACGGTGTCTGTCAGTTTAAGACTGTGGCTGTCAGTATAAGACAGTGTGTGTCCGCATAAGACAGTGAGTGTCGGTATAAGACAGTGTGGGTCGGTATAAGACAGTGTCAGACAGTATAAGACAGCGTGTGTCAGTATAAGACAGCGTGTGTCAGTATAAGACAGCGTCAGTCAGTATAAGACAGTGTCAGTCAGGTCAGTCAGTATAAGACAGTGTCTGTCAGTATAAGACAGTGTCTGTCAGTATAAGACAGTGTCTGTCAGTATAAGACAGTGTCTGTCAGTATAAGACAGTGTGTGTCAGTATAAGACAGTGTGTGTCAGTATAAGACAGTGTGGATCAGTATAAGACATTGTCTGTCAGTATATGACAGTGTCAGTCAGTATAAGACAGTGTCAGTCAGCATAAGACAGTGTGGGTCAGTATAAGACAGTGTCTGTCAGTATAAGAGAGTGTCGGTCAGTACAAGACAGTGTGGGTCAGTATAAGACAGTGTGTGTCTGTATAAGACAGTGTGGGTCAGTATAAGACTGTGTCTGTCAGTATAAGACTGTGTCTGTCAGGATAAGACAGTGTGGGTCAGTATAAGACAGTGTGGGTCAGTATTATACAGTGTGGGTCAGTATAAGACAGTGTGATTCAGTATAAGACAGTGTGTGTCAGTATAAGACAGTGTCAGTCAGTATAAGACAGTGTGTGTCAGTATAAGACAGTGTATGTCAGTATCAGACTGTGTGGGTCAGTATCAGACAGTGTGGGTCAGTGTAAGACAGTGTGGGTCAGTATAAGACAGTGTGGGTCAGTATAAGACAGTGTGGGTCAGTATAAGACAGTGTGGGTCAGTATAAGACAGTGTGGGTCAGTATAAGACAGTGTGTGTCAGTATAAGACAGTGTGTGTCAGTATAAGACAGTGTCAGTCAGTATAAGACAGTGTCAGTCAGTATAAGACAGTGTCAGTCAGTATAAGACAGTGTGTGTCAGTATAAGACAGTGTGTGTCAGTATAAGACAGTGTCTGTCAGTATAAGACAGTGTGGGTAAGTATAAGACAGTGCGGGTCAGTATAAGACAGTGCGAGTCAGTATAATACAGTGTCTGTCAGTATAAGACAGTGTGGGTCAGTATAAGACAGTGTGGGTCAGTATAAGACAGTGTGGGTCAGTATAAGAAAGTGTGTGTCAGTATAAGACGGTGTCAGTCAGTTTGAGACGGTGTCAGTCAGTATGAGACGGTGTCTGTCAGTATGAGACGGTGTCTGTCAGTATGAGACGGTGTCTGTCAGTATGAGACGGTGTCTGTCAGTATAAGACAGTGGCTGTCAGTATAAGGCAGTGTGTTTCAGTAGAACACAGTGTCTGTCAGTATAAGACAGTGTCTGTCAGTATAAGACAGTGTCTGTCAGTATAAGACAGTGTCAGTCAGTATAAGACAGTGTATGTCAGTATCAGACAGTGTCTGTCAGTATAAGACAGTGTCAGTCAGTATAAGACAGTGTCTGTCAGTATCAGACAGTGCCTGTCAGTATAAGACAGTGTCTGTCAGTATAAGACAGTGTGGGTCAGTATATGACAGTGTGTGTCAGTATAAGACAGTGTCTGTCAGTATAAGACAGTGTGGGTCAGTATAAGACAGTGTGGGTCAGTATAAGACAGTGTGGGTCAGTATAAGACAGTGTGGGTCAGTATAAGACAGTGTGGGTCAGTATATTACAGTGTGGGTCAGTATATGACAGTGCCTGTCAGTATAAGACAGTGTGGGTCAGTATAAGACAGTGTGGGTCAGTATAAGACAGTGTCTGTCAGTATAAGACAGTGTCTGTCAGTATAAGACAGTGTGGGTCAGTATAAGACAGTGTCTGTCAGTATAAGACAGTGTGTGTCAGTATAAGACAGTGTGTGTCAGTATAAGACAGTGTGGGTCTGTATAAGACAGTGCGGGTCAGTATAAGACAGTGCGAGTCAGTATAAGACAGTGTCTGTCAGTATAAGACAGTGTCTGTCAGTATAAGACAGTGTGGGTCAGTATAAGACAGTGTGTGTCAGTATAAGACAGTGTGTGTCAGTATAAGACAGTGTCTGTCAGTATAAGACAGTGTCTGTCAGTATAAGACAGTGTGGGTCAGTATAAGACAGTGTCTGTCAGTATAAGACAGTGTGTGTCAGTATAAGACAGTGTGGGTCAGTATAAGACAGTGTGGGTCAGTATAAGACAGTGTCTGTCAGTATAAGACAGTGTGGGTCAGTATAAGACAGTGCGGGTCAGTATAAGACAGTGCGAGTCAGCATAATACAGTGTCTGTCAGTATAAGACAGTGTGGGTCAGTATAAGACAGTGTGGGTCAGTATAAGACAGTGTGGGTCAGTATAAGAAAGTGTGTGTCAGTATAAGACGGTGTCAGTCAGTATGAGACGGTGTCAGTCAGTATGAGACGGTGTCTGTCAGTATGAGACGGTGTCTGTCAGTATGAGACGGTGTCTGTCAGTATGAGATGGTGTCTGTCAGTATGAGACGGTGTCTGTCAGTATAAGACAGTGGCTGTCAGTATAAGGCAGTGTGTTTCAGTAGAACACAGCGTCTGTCAGTATAAGACAGTGTCTGTCAGTATAAGACAGTGTCAGTCAGTATAAGACAGTGTCTGTCAGTATCAGACAGTGTCTGTCAGTACCAGACAGTGTGTGTCAGTATAAAACGGTGTCTGTCAGTTTAAGACAGTGTCTGTCAGTATAAGACAGTGTCAGTCAGTATAAGACACTGCGGGTCAGTATAAGACAGTGTCAGTCAGTATAAGACAGTGTCAGTCAGTATAAGACAGTGTCAGTCAGTATAAGACAGTGTCAGTCAGTATAAGACAGTGTCAGTCAGTATAAGACAGTGTCAGTCAGTATAAGACAGTGTCTGTCAGTATAAGACAGTGTCAGTCAGTACAAGACAGTGTCTGTCAGAAAAAACAGTGTGGGTCGGTATAAGACAGTATCAGTCAGTATAAGACAGTGTCAGTCAGTATAAGACAGTGTCTGTCAGTATAAGACAGTGTCTGTCAGTATAAGACAGTGTGGGTCAGTATATGACAGTGTGTGTCAGTATAAGACAGTGTCTGTCAGTATAAGACAGTGTGGGTCGGTATAAGACAGTATCAGTCAGTATAAGACAGTGTCAGACAGTATAAGACAGTGTCAGACAGTATAAGACAGTGTCTGTCAGTATCAGACAGTGTCTGTCAGTATCAGACAGTGTCTGTCAGTATAAGACAGTGTGGGTCAGTATATGACAGTGTGTGTCAGTATAAGACAGTGTCTGTCAGTATAAGACAGTGTGGGTCAGTATAAGACAGTGTGTGTCAGTATAAGACAGTGTGTGTCAGTATAAGACAGTGTCAGTCAGTATAAGACAGTGTCTATCAGTATAAGAGAGTGTGTATCAGTAGAACACAGTGTCAGACAGTATAAGACAGTGTCTGTCAGTATAAGACAGTGTGGGTCAGTATAAGACAGTGTGTGTCAGTATAAGACAGTGTGTGTCAGTATAAGACAGTGTGGGTCAGTATAAGACAGTGTGGGTCAGTATAAGACAGTGTGGGTCAGTATAAGACAGTGTCTGTCAGTATAAGACAGTGTGGGTCAGTATAAGACAGTGTGGGTCAGTATAAGACAGTGTGGGTCAGCATAAGACAGTGTGGGTCAGTATAAGACAGTGTGTGTCAGTATATGACAGTGTGTGTCAGTATAAGACAGTGCCTGTCAGTATAAGACAGTGTGGGTCAGTATAAGACAGTGTCTGTCAGTATAAGACAGTGTCTGTCAGTATAAGACAGTGTGGGTCAGTATAAGACAGTGTCTGTCAGTATAAGACAGTGTGTGTCAGTATAAGACAGTGTGGGTCAGTATAAGACAGTGTCTGTCAGTATAAGACAGTGTGGGTCAGTATATGACAGTGTGGGTCAGTATAAGACAGTGTGTGTCAGTATAAGACAGTGCGGGTCAGTATAAGACAGTGTGAGTCAGTATAAGACAGTGTCTGTCAGTATAAGACAGTGTCTGTCAGTATAAGACAGTGTGGGTCAGTATAAGACAGTGTGGGTCAGTATAAGACAGTGCGGGTCAGTATAAGACGGTGTCAGTCAGTATGAGACGGTGTCAGTCAGTATGAGACGGTGTCTGTCAGTATGAGACGGTGTCTGTCAGTATGAGACGGTGTCTGTCAGTATGAGACGGTGTCTGTCAGTATAAGACAGTGGCTGTCAGTATAACACAGTGTGTGGCAGTATAAGACAGTGTCAGTCAGTATAAGACAGTGAGTGTCAGGATAAGGCAGTGTCAGTCAGTATAAGACAGTGTATGTCAGTATCAGACAGTGTCTGTCAGTATCAGACAGTGTCTGTGAGTATCAGACAGTGTCTGTCAGTATAAGATAGTGTCTGTCAGCATCAGACGGTGTCTGTCAGCATCAGACGGTGTCTGTCAGTATCAGACAGTGTCTGTCAGTATAAGACAGTGTCAGTCAGTATGTGACAGTGTCAGTCAGTATGAGACAGTGTCTGTCAGTATCAGACAGTGCCTGTCAGTATAAGACAGTGTCTGTCAGTATAAGACAGTGTCAGTCAGTATGTGACAGTGTCAGTCAGTATGAGACAGTGTCTGTCAGTATCAGACAGTGCCTGTCAGTATAAGACAGTGTCTGTCAGTATAAGACAGTGTGGGTCACTATATGACAGTGTGTGTCACTTTAAGACAGTGTCTGTCAGTATAAGACAGTGTGGGTCAGTATAAGACAGTGTGGGTCAGTATAAGACAGTGTGGGTCAGTATAAGACAGTGTGTGTCAGTATATGACAGTGTGTGTCAGTATATGACAGTGCCTGTCAGTATAAGACAGTGTGGGTCCGTATAAGACAGTGTCTGTCAGTATAAGACAGTGTCTGTCAGTATAAGACAGTGTGGGTCAGTATAAGAGAGTGTCTGTCAGTATAAGACAGTGTGTGTCAGTATAAGACAGTGTGGGTCAGTATAAGACAGTGCGGGTCAGTATAAGACAGTGCGAGTCAGTATAAGACAGAGTCTGTCAGTATAAGACAGTGTCTGTCAGTATAAGACAGTGTGGGTCAGTATAAGACAGTGTGGGTCAGTATAAGACAGTGTGGGTCAGTATGAGACGGTGTCAGTCAGTATGAGACGGTGTCAGTCAGTATGAGACGGTGTCTGTCAGTATGAGACGGTGTCTGTCAGTATGAGACGGTGTCTGTCAGTATGAGACGGTGTCTGTCAGTATAAGACAGTGGCTGTCAGTATAAGGCAGTGTGTTTCAGTAGAACACAGTGTCTGTCAGTATCAGACAGTGTCTGTCAGCATAAGACATTGTCTGTCAGCATAAGACATTGTCTGTCAGTATAAGACAGTGTCAGTCAGTATAAGACAGTGTGGGTCAGTATAAGACAGTGTCAGTCAGTATAAGACAGTGTGGGTCAGTATAAGACAGTGTCAGTCAGTATAAGACAGTGTCAGTCAGTATAAGACAGTGTCAGTCAGTATAAGACAGTGTGGGTCAGTATAAGACAGTGTGTGTCAGTATAAGACAGTGTGTGTCAGTATAAGACAGTGTGGGTCAGTATAAGACAGTGTGGGTCAGTATAAGACAGTGTGTGTCAGTATAAGACAGTGTCTGTCAGTATAAGACAGTGTGGGTCAGTATAAGACAGTGTGGGTCAGTATAAGACAGTGTGGGTCAGCATAAGACAGTGTGGGTCAGTATAAGACAGTGTGTGTCAGTATATGACAGTGTGTGTCAGTATAAGACAGTGCCTGTCAGTATAAGACAGTGTGGGTCAGTATAAGACAGTGTCTGTCAGTATAAGACAGTGTCTGTCAGTATAAGACAGTGTGGGTCAGTATAAGACAGTGTCTGTCAGTATAAGACAGTGTGGGTCAGTATAAGACAGTGTGGGTCAGTATAAGACAGTGTCTGTCAGTATAAGACAGTGTGGGTCAGTATATGACAGTGTGGGTCAGTATAAGACAGTGTGTGTCAGTATAAGACAGTGCGGGTCAGTATAAGATAGTGTGAGTCAGTATAAGACAGTGTCTGTCAGTATAAGACAGTGTCTGTCAGTATAAGACAGTGTGGGTCAGTATAAGACAGTGTGGGTCAGTATAAGACAGTGCGGGTCAGTATAAGACGGTGTCAGTCAGTATGAGACGGTGTCTGTCAGTATGAGACGGTGTCTGTCAGTATGAGACGGTGTCTGTCAGTATGAGACGGTGTCTGTCAGTATAAGACAGTGGCTGTCAGTATAACACAGTGTGTGGCAGTATAAGACAGTGTCAGTCAGTATAAGACAGTGAGTGTCAGGATAAGGCAGTGTCAGTCAGTATAAGACAGTGTATGTCAGTATCAGACAGTGTCTGTCAGTATCAGACAGTGTCTGTGAGTATCAGACAGTGTCTGTCAGTATAAGATAGTGTCTGTCAGCATCAGACGGTGTCTGTCAGCATCAGACGGTGTCTGTCAGTATCAGACAGTGTCTGTCAGTATAAGACAGTGTCAGTCAGTATGTGACAGTGTCAGTCAGTATGAGACAGTGTCTGTCAGTATCAGACAGTGCCTGTCAGTATAAGACAGTGTCTGTCAGTATAAGACAGTGTCAGTCAGTATGTGACAGTGTCAGTCAGTATGAGACAGTGTCTGTCAGTATCAGACAGTGCCTGTCAGTATAAGACAGTGTCTGTCAGTATAAGACAGTGTGGGTCACTATATGACAGTGTGTGTCACTTTAAGACAGTGTCTGTCAGTATAAGACAGTGTGGGTCAGTATAAGACAGTGTGGGTCAGTATAAGACAGTGTGGGTCAGTATAAGACAGTGTGTGTCAGTATATGACAGTGTGTGTCAGTATATGACAGTGCCTGTCAGTATAAGACAGTGTGGGTCCGTATAAGACAGTGTCTGTCAGTATAAGACAGTGTCTGTCAGTATAAGACAGTGTGGGTCAGTATAAGAGAGTGTCTGTCAGTATAAGACAGTGTGTGTCAGTATAAGACAGTGTGGGTCAGTATAAGACAGTGCGGGTCAGTATAAGACAGTGCGAGTCAGTATAAGACAGAGTCTGTCAGTATAAGACAGTGTCTGTCAGTATAAGACAGTGTGGGTCAGTATAAGACAGTGTGGGTCAGTATAAGACAGTGTGGGTCAGTATGAGACGGTGTCAGTCAGTATGAGACGGTGTCAGTCAGTATGAGACGGTGTCTGTCAGTATGAGACGGTGTCTGTCAGTATGAGACGGTGTCTGTCAGTATGAGACGGTGTCTGTCAGTATAAGACAGTGGCTGTCAGTATAAGGCAGTGTGTTTCAGTAGAACACAGTGTCTGTCAGTATCAGACAGTGTCTGTCAGCATAAGACATTGTCTGTCAGCATAAGACATTGTCTGTCAGTATAAGACAGTGTCAGTCAGTATAAGACAGTGTGGGTCAGTATAAGACAGTGTCAGTCAGTATAAGACAGTGTGGGTCAGTATAAGACAGTGTCAGTCAGTATAAGACAGTGTCAGTCAGTATAAGACAGTGTCAGTCAGTATAAGACAGTGTGGGTCAGTATCTGACAGGGTGTGTCAGTATAAGACAGTGTCAGTCAGTATAAGACAGTGTCAGTCAGTATAAGACAGTGTGGGTCAGTATCAGACAGGGTGTGTCAGTATAAGACAGTGTCTGTCAGTATCAGACAGTGTGGGTCAGTATAAGACAGTGTGGGTCAGTATAAGACAGTGTCAGTCAGTATAAGACAGTGTCAGTCAGTATAAGACAGTGTCAGTCAGTATAAGACAGTGTGGGTCAGTATAAGACAGTGTCAGTCAGTATAAGACAGAGTCAGTCAGTATAATACAGTGTCTGTCAGTATAAGACAGTGTGTGTCAGTATAAGACAGTGTGTGTCAGTATAAGACAGTGTGTGTCAGTATAAGACAGTGTGTGTCAGTATAAAACAGCGTCTGTCAGTATAAGACAGTTTGTGTCAGCATAAGACAGTGAGTGTCAGGATAAGACAGGGTGTGTCAGTATAAGACAGTGTCAGTCAGTATAAGACAGTGTGTGTCAGTATAAGACAGTGTATGTCAGTATCAGACAGTGTGTGTCAGTATAAGACAGTGTCAGTCAATATAAGACAGTGTCTATCAGTGGAAGACAGTGTGTGTCAGTAGAACACAATGTCAGTCAGTAGAAGACAGGGTGTGTCAGTAGAAGACAGGGTGTGTCAGTATAAGACAGTGTGTGTCAGTATAAGACAGTGTGTGTCAGTATAAGACAGTGTGTGTCAGTAGAAGACAGGGTGTGTCAGTATAAGACAGTGTGTGTCAGTAGAAGACAGTGTGTGTCAGTATAAGACAGTGTCGGTCAGTATAAGACAGTGTGTGTCAGTAGAAGACAGGGTTTGTCAGTAGAAGACAGTGTAGGTCAGTAGAAGACAGGGTGTGTCAGTATAAGACAGTGTGTGTCAGTAGAAGACAGGGTGTGTCAGTATAAGACAGTGTGTGTCAGTATAAGACAGTGTGTGTCAGTATAAGACAGTGTGTGTCAGTAGAAGACAGTGTGTGTCAGTAGAAGACAGTGTGGGTCAGTATAAGACAGTGTGTGTCAGTATAAGACAGTGTGTGTCAGTATAAGACAGTGTGTGTCAGTATAAGACAGTGTGTGTCAGTAGAAGACAGGGTGTGTCAGTATAAGACAGTGTGTGTCAGTATAAGACAGTGTCTGTCAGTAGAAGACAGTGTGGGTCAGTATAAGACAGTGTGTGTCAGTAGAAGACAGTGTGGGTCAGTACAAGACAGTGTAGGTCAGTAGAAGACAGGGTGTGTCAGTATAAGACAGTGTGTGTCAGTATAAGACAGTGTGGGTCAGTATAAGACAGTGTGGGTCAGTATAAGACAGTGTGTGTCAGTAGAAGACAGTGTGTGTCAGTATAAGACAGTGTGGGTCAGTATAAGACAGTGTGGTCAGTATGAGACAGTGTGTGTCAGTATAAGGCAGTGTCTGTCAGTATAAGACAGTGTGGGTCAGTATCAGACAGTGTGTGTCAGTAGAAGACAGTGTCTGTCAGTATAAGACAGTGTAGGTCAGTAGAAGACAGGGTGTGTCAGTAGAAGACAGTGTGTGTCAGTATAAGACAGTGTGGGTCAGTATCAGACAGTGTGTGTCAGTAGAAGACAGTGTGTGTCAGTATAAGACAGTGTCTGTCAGTATAAGACAGTGTGTGTCAGTATAAGACAGTGTGGGTCAGTATAAGATAGTGTGTGTCAGTATGAGAGTGTGTGTGTGTCAGTATAAGACAGTGTGGGTCAGTATAAGACAGTGTGGGTCAGTATAAGACAGTGTGGGTCAGTATCAGACAGTGTGTGTCAGTAGAAGACAGGGTGTGTCAGTATAAGACAGTGTGGGTCAGTATAAGACAGTGTGGGTCAGTATAAGACAGTGTGGGTCAGTATCAGACAGTGTGTGTCAGTAGAAGACAGTGTGAGTCAGTATAAGACAGTATGGGTCAGTATAAGACAGTATGGGTCAGTATAAGACAGTGTGGGTCAGTGTAAGACAGTGTGTGTCAGTATAAGACAGTGTGAGTCAGTATAAGACAGTATAGGTCAGTATAAGACAGTCTGGGTCAGTATAAGACAGTGTGGGTCAGTGTAAGACAGTGTGTGTCAGTATAAGACAGTGTGAGTCAGTATAAGACAGTATGGGTCAGTATCAGACAATGTGGTCAGTATAAGACAGTGTGGGTCAGTATAAGACAGTGTGTGTCAGTATAAGACAGTGTGTGTCAGTATAAGACAGTATGGGTCAGTATAAGACAGTGTCTGTCATTATAAGACAGTGTCTGTCAGTATAAGACAGTGTGTGTCAGTATAAGACAGTGTGGGTCAGTGTAAGACAGTGTGTGTCAGTAGAAGACAGTGTGTGTCAGTATAAGACAGTGTGTGTCAGTATAAGACGGTATGGGTCAGTATAAGACAGTGTGTGTCAGTATAAGACAGTGTGGGTCAGTGTAAGACAGTGTGTGTCAGTATAAGACAGTATGGGTCAGTAAAAGACAGTGTCAGTCAGTATAAGACAGTGTGTGTCAGTATAAGACAGTGTAGGTCAGTATAAGACAGTGTGTGTCAGTATAAGACAGTGTCTGTCAGTAGAAGACAGTGTGTGTCAGTATAAGACAGTGTGGGTCAGTGTAAGACAGTGTGTGTCAGTATAAGACAGTATGGGTCAGTAGAAGACAGTGTGTGTCAGTATAAGACAGTGTAGGTCAGTATAAGACAGTGTGTGTCAGTATAAGACAGTGTCTGTCAGTAGAAGACAGTGTGTGTCAGTATAAGACAGTGTGGGTCAGTGTAAGACAGTGTGTGTCAGTATAAGACAGTATGGGTCAGTATAAGACAGTGTCAGTCAGTATAAGACAGTGTGTGTCAGTATAAGACAGTGTGGGTCAGTATAAGACAGTGTGGGTCAGTATAAGACAGTGTGTGTCAGTATAAGACAGTGTCTGTCAGTATAAGACAGTGTGTGTCAGTAGAAGACAGTGTGGGTCAGTAGAAGACAGGGTGTGTCAGTATAAGACAGGGTGTGTCAGTATAAGACAGTGTCTGTCAGTATAAGACAGGGTGTGTCAGTATAAGACAGTGTCTGTCAGTAGAAGACAGTGTGTGTCAGTATAAGACAGTGTGTGTCAGCATAAGACAGTGAGTGTCAGGATAAGACAGGGTGTGTCAGTATAAGACAGTGTCAGTCAGTATAAGACAGTGTCTGTCAGTATAAGACAGTGTGTGTCAGTATAAGACAGTGTCAGTCAGTATAAGACAGTGCCTGTCAGTATAAGACAGTGTGGGGCAGTATAACACAGTGTCTGTCAGAATAAAACAGTGTGTGTCAGTATAAGACAGTGTCTGTCGGTATAAGACAGTGTCTGTCAGTATCAGACAGTGTGCGTCAGTATAAGACAGTGTGTGTGTGTCAGTATAAGACAGTATCAGTCAGTATAAGACAGTGTGTGTCAGGATAAGACAGTGGGTGTGTGTCAGTATAAGACAGTATCAGTCAGTATAAGACAGTGTGTGTCAGTATAAGACAGTGTGGGTCACTATAAGACAGTGTGGGTCACTATAAGACAGTGTGGGTCAGTATAAGAGAGTGTCTGTCAGTATAAGACAGTGTGTGTCAGTATAAGACAGTGTGGGTCAGTATAAGACAGTGCGGGTCAGTATAAGACAGTGCGAGTCAGTATAAGACAGAGTCTGTCAGTATAAGACAGTGTCTGTCAGTATAAGACAGTGTGGGTCAGTATAAGACAGTGTGGGTCAGTATAAGACAGTGTGGGTCAGTATGAGACGGTGTCAGTCAGTATGAGACGGTGTCAGTCAGTATGAGACGGTGTCTGTCAGTATGAGACGGTGTCTGTCAGTATGAGACGGTGTCTGTCAGTATGAGACGGTGTCTGTCAGTATAAGACAGTGGCTGTCAGTATAAGGCAGTGTGTTTCAGTAGAACACAGTGTCTGTCAGTATCAGACAGTGTCTGTCAGCATAAGACATTGTCTGTCAGCATAAGACATTGTCTGTCAGTATAAGACAGTGTCAGTCAGTATAAGACAGTGTGGGTCAGTATAAGACAGTGTCAGTCAGTATAAGACAGTGTGGGTCAGTATAAGACAGTGTCAGTCAGTATAAGACAGTGTCAGTCAGTATAAGACAGTGTCAGTCAGTATAAGACAGTGTGGGTCAGTATCTGACAGGGTGTGTCAGTATAAGACAGTGTCAGTCAGTATAAGACAGTGTCAGTCAGTATAAGACAGTGTGGGTCAGTATCAGACAGGGTGTGTCAGTATAAGACAGTGTCTGTCAGTATCAGACAGTGTGGGTCAGTATAAGACAGTGTGGGTCAGTATAAGACAGTGTCAGTCAGTATAAGACAGTGTCAGTCAGTATAAGACAGTGTCAGTCAGTATAAGACAGTGTGGGTCAGTATAAGACAGTGTCAGTCAGTATAAGACAGAGTCAGTCAGTATAATACAGTGTCTGTCAGTATAAGACAGTGTGTGTCAGTATAAGACAGTGTGTGTCAGTATAAGACAGTGTGTGTCAGTATAAGACAGTGTGTGTCAGTATAAAACAGCGTCTGTCAGTATAAGACCGTTTGTGTCAGCATAAGACAGTGAGTGTCAGGATAAGACAGGGTGTGTCAGTATAAGACAGTGTCAGTCAGTATAAGACAGTGTGTGTCAGTATAAGACAGTGTATGTCAGTATCAGACAGTGTGTGTCAGTATAAGACAGTGTCAGTCAATATAAGACAGTGTCTATCAGTGGAAGACAGTGTGTGTCAGTAGAACACAATGTCAGTCAGTAGAAGACAGGGTGTGTCAGTAGAAGACAGGGTGTGTCAGTATAAGACAGTGTGTGTCAGTATAAGACAGTGTGTGTCAGTATAAGACAGTGTGTGTCAGTAGAAGACAGGGTGTGTCAGTATAAGACAGTGTGTGTCAGTAGAAGACAGTGTGTGTCAGTATAAGACAGTGTCGGTCAGTATAAGACAGTGTGTGTCAGTAGAAGACAGGGTGTGTCAGTAGAAGACAGTGTAGGTCAGTAGAAGACAGGGTGTGTCAGTATAAGACAGTGTGTGTCAGTAGAAGACAGGGTGTGTCAGTATAAGACAGTGTGTGTCAGTATAAGACAGTGTGTGTCAGTATAAGACAGTGTGTGTCAGTAGAAGACAGTGTGTGTCAGTAGAAGACAGTGTGGGTCAGTATAAGACAGTGTGTGTCAGTATAAGACAGTGAGTGTCAGTATAAGACAGTGTGTGTCAGTAGAAGACAGGGTGTGTCAGTATAAGACAGTGTGGGTCAGTAGAAGACAGGGTGTGTCAGTATAAGACAGTGTGTGTCAGTATAAGACAGTGTGGGTCAGTATAAGACAGTGTGGGTCAGTATAAGACAGTGTGTGTCAGTAGAAGACAGTGTGTGTCAGTATAAGACAGTGTGGGTCAGTATAAGACAGTGTGGTCAGTATGAGACAGTGTGTGTCAGTATAAGACAGTGTCTGTCAGTATAAGACAGTGTGGGTCAGTATCAGACAGTGTGTGTCAGTAGAAGACAGTGTCTGTCAGTATAAGACAGTGTAGGTCAGTAGAAGACAGGGTGTGTCAGTAGAAGACAGTGTGTGTCAGTATAAGACAGTGTGGGTCAGTATCAGACAGTGTGTGTCAGTAGAAGACAGTGTGTGTCAGTATAAGACAGTGTCTGTCAGTATAAGACAGTGTGTGTCAGTATAAGACAGTGTGGGTCAGTATAAGACAGTGTGTGTCAGTATGAGAGTGTGTGTGTGTCAGTATAAGACAGTGTGGGTCAGTATAAGACAGTGTGGGTCAGTATAAGACAGTGTGGGTCAGTATCAGACAGTGTGTGTCAGTAGAAGACAGGGTGTGTCAGTATAAGACAGTGTGGGTCAGTATAAGACAGTGTGGGTCAGTATAAGACAGTGTGGGTCAGTATCAGACAGTGTGTGTCAGTAGAAGACAGTGTGAGTCAGTATAAGACAGTATGGGTCAGTATAAGACAGTATGGGTCAGTATAAGACAGTGTGGGTCAGTGTAAGACAGTGTGTGTCAGTATAAGACAGTGTGAGTCAGTATAAGACAGTATAGGTCAGTATAAGACAGTATGGGTCAGTATAAGACAGTGTGGGTCAGTGTAAGACAGTGTGTGTCAGTATAAGACAGTGTGAGTCAGTATAAGACAGTATGGGTCAGTATCAGACAATGTGGTCAGTATAAGACAGTGTGGGTCAGTATAAGACAGTGTGTGTCAGTATAAGACAGTGTGTGTCAGTATAAGACAGTATGGGTCAGTATAAGACAGTGTCTGTCATTATAAGACAGTGTCTGTCAGTATAAGACAGTGTGTGTCAGTATAAGACAGTGTGGGTCAGTGTAAGACAGTGTGTGTCAGTAGAAGACAGTGTGTGTCAGTATAAGACAGTGTGTGTCAGTATAAGACAGTATGGGTCAGTATAAGACAGTGTGTGTCAGTATAAGACGGTATGGGTCAGTATAAGACAGTGTGTGTCAGTATAAGACAGTGTGGGTCAGTGTAAGACAGTGTGTGTCAGTATAAGACAGTATGGGTCAGTAAAAGACAGTGTCAGTCAGTATAAGACAGTGTGTGTCAGTATAAGACAGTGTAGGTCAGTATAAGACAGTGTGTGTCAGTATAAGACAGTGTCTGTCAGTAGAAGACAGTGTGTGTCAGTATAAGACAGTGTGGGTCAGTGTAAGACAGTGTGTGTCAGTATAAGACAGTATGGGTCAGTAGAAGACAGTGTGTGTCAGTATAAGACAGTGTAGGTCAGTATAAGACAGTGTGTGTCAGTATAAGACAGTGTCTGTCAGTAGAAGACAGTGTGTGTCAGTATAAGACACTGTGGGTCAGTGTAAGACAGTGTGTGTCAGTATAAGACAGTATGGGTCAGTATAAGACAGTGTCAGTCAGTATAAGACAGTGTGTGTCAGTATAAGACAGTGTGGGTCAGTATAAGACAGTGTGTGTCAGTATAAGACAGTGTCTGTCAGTATAAGACAGTGTGTGTCAGTAGAAGACAGTGTGGGTCAGTAGAAGACAGGGTGTGTCAGTATAAGACAGGGTGTGTCAGTATAAGACAGTGTCTGTCAGTATAAGACAGGGTGTGTCAGTATAAGACAGTGTCTGTCAGTAGAAGACAGTGTGTGTCAGTATAAGACAGTGTGTGTCAGCATAAGACAGTGAGTGTCAGGATAAGACAGGGTGTGTCAGTATAAGACAGTGTCAGTCAGTATAAGACAGTGTCTGTCAGTATAAGACAGTGTGTGTCAGTATAAGACAGTGTCAGTCAGTATAAGACAGTGCCTGTCAGTATAAGACAGTGTGGGGCAGTATAACACAGTGTCTGTCAGAATAAAACAGTGTGTGTCAGTATAAGACAGTGTCTGTCGGTATAAGACAGTGTCTGTCAGTATCAGACAGTGTGCGTCAGTATAAGACAGTGTGTGTGTGTCAGTATAAGACAGTATCAGTCAGTATAAGACAGTGTGTGTCAGGATAAGACAGTGGGTGTGTGTCAGTATAAGACAGTATCAGTCAGTATAAGACAGTGTGTGTCAGTATAAGACAGTGTGGGTCACTATAAGACAGTGTGGGTCACTATAAGACAGTGTGTGTCAGTATAAGAAAGTATCAGTCAGTATAAGACAGTGTCTGTCAGTGTAAGACAGTGTCTGTCAGTATAAGACAGTGTCTGTCAGTATAAGACAGTGTCTGTCAGCATGAGACAGTGTCTGTCAGTATAAGACAGTGCGTGTCAGTATAAGACAGTGTCTGTCAGTATAAGACAGTGTGTGTCAGTATAAGACAGTGTGTGTCAGTATAAGACAGTGTGTGTCAGTATAAGACAGTGTGTGTCAGTATAAGACAGTGTGGGTCAGTATAAGACAGTGTGGGTCAGTATAAGACAGTGTGTGTCAGTATGAGAGTGTGTGTGTGTCAGTATAAGACAGTGTGCGTCAGTATAAGACAGTGTGGGTCAGTATAAGACAGTGTGGGTCAGTATCAGACAGTGTGTGTCAGTAGAAGACAGGGTGTGTCAGTATAAGACAGTGTGGGTCAGTATAAGACAGTGTGGGTCAGTATAAGACAGTGTGGGTCAGTATCAGACAGTGTGTGTCAGTAGAAGACAGTGTGAGTCAGTATAAGACAGTATGGGTCAGTATAAGACAGTATGGGTCAGTATAAGACAGTGTGGGTCAGTGTAAGACAGTGTGTGTCAGTATAAGACAGTGTGAGTCAGTATAAGACAGTATGGGTCAGTATCAGACAATGTGGTCAGTATAAGACAGTGTGGGTCAGTATAAGACAGTGTGTGTCAGTATAAGACAGTGTGTGTCAGTATAAGACAGTATGGGTCAGTATAAGACAGTGTCTGTCATTATAAGACAGTGTCTGTCAGTATAAGACAGTGTGTGTCAGTATAAGACAGTGTGGGTCAGTGTAAGACAGTGTGTGTCAGTAGAAGACAGTGTGTGTCAGTATAAGACAGTGTGTGTCAGTATAAGACAGTATGGGTCAGTATAAGACAGTGTGTGTCAGTATAAGACGGTATGGGTCAGTATAAGACAGTGTGTGTCAGTATAAGACAGTGTGGGTCAGTGTAAGACAGTGTGTGTCAGTATAAGACAGTATGGGTCAGTAAAAGACAGTGTCAGTCAGTATAAGACAGTGTGTGTCAGTATAAGACAGTGTAGGTCAGTATAAGACAGTGTGTGTCAGTATAAGACAGTGTCTGTCAGTAGAAGACAGTGTGTGTCAGTATAAGACAGTGTGGGTCAGTGTAAGACAGTGTGTGTCAGTATAAGACAGTATGGGTCAGTAGAAGACAGTGTGTGTCAGTATAAGACAGTGTAGGTCAGTATAAGACAGTGTGTGTCAGTATAAGACAGTGTCTGTCAGTAGAAGACAGTGTGTGTCAGTATAAGACAGTGTGGGTCAGTGTAAGACAGTGTGTGTCAGTATAAGACAGTATGGGTCAGTATAAGACAGTGTCAGTCAGTATAAGACAGTGTGTGTCAGTATAAGACAGTGTGGGTCAGTATAAGACAGTGTGGGTCAGTATAAGACAGTGTGTGTCAGTATAAGACAGTGTCTGTCAGTATAAGACAGTGTGTGTCAGTAGAAGACAGTGTGGGTCAGTAGAAGACAGGGTGTGTCAGTATAAGACAGGGTGTGTCAGTATAAGACAGTGTCTGTCAGTATAAGACAGGGTGTGTCAGTATAAGACAGTGTCTGTCAGTAGAAGACAGTGTGTGTCAGTATAAGACAGTGTGTGTCAGCATAAGACAGTGAGTGTCAGGATAAGACAGGGTGTGTCAGTATAAGACAGTGTCAGTCAGTATAAGACAGTGTCTGTCAGTATAAGACAGTGTGTGTCAGTATAAGACAGTGTCAGTCAGTATAAGACAGTGCCTGTCAGTATAAGACAGTGTGGGGCAGTATAACACAGTGTCTGTCAGAATAAAACAGTGTGTGTCAGTATAAGACAGTGTCTGTCGGTATAAGACAGTGTCTGTCAGTATCAGACAGTGTGCGTCAGTATAAGACAGTGTGTGTGTGTCAGTATAAGACAGTATCAGTCAGTATAAGACAGTGTGTGTCAGGATAAGACAGTGGGTGTGTGTCAGTATAAGACAGTATCAGTCAGTATAAGACAGTGTGTGTCAGTATAAGACAGTGTGGGTCACTATAAGACAGTGTGGGTCACTATAAGACAGTGTGTGTCAGTATAAGACAGTATCAGTCAGTATAAGACAGTGTCTGTCAGTGTAAGACAGTGTCTGTCAGTATAAGACAGTGTCTGTCAGTATAAGACAGTGTCTGTCAGCATGAGACAGTGTCTGTCAGTATAAGACAGTGCGTGTCAGTATAAGACAGTGTCTGTCAGTATAAGACAGTGTGTGTCAGTATAAGACAGTGTGTGTCAGTATAAGACAGTGTGTGTCAGTATAAGACAGTGTGTGTCAGTATAAGACAGTGTGGGTCAGTATAAGACAGTGTGGGTCAGTATAAGACACTGTGGGTCAGTATAAGACAGTGTGGGTCAGTATAAGACAGTGTGTGTCAGTATAAGCCAGTGTGTGTCAGTATAAGCCAGTGTGTGTCAGTATAAGACAGTATCAGTCAGTATAAGACAGTGTGTGTCAGTATAAGACAGTGTCTGTCAGTATAAGACAGTGCGTGTCAGTATAAGACAGTATCAGTCAGTATAAGACAGTGTGTGTCAGTGTAAGACAGTGTCTGTCAGTATAAGACAGTGTCTGTCAGTATAAGACAGTGTGTGTCAGTATAAGGCAGTGTGTGTCAGTATAAGACAGTGTCTGTCAGTATAAGACAGTGTGTGTCAGTATAGGACAGTGTCTGTCAGCATGAGACAGTTTCTGTCAGTATAAGACAGTGTGTGTCAGTATAAGACAGTGTGTGTCAGTATAAGACAGTGTGTGTCAGTATAAGACAGTGTCAGTCAGTATAAGACAGTGTCTGTCAGTACAAGACAGTGTCTGTCAGTACAAGACAGTGCCTGTCAGTATAAGACAGTGTCTGTCAGTATAAGACAGTGTGGGTCAGTATAAGACAGTGTCTATCAGTATAAAACAGTGTGAGTCTGTACAAGACAGTGTGGGTCAGTATAATACAGTGTGGGTCTGTATAATCATCTTTGTGACCTCCTCGAAAAACTCTATCAAGTTAGTGAGACACGACCTCCCCTTCACAAAACCGTGCTGCCTCACGCTAATACGTCCATTTGCTTCCAAATGGGAGTAGATCCTGTCTCGAAGAATTCTCTCCAGTAATTTCTTTGCCACTGAGGTGAGGCTCACCAGCCTGTAGTTCCCTGGATCATCCTTGCTACCCTTCTTAAACAAAGGAACAATGTTGGTTATTCTCCAGTCCTCCGGGACATCACCTGAAGACAGTGAGGATCCAAAGATTTAAGACAAGGCCTCAGCAATTTCTTCTCTAGCCTCCTTCAGTATTCTGGGGTAGATCCCATCAGGCCCTGGGGATTTATCCACCTTAATATTTTTCAAGACGCCCAACACCTCGTCTTTTTGGATCTCAATGTGACCCAGGCAATCTACACACCCTTCTCCAGACTCAACATCTACCAATTCCTTCTCTTTGGTGAATACTGATGCAAAGTATTCATTTAGTACCTTGCCCATTTCCTCTGGCTCCACACATAGATTCCCTTGCCTATCCTTCAGTGGGCCAACCCTTTCCTAGGCTACCCTCTTGCTTTTTATGTACATGTAAAAAGCCTTGGGATTTCCCTAAACCCTATTTGCCAATGATTTTTCGTGACCCCCTTTTGCCCTCCTGACTCCTTGCTTAAGTTCCTTCCTACCTTCCTTATATTCCACACAGGCTTCGTCTGTTCCTAGCCTTCTAGCCCTGACAAATGCCTCCTTTTTCTTTTTGACGAGGCCTGCAATATCTCTCGTTATCCAAGGTTCCCGAAATTTGCCGTATTTATCCTTCTTCCTCACAGGAACATGCCGGTCCTGAATTCCTTTCAACTGGCATTTGAAAACCTCTCACATGTCAGATGTTAATTTGCCCTCAAACATCCGCCCCCAATCTAGGTTCTTCAGTTCCTGCCTAATAATGTTATAATTAGCCTTCCCCCAATTTAGCACATTCACCCTAGGACCACTCTTATCCTTGTCCACCAGCACTTTAAAACTTCCTGAATTGTGGTCACTGTTCCCGAAATGCGCCCCTACTGAAACTTCTACCACCTGGCCGAGCTCATTCCCCAATACCAGGTCCAGTACAGCCCCTTCCCCAGTTGGACTATCTACATATTGTTTTAAGAAGCCCTCCTGGATGCTCCTTACAAACTCTGCCCCGTCCAAGCCCCTAGCACTAAGTGAGTCCCAGTCAGTATTGGGGAAGTTAAAGTCTCCCATTACAACAACCCCATTGCTTTTACACCTTTCCAAAATCTGTCTACCTATCTGCTCCTCTATCTCCCGCTGGCTGTTGGGAGGCCTGTAGTAAACCCCCAACATTGTGACTGCACCCTTCTTATTCCTGATCTCTACCCATACAGCCTCGCTGCTCTCTGAGGTGTCCTCTCGCAGTATAGCTGTGATATTCTCCCGAACAAGTAGCGCAACGAGCCACCCCTTTTACATCGCCTCTATCCCGCCTGAAACATCTAAATCCTGGAACGTTTAGCTGCCAATCCTGCCCTTCCCTCAACCAGGTCTCTGTAATGGCAACAACATCATAGTTCCAAGTACTAAGCTCCAAGTTCATCTGCCTTACCCGTAATACTTCTTGCATTAAAACATATGCACTTCAGGCCACCAGACCCGCTGTGTTCAGCAACTTCTCCCCGTCTGCTCTGCCTCAGAGCCACACTGTCCCTATTCCCTAGTTCTCCCTCAATGATCTCACCTTCTGACCTATTGCTCCCGTGCCCACCCCCCTGCCATACTAGTTTAAACCCTCCCGTGTGACACTAGCAAACATTGCGGCCAGGATATTTATGCCTCTCCAGTTTAGATGCAACCCGTCCTTCTTATATAGGTCACACCTGCCCCGGAAGAGCTCCCAGTGGTCCAGATAATGGAAACCCTCCCTCCTACACCAGCTGTTTAGCCACGTGTTTATCTGCTCTATCTTCCTATTTCTAGCCTCACTGGCACGTGGCACAGGGAGTAATCCCGAGATTACAACCCTCGAGGTCCTGTCTTTTAGCTTTCTGCCTAGCTCCCTGAACACCTGCTGCAGGACTTCATCCCCTTCCTGCCGATGTCGTTAGCAACAATATGGACAACGACCTCTGCCTGTTTGCCCTCCCACTTCAGGATGCCCGCTATCTGTTCTGAGACAGCCTGGGCCCTGGTACCAGACCAGGCAACATACCATCCTGGAGTCTCTTTCACGTCCACAGAAGCGCCTATCTGTGCCCCTGACTATAGAGTCCCCTCTGACTATTGCTCTTCTGCGCTTTGTCCCTCCCTGCTGAATATCAGAGCCAGCCGTGGTGCCACTGCTCTGGCTGCTGCTGTTTTCCCCTGATAGGCTCTCCCCCCCCGCGACAGTATCCAAAGGGTTATACCTGTTAGAGAGGGGGACAACCACAGGGGATTCCTGCACTGACTGCCTGCCCTTTCTGGTGGTCACCCATTTCTCTGCCTGCACCTTGGGTGTGACCACATTTATATAACTGCGATCTATGACGCTTTCCGCCACCTGCATGCTCCTCAGTGCATCCAACTGCTGCTCCAACCAAACCATGCGGTCCGTGAGGAGCTCCAGTTGGGTGCATTTTCTGCAGATGAAGCCATCCGAGACGCTGGAAGCCTCCCGGACCTGCCACATCTCACAGTCAGAGCACTGCACCCCTCTAACTGACATTGCGTTAATTAATTAATTAATTAAATTAAAAATAAAAAGTTATTGAATTTTTAAAAAAGTTACTGTTAACTACGTTTCCTAGCACGAGATTTCTACTATAAATGTAAATGCTAAATACAGTACTCTCCGCTCTCTGGCTTAGATACCCCTCTAAATGATGATTAAGTAATTAATTAATTATATTTAATTAGTTTAACACTGTTTAATTTTTGAATTTAGTGCCGATTACCAGCCAATCAGGTCACAGCTTTCCTGTGACGTCACTGTTCATTCGCCGTCCCACCCAGGCGGAACACTCAGAATAGCAGAATAGCAATTAAGGGGCAATTTAGCGTGGCCAATCCACCTAGCCTGCACATCTTTGGGTTGTGGGGGCAAAACCCACGCAAACACAGGAAGAATGTGCAAACTCCACACGGACAGTGACCCAGAGCCGGGGTCGAACCTGGGTCCTCGGCGCCATGAGACTGCAGTGCTAACCACTGCGCCACCGTGCTGCCCTGGGGTACGTTTTTACATCACTTACCTGTTCCTAAGCTGCTCCCCGGCTCTCTCTCTCTGTCCCGCTCCCGGGAATGAAGGCCGCTGGAACCTGGGGGTACGTTTTTCTATCACTTACCCTTTCCCAAGCTGCTCCCCACATAAACACAACACTGCGAACCCGACTGACAATTTTTAATTACTTTTGTTAATTTTGATATAACTGATTAAATGCTCATTAAATGTGCGCGTCTTGGTGAGCGGGACTTCCGACCTTGATCTATTGTGGTACCTGGGACAGTTGTGATCAGCGTTGTCTGTTGAGTTGTAACTGTTGAATGACAAGAGAAAAATGAAGTGAGATTCTGTGCTCTTGGAGAAGCGAACATGCGGGTTTAGAAATAAGGCTGAGATTCGCATGAGAATAGCGTCTCTCAGCGTGATTCAGTATCGGTAATTGTCTGTCAGTATCACTGTTTGAGAGCCAGTATCATCCAATGAAACATACATAGAAGCAGGAGGAGGCCATTCAGCCCTTCTAACCTGCTCCGCCATTCATTATGGTCATGGCTGATCATCACGTTGGGCAGCACGGTGGCGCAGTGGGTTAGCCCTGCTGCCTCACGGAGCCGAGGTCCCGGGTTCGATCCCGACTCTGGGTCACTTGCATGTGGAGTTTGCATATTCTCCCCGTGTTTGCGTGGGTCTCGCCCGCACAACCCAAAGATGTGCAGGCTCGGTGGATTGGCCACGCTAAATTCCCCCTTAATTGGAAAAATTGAATTGGGTACTCTAAACTTTAAAAAAAATGGCTGATCATCAAGTTCAATAGCCTGATCCCTCCTTCCCCCATATCCCTCGATCCCTTTAGCCCCAAGAGAAATGTCGAGTTCCTTCTTCAAATTACGTTTGGGTCTTAATTACTTTCTGTGGTAGCGAATTCCACAGATTTACAACTCTCTGGAAGAAGAAATTTCTCCTCACCTCAGTCCTAAAAGGTTTGCCCCTTATCCTTAAACTGTGGCCCCTAGTTCTGGACTCCCCCACCATTCTTTCTGAATCTACCCTGTGTAATCCTGCTAAAATTTTATAACTTTCTTTGAAATTTCCTCTCACTGTTCTAAACTCCAATGGACATAATCTTCACCAATTTAATCTCTTCATATGACAGTCCTGCCATCCCAGGAATCATCCTGGTAAACCTTCGCTGCACTCGCTCCATAGCAAGAACATCCTTCCTCAGATAGGGACACCAAAACTGAACACAATACTCCAGGTGCGGCCTCATCAATACCCGATACAATTGCGGTAAAACATCTCTATTCCTATACTCCAATCCTCTCACTATGAAGGCAAACATACCATTTGCCTTCTTTACTGCCTGCTGTACCTGCGTGCTCACTTTCAGTGACTGGTGCATGAGGACACCAAGGTCTCGCTGAGTATCCACATTTCTCAATTTACACCCATTCAAATAATAATCTGCCTTCCTATTTTTGCTACCGAAGCGGATAACCTCACATTTTTCCACATTATACTGCATCTGCCATGTATGCACCCACTCACTCAGCCTGTCCAAATCCCGCTGAAATATCTCAGCATCCTCCTCACAGCTCACCCTCCCACCCAACTTTGTACCATCTGCAAATTTGAAGAAAATACATTTAGTTCCCTCGTCCAAATTGTTAATATGCAGTGTGAACAGTTGGGGTCCAAGCACAGATCCCTGCGGTACCCCACTAGTCACTGCTTGACAATCGGAAAAATACCCATTTAATCCAACTTTTTGCTTTCTGTCTGCTCACCAGCTTTCTATCCATCTCAAGACACGACCCATAATCCCATGTACTTTAACTTTACATATTAATCTGTTGTGTGAGACCTTGTTGAAAGCATTCATAATGTCTAAATAAACCACCTCCACCGGTTCTCCCTGGTCAACTCTACTAGTTACATCTTCAAAGAATTCTGATAGATTTCTCAAGCATAATTTTCCTTCCGTAAATCCATGCTGACTTTGTCTGATTACACCACTGCTTTCCAAATGCTCTGCTATGAAATCCTTGATAATGGACTCCGACAACTTCCCTCCGACCGATGTTAGGCTCACTGGTCTATAGTTCCCTGTTTTCTCTCTCCCTCCCTTTTTGAATAGCGGGGTTATATTAGCGACCCTCCAATCTGTAGGATCAATTCCAGAATCCAAAGAATTTTTAAAAATGAGTACCAATGTATCTATTGTTTCTAGAGCCACTTCCTTAACTACTCTGCGATGAAGATTATCAGGCCTTGGAGCTTTATCTGTCGTCAATGCCATTAATTTCCAAAAAACATTCCTCTGCTAATACGAAGGTACGATTTTTGTTCCTCAGCCATTTCTATCGCTCAGTGTCTGCAAAAATCAGTCAGTGCCAGCCAATATTGTTCAGAAAATATTATGTCAGTCAGTAAAAGACAGCGACTCCACCTCCTCCTGGGCAAGGCTAAGCCTCCAGCAGCTCAAAGTGGTGCACAGAGCGCACCTAATGAGACCCCGTGTGAGCAGGTTCTTCTCGGACGTGGAGGATAAATGTTGGACAGTGCCAGGGTGGCCCGGCCAACCACACCCACATGTTTTGGGCCTGCCCCAGACTTCTCGGGTTCTGGACAGCCTTCTCCGAGGCGATGTCCAAAGTTGTGAGGGTGAGGGTGGAGCCGTTCCCGGGAGTGGCAGTCTTCGGTGTGTCGGAACAAACAGACCTACATGTGGGGAAAAAGGCCGGAGCCCTGGCTTTTGCATCCCTAATCGCGCAGCTGAGAATCCTGCTCGGTGCACACCTGTTTGAATTTCGCCATATGGGCGGCACGGCAGCACAGTGGTTATCACTGTTGCTTCACAGCGCCAAGGTCCCAGTTTTGATTCCTGGTTTGGCTCACTGTCTGTGCAGAGTCTGCGCGTTCTCATCGTGTCTGCATGGGTTTTCTTCGGTGCCCCAGTTTATAGATACGTAGAAGATAGGAGCAGGAGGAGGCCTTTTGGTGCCAGCGCACAAGTGGACTGACTCCATTTCGTCAAGGCCCGCAACCTGCCCTACTCCATTGAGGAGGTCTGGACTGTCACCAGAGGCTGCCAGGTCTGCGCAGAGTGCAAGCCGCACTTCTACCGGCCAGTCTGAGCGCACCTGGTGAAGGCCTCCTGCCCTTTCGTGTGCCTCAGCGTGGACTTCAAAGGACCCCTCCCCTCGACCGACCACAACATGTACTTTCTGAACGTGATTGACGAACACTCCCGGTACCCTTTTTGCCATCCCCTGCCCCTATATGACTTCTGCCACAGTAATCAAAGGCCTACACAACATCTTCACTCTGTTCGGTTTCCCCACCTACATCCACAGTGATCGGGGATCCTCTTTTATGAGCGATGAGCTGCGTCAGTTCCTGCTCAGCAAGGGGATCGCCTCGAGCAGGACGACCAGCTACAACCCCCGGGGAAACGGGCAGGTGGAGAGGGAGAACGGGACGGTCTGGAAGGCCGTCCTGCTGGCCCTGCGGGCTAAAAATCTCCCAGTCTCCCGCTGGCAGGAGGTCCTCCCCAACGCCCTCCACTCCATCCGATCGCTCCTCTGCACCACGACCAACGAGACCCCTCACGAACGTGTGTTTGCCTTCCCCAGGAGGTCCACCTCCGGGGTCACGCTCCCAACATGGCTGGCAGCTCCTGGACCTGTCCTCCTCCGGAAGCATGTGCGGACCCATAAGTCGGACCCCTTGGTCAAAAGAGTCCACCTCCTACACGCGAACCCGCAGTACGCATACGTGGCACACACCGACGGGCGCCAGGACACAGTCTCCCTCCGGTACCTGGCACCCACCTGATCCCCACCCACGGCCCCCGACCTGACATCGCCCCCCCCCCCCCCTGGCTGCCTCATTCACTCCTGCACCACTCACCCTCCCTCCAGCGCACCTCACCGCAGCCCCCGCCCCAGCAGGATCCGTCCTCCCACTGGATCCACTCAGGGGTGATGAAGACGAGGACAACACGCTCCCGGAGTCACAGGTGACCAAGTCGGCGCCCACATCACCACCTGGACGGAGGCGATCGCAGAGGAGGGTCAAGGCCACTGACAGACTGAACTTGTAATGTTTTCCACCACCCCCGCCGGACTCTTTTTTTAACAGGGGGTGAATGTGGTAGTCACATGCAGTATTATATGTATTACGGTAAGGCTCATGTAATAGAGGTATATGGGTAAATCCCTGCCTGCTGGCTCCGCCCAGTAGGCGGGGTATTGTGGTAATTGATAGTGCATCAAGCTCCAACAACACTCAAGAAGCTCAACACCATCCAGGACAAAGCAGCCCCGCTTGATTGCTCCCCCTTCCACAAACATTCAACCGCTCCACCCCCTTCAACATCCAGCAGCAGCTCCTCTCAGATGAAGCAGTGTTTCACTTGCACCTCCTCCAATTTGGCTGACTGTATTCACTGCTCCCAATGCAGCCTCCTGATAATGATACAGCCAAACATGCACAGGCTGAAAAAAATGAAGCTTGTTGTCATTGGATCAGAGCCCATGTACCTGAACTGTGATGTGAAAATTGAGTGGAATTGTTCAGTGACCTCAGATGGAGAACACACAATGAGCCAGACGTAGGAAGACAGAGCAGACTGAACAATGACCGTCATGGAACATAGAACATTCAGTGCAAAAGGAGGCCATTTGGCCCATCGAGTCTGCACCGACCCAATTATTCACCCTATCCCTGTAACCCAATAAGCCCTGGTAAACTTTTTGGTCACTGAAGACAATTTATCATGGCCAATCCACCTAACCTTTGGACTGTTGGAGGAAACCGGAGGAAACCCACGCAGAGAACGTGCAGAATCCGCACAGACAGTGACCCAGCGGGGAATCGAACCTGGAACCCTGGCGCTGTGAAGCCACAGTGCTATCCACTTGTGCTACCCACTTGTGCTACCGTGCTGCTCAACAGCAACAACACAGTAAATAACTGATTGATTACCTGGGCCTGTGTCGTTCATCGGCCCACTGTCAACGCTGCCGCCTGCCCCAGGAGTATTGCAAAATGGAGGACCCCAGCCTTCGTCACAGTGACAGTTGTCATTGCTGTTACAAATCTGAAACAAAATACACAGCGGTTAACGTTGCTGAATTGGGAGGAGATAGATTTACAGAAAGGGACATAGATCATAGAATTTACAGTGCAGAAGGAGGCCATTTGGCCCATCGTGTCTGCACCGGCTCTTTGAAAGAGCACCCTACCAAAGCCCACACCACCACCCTATCCCCATAACCCAGTAACCCAACCCAACACTAAGGGCAATTTTGGACACTAAGGGCAATTTACCATTGCCAATCCACCTAACCTGCACATCTTTGGACTGTGGGAGGAAACCGGAGCACCCGGAGGAAACCCACGCACACACGGGGAGAACGTGCAGGCTCCGCACAGACAGTGACCCAAGCCGGGAATCGAGCCTGGGACCCTGGAGCTGTGAAGCAATTGTGCTAACCACTATGCTACAGTGCAGCCCCCATAGTTAACAAGTTTAGAGAGACACAGAAATGGAGTCAAGAGAGGAATTGTCCAGGAGCTGGAGTTTTATCGACGATGGTCAGGGGGCAGTCAGCAGAGTGCCAGGACCTCAGCGCTGGGAGGGACCCTGGGTCCGAACATCCACTGTTACTTTAACAATGACGTTCTGCCAATAAAAGAATCAGGTTGGGGCTGTCCACTGATTATTCCCCAGTGTTCAACTCCAATCATCTGGGTGGTGTCCAGACCTGGACTGATAGTTAAAGGTGACTTAGAATTTACATAGAATTTACAGTACAGAAGGAGGCTGTTCGGCCCATCAAGTCTGCACCGGCTCTTGGAAAGAGCACCCTACCCACATCCACACCTCCACCCTATCCCCATAACCCAGTAACTCCGCCCAGCACTAAGGGCAATTTTGGACACTAAGGGCAATTTATCATGGCCAATCCACCTAACCTGCACATCTTTGGACTGTGGGAGGAAACCGGAGCACCCGGAGGAAACCCACGCAAACCCACGGGGAGGATGTGCAGACTCCGCACAGACAATGACCCAGTCACTGTCTGTGCGGAATCTGAAAATCCTCCCCGTGGGTTTGCGTGGGTTTCCTCCGGGTGCTCCGGTTTCCTTCCCACAGCCATCTCTTTTAGGACTCTGGGATGCATTTCATCAGGGCCAGGAGACTTGTCTACCTTTAGCCCCATTAGCTTGCCCATCACTACCTCCTTGGTGATAACAATCCTCTCAAGGTCCTCACCTGTCATAGCCTCATTTCCATCAGTCACTGGCATGTTATTTGTGTCTTCCACTGTGAAGACCGACCCAAAAAACCTGTTCAATTCCTCAGCCATTCCCTAATCTCCCATTATTAAATCTCCCTTCTCATCCTCTAAAGGACCAATATTTACCTTAGCCACTCTTTTTTGTTTTATAACTACCAGCACGGTAGCATGGTGATTAGCACAATTGCTTCACAGCTCCAGGATCTCAGGTTCGATTCCCGGCTTGGGTCACTGTCTGTGCGGAGTCTGCACGTTCTTCCCGTGTGTGCGTGGGTTTCCTCCGGGTGCTCCGGTTTCCTCCCACAGTCCAAAGATGTGCAGGTTAGGTGGATTGGCCCTGATAAATTGCCCTTAGTGTTGGGTGGGGTTACTGGTTTATGGGGATAGGGTGGAGGTGTTGACCTTGGGTAGGGTGCTCTTTCCAAGAGCCGGTGCAGACTCGATGGTCTGAATGGCCTCCTTCTGCACTGTAAATTCTATGATATTTGTAGAAACTTTTACTATCTGTTTTCATATTCTGAGCAAGTTTACTCTCATAATCTATCTTACTCTTCTTTATAGCTTTTTTCATAGCTTTCTGTTGCCCCCTAAAGATTTCCCAGTCCTCTAGTCTCCCACTGATCTTTGCTACTTTGTATGTGTTTTCCTTCAATTTGACACTCTCCCTTATTTCCTTAGATATCCACGGTTGATTTTCCCTCTTTTTACCGTCCTTCCTTTTTGTTGGTATAAACCTTTGCTGAGCACTGTGAAAAATCACTTGGAAAGTTCTCCACTGGTCCTCAACTGTTTCACCATAAAGTCTTTGCTCCCAGTCTACCTTAGCTAGTTCTTCTCTCATCCCATTGTAATCTCCGTTGTTTAAGCACAAAACACTAGTGCTTGATTTTACCTTCTCAACCTCCATCTGTATTTTAAATTCCATCATATTGTGATCGCTCCTTCCGAGAGGATCCCTAACTCTGAGATCCTGAATCAATCCTGTCTCATTACACAGGACCAGATCTAGGACCGCTTGAGTTGTTGTGGGTTTCTGAGCTGGACGAGAACAAAGAACAAAGAACAAAGAAATGTACAGCACAGGAACAGGCCCTTCGGCCCTCCAAGCCCGTGCCGACCATACTGCCCGACTAAACTACAATCTTCTACACTTCCTGGGTCCGTATCCTTCTATTCCCATCCTATTCATATATTTGTCAAGATGCCCCTTAAATGTCCCTATCGTCCCTGCCTCCACTACCTCCTCCGGTAGTGAGTTCCAGGCACCCACTACCCTCTGCGTAAAAAACTTGCCTCGTACATCTACTCTAAACTTTGCCCCTCTCACCTTAAACCTATGCCCCCTAGTAATTGACCCCTCTACCCTGGGGAAAAGCCTCTGACTATCCACTCTGTCAATGCCCCTCATAATTTTGTATACCTCTATCAGGTCGCCCCTCAACCTCCTTCGTTCCAGTGAGAACAAACCGAGTTTATTCAACCGCTCCTCATAGCTTATGCCCTCCATACCAGGCAACATTCTGGTAAATCTCTTCTGCACCCTCTCTAAAGCCTCCACATCCTTCTGGTAGTGTGGCGACCAGAATTGAACACTATACTCCAAGTGTGGCCTAACTAAGGTTCTATACAGCTGCAACATGACTTGCCAATTCTTATACTCAATGCCCCGGCCAATGAAGGCAAGCATGCCGTATGCCTTCTTGACTACCTTCTCCACCTGTGTAGCCCCTTTCAGTGATCTGTGGACCTGTACTCCTAGATCTCTTTGACTTTCAATACTCTTGAGGGTTCTACCATTCACTGTATATTCCCTACCTGCATTAGCCCTTCCAAAATGCATTACCTCACATTTGTCCAGGTTAAACTCCATCTGCCATCTCTCCGCCCAAGTCTCCAGACAATCTAAATCCTGCTGTATCCTCCGACAGTCCTCATCGCTATCCGCAATTCCACCAACCTTTGTGTCGTCTGCAAACTTACTAATCAGACCAGTTACATTTTCCTCCAAATCATTTATATATACTACAAAGAGCAAAGGTCCCAGCACTGATCCCTGTGGAACACCACTGGTCACAGCCCTCCAATTAGAAAAGCATCCCTCCATTGCTACCCTCTGCCTTCTATGGCCTAGCCAGTTCTGTATCCACCTTGCCAGTTCACCCCTGATCCCGTGTGACTTCACCTTTTGTACTAGTAAAGGGAGTGCTTCACTGTCAGTGGGTCTGTACTGATGGAGTGCTGCACTGTCAGAGGGTCAGTACTGAGAGAGTTACACATATAGGGCTTTGATAGTTTTGGGACTGGGCTGAGAATATTAAAGGAAGTATTTCAGGATAGGGATCCACTGAATGTGAGTGAGTTCGCGGCTGATGGGTAATGAGTGTTGACTAACAAGAGAAAATCTTTCTTGGTCCGAAACTGCTCATCATCTTGAACCCTTCTATCATATCCCTTCTTGTGAGCGAAATGGCCAGGGTTGCGGCCTTTCCGTCAACTTCATTCCTTAAGTTAAGGGCAGCACGGTAGAATGGTGGTTAGCACAATTGCTTCACAGCTCCAGGGTCCCAGGTTCGATTTGAGGACATTAACAGAGCGGTAGATAACAGGGAGCCAATGGATGTGGTATATCTGGATTTCCAGAAAGCCTTTAACAAGGTGCCACACAAAAGGTTACTGCATAAGATAAAGATGCATGGCATTAAGGGGAAAGTAGTAGCATGGATAGAGGATTGGTTAATTAATAGTGGTAAAGCAAAAAATGCAGAGGATACTGGAAGTCTGCAGAGGGATTTGGATAGGCTAAGTGAATGGGCTAGGGTCTGGCAGATGGAATACAATGTTGACAAATGTGAGATTATCCATTTTGGTTGAAATAACAGCAAAAGGGATTATTATTTAAATGATAAAATATTAAAACATGCTGCTGTGCAGAGAGACCTGGGTGTGCTAGTGCATGAGTCGCAAAAAGTTGATTTACAGGTGCAACAGGTGATTAAGAAGGCAAATAGAATTTTGTCCTTCATTGCTAGAGGGATGGGGTTTAAGACTAGGAAGGTTATTCTGCAATTGTATAAGGTGTTAGTGAGGCAACACCTGGAGTATTGTGTTCAGTTTTGGTCTCCTGACTTGAGAAAGGATGTCCTGGCACTGGAGGGTGTGCAGAGGAGATTCACTAGGTTAATCCCAGATCTGAAGGGGTTGGATTACGAGGAGAGGTTGAGTAGACTGGGACTGTACTCGTTGGACTTTAGAAGGATGAGGGGGGATCTTATAGAAACATATAAGATTATGAAGGGACTAGATAGGATAGATGCGGGCAGATTGTTTCCACTGGCGGGTGAAAGCAGAACTAGGAGGCATAGCCTCAAAATAAGGGGAAGTAGATTTAGGACTGAGTTTAGGAGGAACTTCTTCACCCAAAGGGTTGTGAATCTATGGAATTCCTTGCCCAGTGAAGCAGTAGAGGCTCCTTCATTAAATGTTTTTAAGGTAAAGATAGATAGTTTTTTGAAGAATAAAGGGATTCAGGGTTATGGTGTTCGGGCCGGAAAGTGGAGCTGAGTCCACAAAAGATTAGCCATGATCTCATTGAATGGTGGAGCAGGCTCGAGGGGCCAGGTGGCCTACTCCTGCTCCTAGTTCTTATGTTCTTATTCCTCCACTTCTGGTAGCATTGCCCAGCATTGGGACCATATCTCGAGCTGACAACAGTAACAATTTACACTCATTTAGCACGTTTCACCCAGTCAACTGCCCCATGTACTCAAACAGAATTCTTATCAAACTAAATGTGACACCGACGACACACAGCTTGCAAATGGGGCGGCGCCTGTCTGCCGGCACAAAGAGTCTGTGGAGGGAAATGCCGGAAGTTCTCATCAGCGACACTTTGAAAAGCACAATCTGACTTGACAGAGCAGACACTCGATTCCAGAAGGATGGATTTTAAGAACTCGGCAAATTACAATTCACGTCAATAATTCAATGAGGAGAATGACATTTTACGTTATTTCCAATGGGGATGTGAACATTGTTGTCAAGGGCACGTATCACTGTCCAAAAATACTTCCTCCAGTGCCCAATGGGAGTACAAAGAACAAAAACAAAGAACAAAGAAATGTACAGCACAGGAACAGGCCCTTCGGCCCTCCAAGCCCGTGCCGACCATACTGCCCGACCAAACTACAATCTTCTACACTTCCTGGGTCCGTATCCTTCTATTCCTGTCCTATTCATATATTTGTCAAGATGCCCCTTAAATGTCCCTATCGTCCCTGCTTCCACTACCTCCTCCGGCAGCGAGTTCCAGGCACCCACTACCCTCTGCGTAAAAAACTTGCCTCGTACATCTCCTCTAAACCTTGCCCCTCTCACCTTAAACCTATGCCCCCTAGTAATTGACCCCTCTACCCTGGGGAAAAGCCTCTGACTATCCACTCTGTCTATGCCCCTCATAATTTTGTATACCTCTATCAGGTCGCCCCTCAACCTCCTTCGTTCCAGTGAGAACAAACCGAGTTTATTCAACCGCTCCTCATAGCTTATGCCCTCCATACCAGGCAACATTCTGGTAAATCTCTTCTGCACCCTCTCTAAAGCCTCCACATCCTTCTGGTAGTGTGGCGACCAGAATTGAACACTATACTCCAAGTGTGGCCTAACTAAGGTTCTATACAGCTGCAACATGACTTGCCAATTCTTATACTCAATGCCCCGGCCAATGAAGGCAAGCATGCCGTATGCCTTCTTGACTACCTTCTCCACCTGTGTTGCCCCTTTCAATGACCTGTGGACCTGTACTCCTAGATCTCTTTGACTTTCAATACTCTTGAGGGTTCTACCATTCACTGTATATTCCCTACCTGCATTAGACCTTCCAAAATGCATTACCTCACATTTGTCCGGATTAAACTCCATCTGCCATCTCTCCGCCCAAGTCTCCAGACAATCTAAATCCTGCTGTATCCTCAGACAGTCCTCATCGCTATCCGCAATTCCACCAACCTTTGTGTCGTCTGCAAACTTACTAATCAGACCAGTTACATTTTCCTCCAAATCATTTATATATACTACAAAGAGCAAAGGTCCCATCACTGATCCCTGTGGAACATCACTGGTCACAGCCCTCCAATTAGAAAAGCATCCCTCCATTGCTACCCTCTGCCTTCTATGGCCTAGCCAGTTCTGTATCCACCTTGCCAGTTCACCCCTGATCCCGTGTGACTTCACCTTTTGTACTAGTCGACCATGAGGGACCTTGTCAAAGGCCTTACTGAAGTCCATATAGACAACATCTACTGCCCTACCTGCATCAATCATCTTAGTGACCTCCTCAAAAAACTCTATCAAGTTAGTGAGACACGACCTCCCCTTCACAAAACCGTGCTGCCTCTCACTAATACGTCCATTTGCTTCCAAATGGGAGTAGATCCTGTCTCGAAGAATTCTCTCCAGTAATTTCCCTACCACTGAAGTAAGGCTCACCGGCCTGTAGTTCCCGGGATTATCCTTGCTACCCTTCTTAAACAGAGGAACAACATTGGCTATTCTCCAGTCCTCCGGGACATCCCCTGAAGACAGCGAGGATCCAAAGATTTCTGTCAAGGCCTCAGCAATTTCCTCTCCAGCCTCCTTCAGTATTCTGGGGTAGATCCCATCTGGCCCTGGGGACTTATCTACCTTAATATTTTTTAAGACACCTTTTTGGATCACAATGTGACCCAGGCTATCTACACCCCCTTCTCCAGACACATCTACCAATTCCTTCTCTTTGGTGAATACTGATGCAAAGTATTCATTTAGTACCTCGCCCATTTCCTCTGGCTCCACACATAGATTCCCTTGCCTATCCTTCAGTGGGCCAACCCTTTCCCTGGCTACCCTCTTGCTTTTTATGTACATGTAAAAAGCCTTGGGATTTTCCTTAACCCTATTTGCCAATGACTTTTCGTGACCCCTTCTAGCCCTCCTGACTCCTTGCTTAAGTTCCTTCCTACTTTCCTTATATGCCACACAGGCTTCGTCTGTTCCCAGCCTTTTAGCCCTGACATAGAACATAGAACATAGAACAATACAGCGCAGTACAGGCCCTTCGGCCCACGATGTTGCACCGAAACAAAAGCCATCTAACCTACACTATGCCATTATCATCCATATGTTTATCCAATAAACTTTTAAATGCCCTCAATGTTGGCGAGTTCACTACTGTAGCAGGTAGGGCATTCCACGGCCTCACTACTCTTTGCGTAAAGAACCTACCTCTGACCTCTGTCCTATATCTATTACCCCTCAGTTTAAAGTTATGTCCCCTCGTGCCAGCCATATCCATCCGCGGGAGAAGGCTCTCACTGTCCACCCTATCCAACCCCCTGATCATTTTGTATGCCTCTATTAAGTCTCCTCTTAGCCTTCTTCTCTCCAACGAAAACAACCTCAAGTCCGTCAGCCTTTCCTCATAAGATTTTCCCTCCATACCAGGCAACATCCTGGTAAATCTCCTCTGCACCCGCTCCAAAGCCTCCACGTCCTTCCTATAATGCGGTGACCAGAACTGTACGCAATACTCCAAATGCGGCCGGACCAGAGTTCTGTACAGCTGCAACATGACCTCTCGACTCCGGAACTCAATCCCTCTACCAATAAAGGCCAACACTCCATAGGCCTTCTTCACAACCCTATCAACCTGGGTGGCAACTTTCAGGGATCTATGTACATGGACACCTAGATCCCTCTGCTCAGCCACACTTTCAAGAACTTTACCATTAGCCAAATATTCCGCATTCCTGTTATTCCTTCCAAAGTGAATCACCTCACACTTCTCTACATTAAACTCCATTTGCCACCTCTCAGCCCAGCTCTGCAGCTTATCTATATCCCTCTGTAACCTGCTACATCCTTCCACACTATCGACAACACCACCGACTTTAGTATCATCTGCAAATTTACTCACCCACCCTTCTGTGCCTTCCTCTAGGTCATTGATAAAAATGACAAACAGCAACGGCCCCAGAACAGATCCTTGTGGTACTCCACTTGTGACTGTACTCCATTCTGAACATTTCCCATCAACCACCACCCTCTGTCTTCTTTCAGCTAGCCAATTTCTGATCCACATCTCTAAATCACCCTTAATCCCCAGCCTCCGTATTTTTTGCAATAGCCTACCGTGGGGAACCTTATCAAACGCTTTGCTGAAATCCATATACACCACATCAACTGCTCTACCCTCGTCTACCTGTTCAGTCACCTTCTCAAAGAACTCAATAAGGTTTGTGAGGCATGACCTACCCTTCACAAAGCCATGCTGACTATCCCTGATCATATCATTCCTATCTAGATGATTATAAATCTTGTCCCTTATAATCCCCTCCAAGACTTTACCCACTACAGACGTGAGGCTCACCGGTCTATAGTTGCCGGGGTTGTCTCTGCTCCCCTTTTTGAACAAAGGGACCACATTTGCTGTCCTCCAGTCCTCTGGCACTATTCCTGTAGCCAATGATGACATAAAAATCAAAGCCAAAGGTCCAGCAATCTCTTCCCTGGCCTCCCATAGAATCCTAGGATAAATCCCATCAGGTCCCGGGGACTTATCTATTTTCAGCCTGTCCAGAATTGCCAACACCTCTTCCCTACGTACCTCAATGCCATCTATTCTATTAGCCTGGGACTCAGCATTCTCCTCCAAAACATTATCTTTTTCCTGAGAAATGCCTCCTTTTTCTTTTTGACGAGGCCTACAATATCACTCGCCATCCAAGGTTCCCGAAAATTGCCGTATTTATCTTTCTTCCTCACAGGAACATGCCGGTCCTGTATTCCTTTCAACTGACACTTGAAAGCCTCCCACATGTCAGATGTTGATTTGCCCTCAAACATCCGCCCCCAATCTATGTTCTTCAGTTCCCGCCTAATATTGTTATAATTAGCCTTCCCCCAATTTAGCACATTCATCCTCGGACCACTCTTATCCTTGTCCACCAGTACTTTAAAACTTACTGAATTGTGGTCACTGTTACCGAAATGCTCCCCTACTGAAACATCTACCACCTGGCCGGGCTCATTCCCCAATAGCAGGTCCAGTACCGCCCCTTCCCTAGTTGGACTGTTTACATATTGTTTTAAGAAGCCCTCCTGGATGCTCCTTACAAACTCCGCCCCGTCTAAGCCCCTGGCACAAAGTGAGTCCCAGTCAATATTGGGGAAGTTGAAGTCTCCCATCACCACAACCCTGTTGTTTTTACTCTTTTCCAAAATCTGTCTACCTATCTGCTCCTCTATCTCCCGCTGGCTGTTGGGAGGCCTGTAGTATACCCCCAACATTGTGACTGCACCCTTCTTATTCCTGATCTCTACCCATATAGCCTCACTGCCCTCTGAGGTGTCCTCTCGCAGTATAGCTGTGATATTCTCCCGAACAAGTAGCGCAACTCCGCCTCCCCTTTTACACCCCCCTCTATCCCGCCTGAAACATCTAAATCCTGGAACGTTTAGCTGCCAATCCTGCCCTTCCCTCAACCAGGTCTCTGTAATGGCAACAACATCATAGTTCCAAGTACTAATCCAAGCTCTAAGTTCATCTGCCTTACCCGTAATGCTCCTTGCATTAAAACATATGCACTTCAGGCCACCAGACCCGCTGTGTTCAGCAACTTCTCCCCGTCTGCTCTGCCTCAGAGCCACACTGTCCCTATTCCCTAGTTCTCCCTCAATGCTCTCACCTTCTGACCTATTGCTCACCTATTCCTCCCCTGCCATACTAGTTTAAACTCTAGTAAGTTTCTAATTGAGGCAAAACGGAAAAGAAAATTAAGGGGAGGCTTCAGAGCAGCGGGACAGTGGGAGAAGGGAGAGAGTGAGCGCATCGGGAGAGTGAGAGCAGCGGGAGAGTGAGAGCAGGTGGAGAGTGGGAGCAGGGGGAGAGTGAGCGCAGCGGGAGAGTGAGAGCAGCGTGAGAGTGAGAGCAGCGTGAGGGTGAGAGCAACGGGAGAGTGAGAGCGGCGGGAGAGTGAGAGCAGAAGGAGAGTTGGAGCAACGGGAGAGTGAGAGCAGGGGGAGAGTGAGAGCAGCGGGAAAGTTAGAGCAGTGGGAGAGTGAGCGCAGAAGGAGAGTGGGAGCAGCAGGAGAGTGAGAGCAGGGGGAGAGTGAGAGCAGCAGGAGAGTGAGTGCAGCGGGAGGGTGAGAGCAGCGGGAGAGTGAGTGCAGCCGGATGGTGGGAGCAGCGGAAGAGTGGTAGCAGTGGAAGAGTTATAGCAGGGGGAGAGTGAGAGCAGGGGGAGAGTGAGAGCAGGGGGTGCAGCGGGAGAGTGGGAGTAGGGGGAAAGTGGGAGCATCGGGAGAGTGGGAGCAGCGGGAGAATGAGAGCAGCGGGCGAGTGAGAGCAGTGGGAGAGGGAGAGCAGCGGCAGCAGCGGTAGAGAGAGCAACAGGAGGAAGGGGAGAGTGAGAGCAGGGGGAGAGTGGGAGAAGGGGGAGAGTGGGAGCAGGGGGAGAGTGGGAGCAGAGGGAGAGTGGAAGCTGTGGGAGATTTAGAGCAGTGGGAAACTGATAGCAGCCGGCCAGTGGGAGCAGCGCGAGCAGCGGGGGAGAGAGAGCAGCGGGATAGTGAGAGCAGCGGGTGAGTGAGAGCAGCGTGAGAGTGAGAGCTGGGGAGAGTGGGAGCAGCGGGAGAGTGGGAGCAGCGGGAGAGTGGGAGCAGCGGGAGAGTGGGAGCAGCGGGAGAGTGGGAGCAGCGGGAGAGTGGGAGCAGCGGGAGAGTGGGAGCAGCGGGAGAGTGGGAGCAGCGGGTGAGTGGGAGCAGCGGGAGAGTGGGAGCAGCGGGAGAGTGGGAGCAGCGGGAGAACGGGAGCAGTGGGAGAGTGGGAGCAGTGGGACAGTGAGAGCAGGGGGAGAGTGTGAGCAGCGGGAGAGTGAGAGCAGCGGGAGAGTGGGAGCAGTGGGAGACTGAGAGCAGGGGGAGACTGAGAGCAGGGGGAGACTGAGAGCAGCGGGAGAGTTAGAGCAGGGGGAGAGATGGAACAGCGGGAGAGCGGGAGCTGGGAGAGAATGAGAGCAGCGGGAGAGTGAGAGCAGCGGGAGAGTGGGAGCAGCGGGTGAGTGAGAGCAGGGGGTGAGTGAGAGCAGGGGGAGAGTGAGAGCAGGGGGAGAGTGAGAGCAGGGGGAGAGTGAGAGCAGCGGGAGAGTGAGTGCAGCGAGCGCTACTTGTTCGGGAGAATATCACAGCTATACTGCGAGAGGACACCTCAGAGGGCAGTGAGGCTATATGGGCAGAGATCAGGAATAAGAAGGGTGCAGTCACAATGTTGGGGGTATACTACAGGCCTCCCAACAGCCAGCGGGAGATAGAGGAGCAGATAGGTAGACAGATTTTGGAAAAGAGTAAAAACAACAGGGTTGTGGTGATGGGAGACTTCAACTTCCCCAATATTGACTGGGACTCACTCAGTGCCAGGGGCTTAGACGGGGCGGAGTTTGTAAGGAGCATCCAGGAGGGCTTCTTAAAACAATATGTAAACAGTCCAACTAGGGAAGGAGCGGTACTGGACCTGCTATTGGGGAATGAGCCCGGCCAGGTGGTAGATGTTTCAGTGGGGGAGCATTTCGGTAACAGTGACCACAATTCAGTAAGTTTTAAAGTACTGGTGGACAAGGATAAGAGTGGTCCGAGGATGAATGTGCTAAATTGGGGGAAGGCTAATTATAACAATATTAGGCGGGAACTGAAGAACATAGATTGGGGGCGGATGTTTGAGGGCAAATCAACATCTGACATGTGGGAGGCTTTCAAGTATCAGTTGAAAGGAATACAGGACCGGCATGTTCCTGTGAGGAAGAAAGATAAATACGGCAATTTTCGGGAACCTTGGATGACGAGTGATATTGTAGGCCTCGTCAAAAAGAAAAAGGAGGCATTTGTCAGGGCTAAAAGGCTGGGAACAGACAAAGCCTGTGTGGCATATAAGGAAAGTAGGAAGGAACTTAAGCAAGGAGTCAGGAGGGCTAGAAGGGGTCACGAAAAGTGATTAGCAAATAGGGTTAAGGAAAATCCCAAGGCTTTTTACACGTACATAAAAAGCAAGAGGGTAGCCAGGGAAAGGGTTGGCCCACTGAAGGATAGGCAAGGGAATCTATGTGTGGAGCCAGAGGAAATGGGCGAGGTACTAAATGAATACTTTGCATCAGTATTCACCAAAGAGAAGGAATTGGTAGATGTTGAGTCTGGAGAAGGGGATGTAGATAGCCTGGGTCACATTGTGATCCAAAAAGACGAGGTGTTGGGTGTCTTAAAAAATATTAAGGTAGATAAGTCCCCAGGGCCTGATGGGATCTACCCCAGAATACTGAAGGAGGCTGGAGAGGAAATTGCTGAGGCCTTGACAGAAATCTTTGGATCCTCGCTGTCTTCAGGGGATGTCCCGGAGGACTGGAGAATAGCCAATGTTGTTCCTCTGTTTAAGAAGGGTAGCAAGGATAATCCCGGGAACTACAGGCCGGTGAGCCTTACGTCAGTGGTAGGGAAATTACTGGAGAGAATTCTTAGAGACAGGATCTACTCCCATTTGGAAGCAAATGGACGTATTAGTGAGAGGCAGCACGGTTTTGTGAAGGGGAGGTCGTGTCTCACTAACTTGATAGAGTTTTTTGAGGAGGTCACTAAGATGATTGATGAAGGTAGGGCAGTAGATGTTGTCTATATGGACTTCAGTAAGGCCTTTGACAAGGTCCCTCATGGTAGACTAGTACAAAAGGTGAAGTCACACGGGATCAGGGGTGAACTGGCAAGGTGGATACAGAACTGGCTAGGCCATAGAAGGCAGAGGGTAGCAATGGAGGGATGCTTTTCTAATTGGAGGGCATAGGTTAAAGGTGAGAGGGGCAAGGTTTAGCGTAGATGTACGAGGCAAGTTTTTTACGCAGAGGGTAGTGGGTACCTGGAACTCGCTACCGGAGGAGGTAGTGGAAGCAGGGACGATAGGGACATTTAAGGGGCATCTTGACAAATATATGAATAGGATGGGAATAGAAGGATACAGACCCAGGAAGTGTAGAAGATTGTAGTTTAGTCGGGCAGTATGGTCAGCACGGGCTTGGAGGGCCGAAGGGCCTGTTCCTGTGCTGTACATTTCTTTGTTCTTTGTTCTTTGTTTGAGAGCAGGGGGAGAGTGAGAGCAGCGGGAGAGTGAGAGCAGCGGGAGAGTGAGAGCAGCGGGAGGGTGAGAGCAGGGTGCGAGTGAGAGCAGGGGGATAGTGACAGCAGCGGAAGAGAGAGATCTGCGGGAGAGTGGGAGCAGCCGGAGAGTGGGAGCAGCCGGAGAGTGGGAGCAGAGGGAGAGTGGGAGCAGCGGGAGAGTGAGAGCAGCGGGAGACCGGGAGAGAGAGAGCAGCGGGAGTGTGGTACCAGTGGGAGAGTGAGAGCACGGGAAGAGCCTGCGCAGCGGGAGAGTGAGAGCAGTGGGAGCAGGGGGAGAGTGAGAGCAGGGTGAGACTGAGAAGCGGGAAAGTGAGAGCAGCGGGAACAGCGGCAGAGTGAGAGCAGCAGGGGCAGTGGGAGAATGAGAGCAGCGGGAGAGTTTGAGCAGGGGGAGACTGAGAGCAGGAGGAGAGTGTGAGCAGCGGGAGTGAGAGCTACGGGTGAGTTGGTGCTGCGGGAGAGTGGGAGCAGGGGAGAGTGGGAGCAGCGGGACATTGAGAGCAGCGTGAGTGTGGGAGCAGCGGGAGCAGCTGGAGAGTGCGAGCAGCGGGAGCAGGGGGAGATTGAGAGCAGCAGGAGAGTGAGAGAAGGGGGAGAGTTGGAGCAGAGGGATAGTGAGAGCAGGGGAGAGGGAAAGCAGCGGGAGAGTGAGAGCAGCGGGAGCAGGGGCAGAGTGAGAGCAGCGGGAGAGTGAGAGCAGCGGGAGGGTGAGAGCAGGGGGAGAGTGAGAGCAGCGGGAGCAGGGGGAGAGTGAGAGCTGGAGGAGAGTCAGAGCAGGGGGAGAGTGAGAGCAGCGGGAGAGTCAGAGCAGCAGGAGAGTGAGATAAGTGGGAGCAGCGGGAGAGTGTGAGCAGCGGGAGAGTGTGAGCAGCGGGAGAGTGTGAGCAGCGGGAGAGTGTGAGCTGGGGGAGAGTGAGAGCTGGGGGAGAGTGAGAGCAGGGTGAGAGTGAGGGCAGCAGGAGAGTGAGAGAAGTGTGAGCAGCGGGAGCAGGGGGACAGTGAGAGCAGGGAGAGAGTGGGAGCAGGGTGAGAGTGGGAGCAGAGGGAGAGTGGGAGCAGCGGGAGAGAGAGAGCAGCGGGAGCAGCGGTGGAGAGAGAGCAGTGGGAGCAGAAGGACAGTGGGAGCAGTGGGAGAGTGAGAGCAGCCGGAGAGTTAGAGCAGCGGGAGATTTAGTGGGAGCAGGGGGAGAGTGGGAGCAGGGGGAGAGTGAGAGCAGGGGAGAGATGGAGCAGTGGGACATTGGGAGCAGCTAGAGAGTGGGAGCAGGGGTGGAGTGAGAGCATGGGGAGAGTGAGAGCATGGGGAGAGTGAGAGCATGGGGAGAGTGGGAGCAGGGGGAGAGTGAGAGCAGCGGGAGAGTGAGAGATGCGGGAGGGTGAGAGCTGCGGGAGAGTGGGAGCAGGGGGAGATAAGGGCAGCGGGAGAGTGGGAGCAGCCAGAGACTGAGAGCAGCAGGAGAGTGAGAACAGGGGGAGCAGCGGGAGAGTGAGAGCAGTGGGTGAGTGAGAGCAGGGGGAGAGTTAGAGCAGCGGGAGAGTGACAGCGGTGGGTGAGTGAGAGCAGGGGGAGAGTAAGAGCAGCGGGTGAGCGTGAGCATTGGGAGAGTGGGAGCAGCGGCAGCAGCGGGAGAGAGAGCAACGGGAAAGTGCGGGCAGGGGAGAGTCAGAGCAGCCGGAGAGTGAGCGCAGCGGGAGAGTGAGAGCAGCGAGAGCGTGGGAGCAGCGGGAGAGTGGGAGCAGCGGAGAGTGAGAGCAGCGGGAGAGCGGGAGCAGCGGGAGAGTGGGAGCAGCGGAGAGTGAGAGCAGCGGGAGAGTGAGAGCAGGCAGAGAGTGAGAGCTACGGGAGAGTTTGCGCAGCGGGAGAGTGAGAGCAGAAGGAGAGTGGGAGCAGCGGGAGAGTGAGAGCAGTGGGAGAGTGATCGCAGGGGGAGAGTGAGAGCTACGGGAGAGTTATAGCAGGGGGAGAGTGAGAGCAGAAGGAGTGCGGGAGCAGCGGGAGAGTGACAGCAGCGGGAGAAAGAGAGCAGTGGGAGAGTGAGAGCTATGGGAGAGTTAGAGCAGCGGGAGAGTGAGAGCAGAAGGAGAGTGGGAGCAGCGGGAGAGTGGGAGCAGTGGGACTGTGAGAGCAGGGGCAGAGTGAGAGCAGGGGCAGAGTGAGAGCAGGGGCAGAGTGAGAGCAGCAGGAGAGTGGGAGCAGTGGGAGAGTGAGAGCAGGGTGAGAGTGGGAGCAGCGGGAGAGTGAGAGCAGGGGGAGAGTGGGAGCAGCGGGAGAGTGTGAGCAGCGGGAGAACGGGAACAGTGGGAGAGTGGGAGCAGTGGGACAGTGAGAGCAGGGGGAGAGTGTGAGCAGCGGGAGAGTGAGAGCAGCGGGAGAGTGGGAGCAGTGGGAGAGTGAGAGCAGGGGGAGACTGAGAGCAGCTGGAGAGTTAGAGCAGGGGGAGAGATGGAACAGCGGGAGAGCGGGAGCTGGGAGAGAATGAGAGCAGCGGGAGAGTGGGAGCAGCGGGAGAGTGGGAGCAGGGGGAGAGTGGGAGCAGGGGGAGAGTGGGAGCAGGGGGAGAGTGGGAGCAGGGGGAGAGTGAGAGCAGGGGGAGAGTGAGAGAAGGGGGAGAGTGAGAGCAGGGGGAGAGTGAGAGCAGGGGGAGAGTGAGAGCAGGGGGAGAGTGAGAGCAGGGGGAGAGTGAGAGCAGGGGGAGAGTGAGAGCAGGGGAGAGTAAGAGCAGGGGGAGAGTGAGAGCAGGGGGAGAGTGAGAGCAGGGGGAGAGTGAGAGCAGGGGGAGAGTGAGAGCAGGGGGAGAGTGAGAGCAGGGGGAGAGTGAGAGCAGGGGGAGAGTGAGAGCAGGGGGAGAGTGAGAGCAGGGGGAGAGTGAGAGCAGGGGGAGAGTGAGAGCAGGGGGAGAGTGAGAGCAGGGGGAGAGTGAGAGCAGGGGGAGAGTGAGAGCAGGGGGAGAGTGAGAGCAGGGGGAGAGTGAGAGCAGGGGGAGAGTGAGAGCAGGGGGAGAGTGAGAGCAGGCAGAGAGTGAGAGCTACGGGAGAGTTTGCGCAGCGGGAGAGTGAGAGCAACCGGAGAGTTAAAGCAGGTAGAGAGTGAGAGCAGAAGGAGTGCGGGAGCAGCGGGAGAGTGACAGCAGCGGGAGAAAGAGAGCAGTGGGAGAGTGAGAGCTATGGGAGAGTTAGAGCAGCGGGAGAGTGAGAGCAGAAGGAGAGTGGGAGCAGCGGGAGAGTGGGAGCAGCGGGACTGTGAGAGCAGGGGCAGAGTGAGAGCAGCGGGAGAGTTAGAGCAGGGGGAGAGATGGAACAGCGGGAGAGCGGGAGCTAGGAGAGAATGAGAGCAGCGGGAGAGTGAGAGCAGCGGGAGAGTGGGAGCAGGGGGAGAGTGGGTGCAGCCGGATGGTGGGAGCAGCGGGAGAGTGGTAGCAGTGGAAGAGTGATAGCAGGGGGAGAGTGAGAGCAGCGGTTGCAGCGGGAGAGTGGGAGTAGGGGAAAATTGGGAGCAGGGGGACAGTGGGAGCATCGGGAGAGTGGGAGCAGCGGTAGAGTGAGAGCAGCGGGAGAGTGAGAGCAGTGGGAGAGTGAGTGCAGCAGCAGCAGTGGGAGAGAGAGCAACGGGAGGAAGGGGAGGGTGAGAGCAGGGGAGAGTGGGAGCAGGGGGAGAGTGGGAGCAGGGGGAGAGTGGGAGCAGAAGGAGAGTGGGAGCTGCGGGAGGTTTAGGGCAGTGGAGACTGATAGCAGCCGGCCAGTGGGAGAAGCGCGAGCAGCGGGGGAGAGAGAGCTGGGGAGAGTGAGAGCACCCGGAGAGTGAATGCAGCGGAGAGTGGGAGCAGCGGGAGAGTGGGAGCAGCGGGAGAGTGGGAGCAGCGGGAGAGTGGGAGCAGCGGGAGAGAGAGAGCAGGGGGAGAGTGGGAGCAGCGGGAGAGTGAGAGCAGCGGGAGCAGGGGGGGAGTGAGAGCAGCGAGAGCGGCGGCAGAGTGAGAGCAGCAGGGGCAGTGAGAGAATGAGAGCAGCGGGAGTGTTTGAGCAGGGGGAGAGTGAGAGCAGGAGGAGAGTGTGAGCAGCGGGAGTGAGAGCTACGGGTGAGTTGGTGCTGGGGGAGAGTGGGAGCAGGGGAGAGTGGGAGCAGCGTGAGAGTGGGAGCAGCGTGAGTGTGCGAGCAGCGGGAGCAGGGGGAGAGTGAGAGCAGCAGGAGAGTGAGAGAAGGGGGAGAGTTGGAGCAGAGGGATAGTGAGAGCAGGGGAGAGTGAGAGCAGCGGGAGAGTGAGAGCAGCGGGAGAGTGAGAGCAGCGGGAGAGTGAGAGCAGCGGGAGAGTGAGAGCAGCGGGAGGGTGAGAGCAGGGGGAGAGTGAGAGCAGCGGGAGCAGGGGGAAAGTGAGAGCTGGGGGAGAGTCAGAGCAGGGGGAGAGTGAGAGCAGCGGGAGAGAGCAGCAGGAGAGTGAGAGCAGCAGGAGAGTGTGAGCAGCAGGAGAGTGAGATAAGTGGGAGCAGCGGGAGAGTGTGAGCAGCGGGAGAGTGTGAGCAGGGGGAGAGTGTGAGCAGGGGGAGAGTGTGAGCAGGGGGAGAGTGTGAGCAGGGGAGAGTGTGAGCAGGGTGAGAGTGTGAGCAGGGGGAGAGTGTGAACAGGGGGAGAGTGTGAGCAGGGGGAGAGTGAGAGCAGGGGGAGAGTGAGAGCAGGGGGAGAGTGAGAGCAGGGGGAGAGTGAGAGCAGGGGGAGAGTGAGAGCAGGGGGAGAGTGAGAGCAGGGGGAGAGTGAGAGCAGGGGGAGAGTGAGAGCAGGGGGAGAGTGAGAGCAGGGGGAGAGTGAGAGCAGGGGGAGAGTGAGAGCAGGGGGAGAGTGAGAGCAGGGGGAGAGTGAGAGCAGGGGGAGAGTGAGAGCAGGGGGAGAGTGAGAGCAGGGGGAGAGTGAGAGCAGGGGGAGAGTGAGAGCAGGGGGAGAGTGAGAGCAGGGGGAGAGTGAGAGCAGGGGGAGAGTGAGAGCAGCGGGAGAGTGAGTGCAGCGGGAGAGTGAATGCAGCGGGAGAGTGAGTGCAGCGGGAGAGTGAGTGCAGCGGGAGAGTGAGAGCAGCGGGAGAGTGGGTGCAGCCGGATGGTGGGAGCAGCGGGAGAGTGATAGCAGGGGGAGAGTGAGAGCAGCGGTTGCAGCGGGAGAGTGGGAGTAGGGGAAAAGTGGGAGCAGGGGGACAGTGGGAGCATCGGGAGAGTGGGAGCAGCGGTAGAGTGAGAGCAGCGGGAGAGTGAGAGCAGTGGGAGAGTGAGTGCAGCAGCAGCAGCGGGAGAGAGAGCAACGGGAGGAAGGGGAGGGTGAGAGCAGGGGAAAGTGGGAGAAGGGGGAGAGTGGGAGCAGGGGAGAGTGGGAGCAGAAGGAGAGTGGGAGCTGCGGGAGGTTTAGGGCAGTGGAGACTGATAGCAGCCGGCCAGTGGGAGAAGCGCGAGCAGCGGGGGAGAGAGAGCTGGGGAGAGTGAGAGCACCCGGAGAGTGAATGCAGCGGAGAGTGGGAGCAGCGGGAGAGAGAGAGCAGGGGGAGAGTGGGAGCAGCGGGAGACTGAGAGCAGCGGGAGAGTGGGAGCAGCGGGAGAGAGAGAGCAGGGGGAGAGTGGGAGCAGCGGGAGAGTGAGAGCAGCGGGAGCAGGGGGGGAGTGAGAGCAGCGAGAGCAGCGGCAGAGTGAGAGCAGCGAGAGCAGCGGCAGAGTGAGAGCAGCAGGGGCAGTGAGAGAATGAGAGCAGCGGGAGAGTTTGAGCAGGGGGAGAGTGAGAGCAGGAGGAGAGTGTGAGCAGCGGGAGTGAGAGCTACGGGTGAGTTGGTGCTGGGGGAGAGTGGGAGCAGGGGAGAGTGGGAGCAGCGTGAGAGTGAGAGCAGCGTGAGTGTGCGAGCAGCGGGAGCAGGGGGAGAGTGAGAGCAGCAGGAGAGTGAGAGAAGGGGGAGAGTTGGAGCAGAGGGATAGTGAGAGCAGGGGAGAGTGAGAGCAGCGGGAGAGTGAGAGCAGCGGGAGAGTGAGAGCAGCGGGAGGGTGAGAGCAGGGGGAGAGTGAGAGCAGCGGGAGCAAGGGGAAAGTGAGAGCTGGGGGAGAGTCAGAGCAGGGGGAGAGTGAGAGCAGCGGGAGAGTGAGAGCAGCAGGAGAGTGAGAGCAGCAGGAGAGTGAGAGCAGCAGGAGAGTGAGATAAGTGGGAGGAGGGGGAGAGTGTGAGCAGGGGGAGAGTGTGAGCAGGGGGAGAGTGAGAGCAGGGGGAGAGTGAGAGCAGGGGGAGAGTGAGAGCAGCGTGAGAGTGAGGGCAGCAGGAGAGTGAGAGAAGTGTGAGCAGCGGGAGCAGGGGGACAGTGAGAGCAGGGAGAGAGTCAGAGCAGGGGGAGAGTGGGAGCAGAGGGAGAGTGGGAGCAGCGGGAGAGAGAGAGCAGCGGGAGCAGCGGTGGAGAGAGAGCAGCGGGAGCAGAAGGACAGTGGGAGCAGCGGAAGAGTGAGAGCGGCGGGAGAGTGAGAGCGGCGGGAGAGTGAGAGCAGCCGGAGAGTGAGAGCAGCCGGAGAGTGAGAGCAGCCGGAGAGTGAGAGCAGCGGGAGATTTAGTGGGAGCAGGGGGAGAGTGAGAGCAGGAGAGAGATGGAGCAGCGGGACATTGGGAGCAGCTAGAGAGTGGGAGCAGGGGTGGAGTGAGAGCATGGGGAGAGTGGGAGCAGGGGGAGAGTGAGAGCAGCGGGAAAGTGAGAGATGCGGGAGGGTGAGAGCTGCGGGAGAGTGGGAGCAGGGGGAGATAAGGGCAGCGGGAGAGTGGGAGCAGCCAGAGACTGAGAGCAGCAGGAGAGTGAGAACAGGGGGAGCAGCGGGAGAGTGAGAGCAGTGGGTGAGTGAGAGCAGGGGGAGAGTTAGAGCAGCGGGAGAGTGACAGCGGTGGGTGAGTGAGAGCAGGGGGAGAGTAAGAGCAGCGGGTGAGCGGGAGCATTGGGAGAGTGGGAGCAGCGGCAGCAGCGGGAGAGAGAGCAACGGGAAAGTGCGGGCAGGGGAGAGTCAGAGCAGCCGGAGAGTGAGCGCAGCGGGAGAGTGAGAGCAGTGAGAGCGTGGGAGCGCGGGAGAGTGGGAGCAGCGGAGAGTGAGAGCAGCGAGAGAGTGAGAGCAGCGGGAGAGTGGGAGCAGCGGAGAGTGAGAGCAGCGGGAGAGTGAGAGCAGGCAGAGAGTGAGAGCTACGGGAGAGTTTGCGCAGCGGGAGAGTGAGAGCAGAAGGAGAGTGGGAGCAGCGGGAGAATGAGAGCAGTGGGAGAGTGAGAGCTATGGGAGAGTTAGAGCAGCAGGAGAGTGAGAGCAGCGGGAGAACGGGAACAGTGGGAGAGTGGGAGCAGTGGGAGAGTGGGAGCAGTGGGAGCAGTGGGAGCAGTGGGAGAGTGGGAGCAGTGGGAGAGTGGGAGCAGTGGGAGAGTGGGAGCAGTGGGAGAGTGGGAGCAGTGGGAGAGTGGGAGCAGGGGGAGAGTGGGAGCAGCGGGAGAGTGGGAGCAGTGGGAGAGTGAGAGCAGGGGGAGACTGAGAGCAGCGGGAGAGTTAGAGCAGGGGGAGAGATGGAACAGCGGGAGAGCGGGAGCTGGGAGAGAATGAGAGCAGCGGGAGAGTGGGAGCAGGGGGAGAGTGGGAGCAGGGGGAGAGTGAGAGCAGGGGGAGAGTGAGAGCAGGGGGAGAGTGAGAGCAGGGGGAGAGTGAGAGCAGGGGGAGAGTGAGAGCAGGGGGAGAGTGAGAGCAGGGGGAGAGTGAGAGCAGGGGGAGAGTGAGAGCAGGGGGAGAGTGAGAGCAGGGGGAGAGTGAGAGCAGGGGGAGAGTGAGAGCAGGGGGAGAGTGAGAGCAGGGGGAGAGTGAGAGCAGGCAGAGAGTGAGAGCTACGGGAGAGTTTGCGCAGCGGGAGAGTGAGAGCAGAAGGAGAGTGGGAGCAGAAGGAGAGTGGGAGCAGCGGGAGAGTGAGAGCAGTGGGAGAGTGATCGCAGGGGGAGAGTGAGAGCTACGGGAGAGTTATAGCAGGGGGAGAGTGAGAGCAGAAGGAGTGCGGGAGCAGCGGGAGAGTGACAGCAGCGGGAGAAAGAGAGCAGTGGGAGAGTGAGAGCTATGGGAGAGTTAGAGCAGCGGGAGAGTGAGAGCAGAGGGAGAGTGGGAGCAGCGGGAGAGTGGGAGCAGGGGCAGAGTGAGAGCAGCGGGAGAGAGAGAGCAGCAGGAGAGTGGGAGCAGTGGGAGAGTGAGAGCAGGGTGAGAGTGGGAGAAGCGGGAGAGTGAGAGCAGGGGGAGAGTGGGAGCAGCGGGAGAGTGTGAGCAGCGGGAGAACGGGAACAGTGGGAGAGTGGGAGCAGTGGGACAGTGAGAGCAGGGGGAGAGTGAGAGCAGCGGGAGAGTGAGAGCAGCGGGAGAGTGGGACCAGTGGGAGAGAGAGAGCAGGGGGAGACTGAGAGCAGCGGGAGAGTTAGAGCAGGGGGAGAGATGGAACAGCGGGAGAGCGGGAGCTGGGAGAGAATGAGAGCAGCGGGAGAGTGAGAGCAGGGGGAGAGTGAGAGCAGAAGGAGAGTGGGAGCAGCGGGAGAGTGAGAGCAGTGGGAGAGTGATCGCAGGGGGAGAGTGAGAGCTACGGGAGAGTTATAGCAGGGGGAGAGTGAGAGCAGAAGGACTGCGGGAGCAGCGGGAGAGTGACAGCAGCGGGAGAAAGAGAGCAGTGGGAGAGTGAGAGCTATGGGAGAGTTAGAGCAGCGGGAGAGTGAGAGCAGAAGGAGAGTGGGAGCAGCGGGAGAGTGGGAGCAGTGGGACTGTGAGAGCAGGGGCAGAGTGAGAGCAGCGGGAGAGAGAGAGCAGCAGGAGAGTGGGAGCAGTGGGAGAGTGAGAGCAGGGTGTGAGTGGGAGCAGCGGGAGAGTGAGAGCAGGGGGAGAGTGGGAGCAGCGGGAGAGTGTGAGCAGCGGGAGAACGGGAACAGTGGGAGAGTGGGAGCAGTGGGACAGTGAGAGCAGGGGAGAGTGAGAGCAGCGGGAGAGTGAGAGCAGCGGGAGAGTGAGAGCAGCGGGAGAGTGGGAGCAGTGGGAGAGAGAGAGCAGGGGGAGACTGAGAGCAGCGGGAGAGTTAGAGCAGGGGGAGAGATGGAACAGCGGGAGAGCGGGAGCTGGGAGAGAATGAGAGCAGCGGGAGAGTGAGAGCAGCGGGAGAGTGAGAGCAGGGGGAGAGTGAGAGCAGGGGAGAGTGAGAGCAGGGGGAGAGTGAGAGCAGGGGGAGAGTGAGAGCAGGGGGAGAGTGAGAGCAGGGGGAGAGTGAGAGCAGGGGGAGAGTGAGAGCAGGGGGAGAGTGAGAGCAGGGGGAGAGTGAGAGCAGGGGGAGTGTGAGAGCAGGGGGAGAGTGAGAGCAGGGGGAGAGTGAGAGCAGGGGGAGAGTGAGAGCAGGGGGAGAGTGAGAGCAGGGGGAGAGTGAGAGCAGGGGGAGAGTGAGAGCAGGGGGAGAGTGAGAGCAGGGGGAGAGTGAGAGCAGGGGGAGAGTGAGAGCAGGGGGAGAGTGAGAGCAGGGGGAGAGTGAGAGCAGGGGGAGAGTGAGTGCAGCGGGAGAGTGAGTGCAGCGGGAGAGTGGGTGCATCCGGATGGTGGGAGCAGCGGGAGAGTGGTAGCAGCGGTTGCAGCGGGAGAGTGGGAGTAGGGGAAAAGTGGGAGCAGGGGGACAGTGGGAGCATCGGGAGTGTGGGAGCAGCGGTAGAGTGAGAGCAGTGGGAGAGTGAGTGCAGCAGCAGCAGCGGGAGAGAGAGCAACGGGAGGAAGGGGAGGGTGAGAGCAGCAGGAGAGTGGGAGCAGGGTGAGAGTGGGAGCAGGGTGAGAGTGGGAGCAGGGTGAGAGTGGGAGCAGCGGGAGAGTGAGAGCAGCGGGAGAGTGTGAGCAGCGGGAGAACGGGAACAGTGGGAGAGTGGGAGCAGGGGGAGAGTGTGAGCAGCGGGAGAGTGAGAGCAGCGGGAGAGTGGGAGCAGTGGGAGAGTGAGAGCAGGGGGAGACTGAGAGCAGCGGGAGAGTTAGAGCAGGGGGAGAGATGGAACAGCGGGAGAGCGGGAGCTGGGAGAGAATGAGAGCAGCGGGAGAGTGGGAGCAGGGGGAGAGTGAGAGCAGGGGGAGAGTGAGAGTAGGGGGAGAGTGAGAGCAGGGGGAGAGTGAGAGCAGGGGGAGAGTGAGAGCAGGGGGAGAGTGAGAGCAGGGGGAGAGTGAGAGCAGGGGGAGAGTGAGAGCAGGGGGAGAGTGAGAGCAGCGGGAGAGTGAGTGCAGCGGGAGAGTGAGTGCAGCGGGAAAGTGAGAGCAGCGGGATGGTGGGAGCAGCGGGAGAGTGGTAGCAGTGGAAGAGTGAGAGCAGCGGTTGCAGCGGGAGAGTGGGAGTAGGGGAAAAGTGGGAGCAGGGGGACAGTGGGAGCATCGAGAGAGTGGGAGCAGCGGTAGAGTGAGAGCAGCGGGAGAGTGAGAGCAGTGGGAGAGTGAGTGCAGCAGCAGCAGCGGGAGAGAGAGCAACGGGAGGAAGGGGAGGGTGAGAGCAGGGGAAAGTGGGAGAAGGGGGAGAGTGGGAGCAGGGGGAGAGTGGGAGCAGAAGGAGAGTGGGAGCTGCGGGAGGTTTAGGGCAGTGGAGACTGATAGCATCCGGCCAGTGGGAGAAGCGCGAGCAGCGGGGGAGAGAGAGCTGGGGAGAGTGAGAGCACCCGGAGAGTGAATGCAGCGGAGAGTGAGAGCAGCGGGAGAGTGGGAGCAGCGGGAGAGAGAGAGCAGGGGGAGAGTGGGAGTAGCGGGAGAGTGAGAGCAGCGGGAGCAGGGGGGGAGTGAGAGCAGCGAGAGCAGCGGCAGAGTGAGAGCAGCGAGAGCAGCGGCAGAGTGAGAGCAGCAGGGGCAGTGAGAGAATGAGAGCAGCGGGAGAGTTTCAGCAGGGGGAGAGTGAGAGCAGGAGGAGAGTGTGAGCAGCGGGAGTGAGAGCTACGGGTGAGTTGGTGCTGGGGGAGAGTGGGAGCAGGGGAGAGTGGGAGCAGCGGGAAAGTGAGAGCAGCGTGAGTGTGCGAGCAGCGGGAGCAGGGGGAGAGTGAGAGCAGCAGGAGAGTGAGAGAAGGGGGAGAGTTGGAGCAGAGGGATAGTGAGAGCAGGGGAGAGTGAAAGCAGCGGCAGAGTGAGAGCAGCGGGAGCAGGGGCAGAGTGAGAGCAGCGGGAGAGTGAGAGCAGCGGGAGAGTGAGAGCAGCGGGAGGGTGAGAGCAGGGGGAGAGTGAGAGCAGCGGGAGCAGGGGGAGAGTGAGAGCAGCGGGAGAGTGAGAGCAGCAGGAGAGTGAGATAAGTGGGAGCAGCGGGAGAGTGTGAGCAGCGGGAGAGTGTGAGCAGCGGGAGAGTGAGAGCAGGGTTGAGAGTGAGAGCAGCGTGAGAGTGAGGGCAGCAGGAGAGTGAGAGAAGTGTGAGCAGCGGGAGCAGGGGGACAGTGAGAGCAGGGAGAGAGTCAGAGCAGGGGGAGAGTGGGAGCAGAGGGAGAGTGGGAGCAGCGGGAGAGAGAGAGCAGCGGGAGCAGCGGTGGAGAGAGAGCAGCGGGAGCAGAAGAACAGTGGGAGCAGCGGAAGAGTGGGAGCAGCGGAAGAGTGAGAGCGGCGGGAGAGTGGGAGCAGTGGGAGAGTAAGAGCAGCCGGAGAGTGAGAGCAGCGGGAGATTTAGTGGGAGCAGGGGGAGAGTGGGAGCAGGGGGAGAGTGAGAGCAGGGGAGAGATGGAGCAGCGGGACATTGGGAGCAGCTAGAGAGTGGGAGCAGGGGTGGAGTGAGAGCATGGGGAGAGTGGGAGCAGGGGGAGAGTGAGAGCAGCGGGAGAGTGAGAGATGCGGGAGATAAGGGCAGCGGGAGAGTGGGAGCAGCCAGAGACTGAGAGCAGCAGGAGAGTGAGAACAGGGGGAGCAGCGGGAGAGTGAGAGCAGTGGGTGAGTGAGAGCAGGGGGAGAGTTAGAGCAGCGCGAGAGTGACAGCGGTGGGTGAGTGAGAGCAGGGGGAGAGTAAGAGCAGCGGGTGAGCGGGAGCATTGGGAGAGTGGGAGCAGCGGCAGCAGCGGGAGAGAGAGCAACGGGAAAGTGCGGGCAGGGGAGAGTCAGAGCAGCCGGAGAGTGAGCGCAGCGGGAGAGTGAGAGCAGCGAGAGCGTGGGAGCGCGGGAGAGTGGGAGCAGCGAGAGAGTGAGAGCAGCGAGAGAGTGAGAGCAGCGGGAGAGTGAGAGCAGCGGGAGAGTGTGAGCAGCGGGAGAGTGAGAGCAGCAGGAGAGTGAGAGCAGCGGGAGAGTGAGAGCAGCGGGAGAGTGAGAGCAGCGGGAGAGTGAGAGCTACGGGAGAGTTTGCGCAGCGGGAGAGTGAGAGCAGAAGGAGAGTGGGAGCAGCGGGAGAGTGAGAGCAGTGGGAGAGTGATCGCAGGGGGAGAGTGAGAGCTACGGGAGAGTTATAGCAGGGGAGAGTGAGAGCAGAAGGAGAGCGTGAGCAGCGGGAGAGTGACAGCAGCGGGAGAAAGAGAGCAGTGGGAGAGTGAGAGCTATGGGAGAGTTAGAGCAGCGAGAGCGTGAGAGCAGAAGGAGAGTGGGAGCAGCGGGAGAGTGAGAGCAGCGGGAGAGTGAGAGCAGCAGGAGAGTGGGAGCAGTGGGAGAGTGAGAGCAGGGTGAGAGTGGGAGCAGCGGGAGGGTGAGAGCAGGGGGAGAGTGGGAGCAGCGGGAGAGTGGGAGCAGCGGGAGAGTGAGAGCAGGGGGAGAGTGGGAGCAGCGGGAGAGTGTGAGCAGCGGGAGAACGGGAACAGTGGGAGAGTGGGAGCAGCGGGACAGTGAGAGCAGGGGGAGAGTGGGAGCAGCGGGAAAGTGAGAGCAGCGGGAGAGTGGGAGCAGCGGGAGAGTGAGAGCAGGGGGAGACTGAGAGCAGCGGGAGAGTTAGAGCAGGGGGAGAGATGGAACAGCGGGAGAGCGGGAGCTGGGAGAGAATGAGAGCAGCGGGAGAGTGAGAGCAGCGGGAGAGTGGGAGCAGGGGGAGAGTGAGAGCAGGGGGAGAGTGAGAGCAGGGGGAGAGAATGAGAGCAGCGGGAGAGTGGGAGCAGGGGGAGAGTGAGAGCAGGGGGAGAGTGAGAGCAGGGGTAGAGTGAGAGCAGGGGGAGAGTGAGAGCAGGGGAGAGTGAGAGCAGGGGGAGAGTGAGAGCAGGGGGAGAGTGAGAGCAGGGGGAGAGTGAGAGCAGGGGGAGAGTGAGAGCAGGGGGAGAGTGAGAGCAGGGGGAGAGTGAGAGCAGGGGGAGAGTGAGTGCAGCGGGAGAGTGAGTGCAGCGGGAGAGTGAGTGCAGCGGGAGAGTGAGTGCAGCGGGAGAGTGAGTGCAGCGGGAGAGTGAGTGCAGCGGGAGAGTGAGTGCAGCGGGAGAGTGAGTGCAGCGGGAGAGTGAGTGCAGCGGGAGAGTGAGTGCAGCGGGAGAGTGAGTGCAGCGGGAGAGTGAGTGCAGCGGGAGAGTGAGTGCAGCGGGAGAGTGAGTGCAGCGGGAGAGTGAGTGCAGCGGGAGAGTGAGTGCAGCGGGAGAGTGAGTGCAGCGGGAGAGTGAGTGCAGCGGGAGAGTGAGTGCAGCGGGAGAGTGAGTGCAGCGGGAGAGTGAGTGCAGCGGGAGAGTGAGTGCAGCGGGAGAGTGAGTGCAGCGGGAGAGTGAGTGCAGCGGGAGAGTGAGTGCAGCGGGAGAGTGAGTGCAGCGGGAGAGTGAGTGCAGCGGGAGAGTGAGTGCAGCGGGAGAGTGAGTGCAGCGGGAGAGTGAGTGCAGCGGGAGAGTGAGTGCAGCGGGAGAGTGAGTGCAGCGGGAGAGTGAGTGCAGCGGGAGAGTGAGTGCAGCGGGAGAGTGAGTGCAGCGGGAGAGTGAGTGCAGCGGGAGAGTGAGTGCAGCGGGAGAGTGAGTGCAGCGGGAGAGTGAGTGCAGCGGGAGAGTGGGAGCAGCGGGAGAGTGAGTGCAGCAGCAGCAGCGGGAGAGAGAGCAACTGGAGAAAGGGGAGAGTGGGAGCAGGGGGAGAGTGGGAGCAGAAGGAGAGTGGGAGCTGCGGGAGGTTTAGAGCAGTGGAGACTGATAGCAGCCGGCCAGTGGGAGAAGCGCGAGCAGCGGGGGAGAGAGAGCTGGGGAGAGTGAGAGCACCCGGAGAGTGAATGCAGCGGAGAGTGAGAGCAGCGGGAGAGTGGGAGCAGCGGGAGAGAGAGAGCAGGGGGAGAGTGGGAGCAGCGGGAGAGTGAGAGCAGCGGCAGACCGGGAGCAGCGGCAGACCGGGAGCAGGGGGAGAGTGAGAGCAGCGGGAGAGTGGGAGCAGTGGGACAGTGAGAGCAGTGGGACAGTGAGAGCAGCGGGAGAGTGAGAGCAGCGGGAAAGTGACAGCAGCGGGAGAGTGAGAGCAGCGGGAGTGTGAGAGCCGGGGGAGAGTGAGAGCAGCGGGAGAGAGAGCTGCGGGAAAGTGGGAGCAGGGGGAGAGTGGTAGCAGCCGGAGAGTGGGAGCAGCGGGAGAGTGTGAGCAACGGGAGCAGGGGGAGAGCGAGAGCAGCGGGAGGGTGAGAGCAGGGGAGAGTGAGAGCAGCGGAGGAAAGAGAGCTGCGGGAGAGTGGGACCAGGGGCAGAGTGGGAGCAGCGGGAGAGTGGGAGCAGCGGGAGAGTGAGAGCAGCGGGAGCAGCGGGAGAGAGAGAGAGCAGCGGGAGAGTGGGAGCAGGGGGAGAGTGAGAGCACGGGGAGAGTCTGAGCAGCGGGAGAGTGTGAGCAGCGGGAGCAGGGGGATAGTGAGAGCAGGGGGATAGTGAGAGCAGGGGGATAGTGAGAGCAGCGGGAGAGTGAGAGCAGCGGGAGGGTGAGAGCAGGGGAGGGTGAGAGCAGGGGGAGAGTGAGAGCAGCGGGAGCACGGGAAGAGTGAGAGCAGGGTGAGAGTGTAAGCAGCGGGAGAGTGACAGCAGGTGGTTAGTGAGAGCAGCGGGAGAGTGAGAGCAGGGGGAGAGTGAGAGCAGGGGGAGAGTGAGAGCACCGGGAAAGTGAGAGCAGCGGGTGAGTGAGAGCAGCGGGAGAGTGAGAGCAGGGGGAGAGTGAGAGCAGGGGGAGAGTGAGAGCAGGGAGAGAGCGAGAGCAGCGGGAGAGCGAGAGCAGCGGGAGAGCGAGTGCAGGGGGAGAGTAAGATCAGGGGTAGAGTAAGATCAGGGGGAGAGTGAGAGCAGCGGGAGAGTGAGATCAGTGGGTGAGTGAGAGCAGTGGGAGAATGAGTGCAGCCGGATGGTGGGAGCAGCGGTAGAGTGAGAGCAGCGGGAGGGTGAGAGCAGGGTGCGAGTGAGAGCAGGGGGAGAGTGACAGCAGCGGAAGAGAGAGTTCTGCGGGAGAGTGGGAGCAGCCGGAGAGTGGGAGCAGCCGGAGAGTGGGAGCAGCCGGAGAGTGGGAGCAGCCGGAGAGTGGGAGCAGAGGGAGAGTGGGAGCAGCGGGAGAGTGAGACCAGCGGGAGCAGGGGGGGAGTGAGAGCAGCGAGAGCAGCGGCAGAGTGAGTGCAGCGAGAGCAGCGGCAGAGTGAGAGCAGCAGGGGCAGTGAGAGAATGAGAGCAGCGGGAGAGTTTGAGCAGGGGGAGAGTGAGAGCAGGAGGAGAGTGTGAGCAGCGGGAGTGAGAGCTACGGGTGAGTTGGTGCTGGGGGAGAGTGGGAGCAGGGGAGAGTGGGAGCAGGGGAGAGTGGGAGCAGCGGGAGAGTGAGAGCAGCGTGAGTGTGCGAGCAGCGGGAGCAGGGGGAGAGTGAGAGCAGCAGGAGAGTGAGAGAAGGGGGAGTGTTGGAGCAGAGGGATAGTGAGAGCAGGGGAGAGTGAAAGCAGCGGGAGAGTGAGAGCAGCGGGAGCAGGGGCAGATTGAGAGCAGCGGGAGAGTGAGAGCAGCGGGAGAGTGAGAGCAGCGGGAGAGTGAGAGCAGCGGGAGAGTGAGAGCAGCGGGAGGGCGAGAGCAGGGGGAGAGTGAGAGCAGCGGGAGCAGGGGGAGAGTGAGAGAAGCGGGAGAGTGAGAGCAGCAGGAGAGTGAGAGAAGTGGGAGCAGCGGGAGAGTGTGAGCAGCGGGAGAGTGTGAGCAGCGAGAGAGTGTGAGCAGGGGGAGAGTGAGAGCTGGGGGAGAGTGAGAGCTGGGGGAGAGTGAGAGCAGCGTGAGAGTGAGGGCAGCAGGAGAGTGAGAGAAGTGTGAGCAGCGGGAGCAGGGGGAGAGTGAGAGCAGGGAGAGAGTCAGAGCAGGGGGAGAGTGGGAGCAGAGGGAGAGTGGGAGCAGCGGTAGAGAGAGAGCAGCGGGAGCAGCGGTGGTCGAGAGAGCAGCGGGAGCAGAAGGACAGTGGGAGCAGCGGGAGAGTGAGAGCAGCGGGAGAGTTAGTGGGAGCAGGGGGAGAGTGGGAGCAGGGGGAGAGTGAGAGCAGGGGAGAGATGGAGCAGCGGGACATTGGGAGCAGCTAGAGAGTTGGAGCAGGGGTGGAGTGAGAGCATGGGGAGAGTGGGAGCAGGGGGAGAGTGAGAGCAGCGGGCGAGTGAGAGATGCGGGAGGGTGAGAGCTGCGGGAGGGTGAGAGCTGCGGGAGAGTGAGAGCAGGGGGAGCAGCGGGAGAGTGAGAGCAGTGGGTGAGTGAGAGCAGGGGGAGAGTTAGAGCAGCGGGAGAGTGACAGCTGTGGGTGAGTGAGAGCAGGGGGAGAGTAAGAGCAGCGGGTGAGCGGGAGCATTGGGAGAGTGGGAGCAGCGGTAGAGTGGGTGCAGCGGGAGAGTGAGAGCAGTGGGAGAGTGAGAGCAGTTGGAGAGTGAAAGCAGTGGGAGAGTGAGAGCAGGGGGAGAGTGAGAGCAGTGGGTGAGTGAGAGCAGTCGGAGAGTGAGAGCAGCGGCAGCAGCGGGAGAGAGAGCAACGGGAAAGTGCGGGCAGGGGAGAGTGAGAGCAGCGGCAGCAGCCGGAGAGTGAGCGCAGCAGGAGAGTGAGAGCAGCGAGAGCGTGGGAGCAGCGGGAGAGTGGGAGCAGCGGAGAGTGAGAGCAGAAGGAGAGTGGGAGCAGCGGGAGTGTGACAGCAGCGGGAGAAAGAGAGCAGTGGGAGAGTGATAGCAGCGGGAGAGTGAGAGCAGTGGGAGAGTGATCGCAGGGGGAGAGTGAGAGCTACGGGAGAGTTATAGCAGGGGGAGAGTGAGAGCAAAAGGAGAGTGGGAGCAGCGGGAGAGTGGGAGCAGTGGGACTGTGAGAGCAGGGGCAGAGTGCGAGCAGTGGGAGCAGTGGGAGAGTGAGAGCAGGGTGAGAGTGGGAGCAGCGGGAGAGTGAGAGCAGGGGGAGAGTGGGAGCAGCGGGAGAGTGAGGGCAGGGGGAGAGTGGGAGCAGCGGGAGATTCAGAGCAGCGGGAGAGAGCGTGCAGTGGGAGAGTGAGAGCAGGGAGAGTGTGGGAGCAGTGGGAGAGTGAGAGCATCGCGAGAATGAGAGCAGTGCGACAGTGATAGCAGGGGGAGAGTGAGAGCTACGGGGAGTTAGAGCAGTGGGACTGTGAGAGCAGGGGCAGAGTGAGAGGAGCGGGAGAGTGAGAGCAGCAGGAGAGTGGGAGCAGTGGGGGAGTGAGAGCAGGGTGAGAGTGGGAGCAGCGGGAGAGTGAGAGCAGCGGGAGAGCGAGAGATGCGGGAGGGTGAGAGCTGCGGGAGGGTGAGAGCTGCGGGAGAGTGGGAGCAGGGGGAGATAAGGGCAGCGGGAGAGTGGGAGCAGCCAGAGACTGAGAGCAGCGGGAGAGTGAGAGCAGGGGGAGCAGCGGGAGAGTGAGAGCAGCGGGAGAGTGAGAGCAGTGGGTGAGTGAGAGCAGTGGGTGAGTGAGAGCAGGGGGAGAGTTAGAGCAGCGGGAGAGTGACAGCAGGGGGAGACTGAGAGCAGCAGGAGAGTGGGAGCAGCGGGAGTGTGAGAGCAGCGGAAGAGTGAGAGTAGCGGGAGAGTGAAAGCAGGGGAGAGTGGGAGCAGGGGGAGAGTTGGAGCAGCGGGAGAGCGGGAGCAGGGGGAGAGTAAGAGCAGCGGGAGAGTGGGAGCAGCGTGAGAGTGAGAGGTCCGGAGAGTGGGAGCAACTGGAGCAGTGGGAAGTGAGTGCAGCGGGAGAGAGCGTGCAGTGGGAGAGTGAGAGCAGGAGGAGTGTGGGAGCACTGGGAGAGTGAGAGCTGGGGGAGAGTGAGAGCAGCGGGAGAGTGAGAGCAGGGGGAGAGTTGGAGCAGCAGAGAGTGAGAGCAGTGGGAAAGTGAGAGCAGTGGGAGAGTGAGAGCAGAAGGAGATTTGGAGCAGCGGGAGAGTGGGAGCAGTGGGACAGTGAGAGCAGGGACTGAGTGAGAGCAGTGGGAGAGTGAGAGCAGAAGGAGATTTGGAGCAGCGGGAGAGTGGGAGCAGTGGGACAGTGAGAGCAGGGGCAGAGTGAGAGCAGAGGGAGAGTGAGAGCAGCAGGAGAGTGAGATAAGTGGGAGCAGCGGGAGAGTGTGAGCAGCGGGAGAGTGTGAGCAGGGGGAGAGTGAGAGCTGGGGGAGAGTGAGAGCAGGGGGAGAGTGAGAGCAGCGTGAGAGTGAGGGCAGCAGGAGAGTGAGAGAAGTGTGAGCAGCGGGAGCAGGGGGAGAGTGAGAGCAGGGAGAGAGTCAGAGCAGGGGGAGAGTGGGAGCAGAGGGAGAGTGGGAGCAGCGGTAGAGAGAGAGCAGAGAGAGCAGCGGGAGCAGAAGGACAGTGGGAGCAGCGGGAGAGTGAGAGCAGCGGGAGAGTGGGAGCAGTGGGAGAGAGAGAGCAGCCGGAGAGTGAGAGCAGCGGGAGAGTTAGTGGGAGCAGGGGGAGAGTGGGAGCAGGGGGAGAGTGAGAGCAGGGGAGAGATGGAGCAGCGGGATATTGGGAGCAGCTAGAGAGTTGGAGCAGGGGTGGAGTGAGAGCATGGGGAGAGTGGGAGCAGGGGGAGAGTGAGAGCAGCGGGAGAGTGAGAGATGCGGGAGGGTGAGAGCTGCGGGAGGGTGAGAGCTGCGGGAGAGTGGGAGCAGGGGGAGATAAGGGCAGCGGGAGAGTGGGAGCAGCCAGAGACTGAGAGCAGCGGGAGAGTGAGAGCAGGGGGAGCAGCGGGAGAGTGAGAGCAGTGGGTGAGTGAGAGCAGGGGGAGAGTTAGAGCAGCGGGAGAGTGACAGCTGTGGGTGAGTGAGAGCAGGGGGAGAGTAAGAGCAGCGGGTGAGCGGGAGCATTGGGAGAGTGAGAGCAGCGGGAGAGTGAGAGCAGGGGGAGAGTGAGAGCAGGGGGAGAGTGAGAGCAGGGGGAGAGTGAGAGCAGTCGGAGAGTGAGAGCAGCGGCAGCAGCGGGAGAGAGAGCAACGGGAAAGTGCGGGCAGGGGAGAGTGAGAGCAGCGGCAGCAGCCGGAGAGTGAGCGCAGCGGGAGAGTGAGAGCAGCGAGAGCGTGGGAGCAGCGGGAGAGTGGGAGCAGCGGAGAGTGAGAACAGAAGGAGAGTGGGAGCAGCGGGAGTGTGACAGCAGCGGGAGAAAGAGAGCAGTGGGAGAGTGATAGCAGCGGGAGAGTGAGAGCAGTGGGAGAGTGATCGCAGGGGGAGAGTGAGAGCTACGGGAGAGTTATAGCAGGGGGAGAGTGAGAGCAAAAGGAGAGTGGGAGCAGCGTTAGAGTGGGAGCAGTGGGACTGTGAGAGCAGGGGCAGAGTGCGAGCAGCGGGAGAGTGAGAGCAGCAGGAGAGTGGGAGCAGTGGGAGAGTGAGAGCAGCGGGAGAGTGAGAGCAGCGGGAGAGTGAGAGCAGCGGGAGAGTGGGAGCAGCGGGAGAGTGAGAGCAGGGGGAGAGTGGGAGCAGCGGGAGAGTGAGGGCAGGGGGAGAGTGGGAGCAGCGGGAGATTCAGAGCAGCGGGAAGTAGTGCAGCGGGAGAGAGCGTGCAGTGGGAGAGTGAGAGCAGGGAGAGTGTGGGAGCAGTGGGAGAGTGAGAGCATCGGGAGAATGAGAGCAGTGGGACAGTGATAGCAGGGGGAGAGTGAGAGCTACGGGGAGTTAGAGCAGTGGGACTGTGAGAGCAGGGGCAGAGTGAGAGGAGCGGGAGAGTGAGAGCAGCAGGAGAGTGGGAGCAGTGGGGGAGTGAGAGCAGGGTGAGAGTGGGAGCAGCGGGAGAGTGAGAGCAGCGGGAGAGCGAGAGATGCGGGAGGGTGAGAGCTGCGGGAGGGTGAGAGCTGCGGGAGAGTGGGAGCAGGGGGAGATAAGAGCAGCGGGAGAGTGGGAGCAGCCAGAGACTGAGAGCAGCGGGAGAGTGAGAGCAGGGGGAGCAGCGGGAGAGTGAGAGCAGTGGGTGAGTGAGAGCAGGGGGAGAGTTAGAGCAGCGGGAGAGTGACAGCAGGGGGAGACTGAGAGCAGCAGGAGAGTGGGAGCAGCGGGAGTGTGAGAGCAGCGGAAGAGTGAGAGTAGCGGGAGAGTGGGAGCAGGGGAGAGTGGGAGCAGGGGAGAGTGGGAGCAGGGGGAGAGTTGGAGCAGCGGGAGAGCGGGAGCAGGGGGAGAGTGAGAGCAGCGGAAGAGTGAGAGCAGCTCAAGAGGGACAGCAGCGGGAGAGTGGGTGCTGGGATAGAGTAAGAGCAGCGGGAGAGTGGGAGCAGCGTGAGAGTGAGAGGTCCGGAGAGTGGGAGCAACTGGAGCAGTGGGAAGTGAGTGCAGCGGGAGAGAGCGTGCAGTGGGAGAGTGAGAGCAGGAGGAGTGTGGGAGCACTGGGAGAGTGAGAGCTGGGGGAGAGTGAGAGCAGCGGGAGAGTGAGAGCAGGGGGAGAGTTGGAGCAGCAGAGAGTGAGAGCAGCGGGAAAGTGAGAGCAGTGGGAGAGTGAGAGCAGAAGGAGATTTGGAGCAGCGGGAGAGTGGGAGCAGTGGGACAGTGAGAGCAGGGACAGAGTGAGAGCAGTGGGAGAGTGAGAGCAGAAGGAGATTTGGAGCAGCGGGAGAGTGGGAGCAGTGGGACAGTGAGAGCAGGGGCAGAGTGAGAGCAGAGGGAGAGTTAGAGCAGCAGGAGAGTGGGAGCAGTGGGAGAGTGAGAGCAGGGGGAGAGTGGGAGCAGCAGGAGAGTGAGAGCAGGGGGAGAGTGGGAGCAGCGGGAGAGTGAGAGCAGCGGGAGCAGCGGGAAGTGAGTGCAGCGGGAGAGAGCGTGCAGGGGGAGAGTGAGAGCTGGGGGAGTATGGGAGCAGTGGGAGAGTGAGAGCTGGGGGAGAGTGTGAGCAGCAGGAGAGTGAGAGCAGGGGGAGAGGGTGAGCAGCAGGAGAGTGAGAGCGGTGGGAGAGTGAGAGCAGCGGGAGCAGGGGGAGAGTGGAAGCAGGGAGAGGGTGAGAGCAGGGGATGAGTGGGAGCAGGGGGATAGTGGGAGAAGGGGGAGAGTGGGAGCATCGGACGGTTAGAGCAGGGGGAGAGTTGGAGCAGCGGGACATTGGAAGCATCTGGAGGGTGGGAGCAGGGGTGGAGTGAGAGCAGGGGGAGAGAGTCAGTGCAGGTGGAGAGTGTGAGCAGCGGGAGAGTGAGAGCTGGGGGAGAGTGTGAGCAGCAGGAGAGTGAGAGCGGTGGGAGAGTGAGAGCAGCGGGAGCAGGGGGAGAGTGGGAGCAGGGGGAGGGTGAGAGCAGGGGATGAGTGGGAGCAGGGGGATAGTGGGAGAAGGGGGAGAGTGGGAGCAGGGGAGGGTTAGAGCAGGGGGAGAGTTGGAGCAGCGGGACATTGGAAGCTTCTGGAGGGTGGGAGCAGGGGTGGAGTGAGAGCAGGGGGAGAGAGTCAGTGCAGGTGGAGAGTGTGAGCAGCGGGAGAGTGAGAGATGCGGGAGAGTGGGAGCAACGGGAGCAGTGGGAGACTGAGAGAAGCAGGAGTGTGGGTGCAGCGGGGGAGAGAGAGCAGCGGGAGCAGGGGTAGAGTGAGTGCAGCAGGAGAGTGAGAGCAGGGAGAGGGTGAGAGCAGCGGGATAGTGAGAGCAGCGGGAGAGTGACAGCAGGGGGAGACTGAGAGCAGCAGGAGAGTGGGAGCAGCGGGAGTGTGAGAGCAGCGGAAGAGTGAGAGTAGCGGGAGAGTGAAAGCAGGGGAGAGTGGGAGCAGGGGGAGAGTTGGAGCAGCGGGAGAGCGGGAGCAGGGGGAGAGTGAGAGCAGCGGAAGAGTGAGAGCAGCTCAAGAGGGAGAGCAGCGGGAGAGTGGGTGCAGGGATAGAGTAAGAGCAGCGGGAGAGTGGGAGCAGCGTGAGAGTGAGAGGTCCGGAGAGTGGGAGCAACGGGAGCAGTGGGAAGTGAGTGCAGCGGGAGAGAGCGTGCAGTGGGAGAGAGCGTGCAGTGGGAGAGTGAGAGCAGTGGGAGAGTGAGAGCAGTGGGAGAGTGAGAGCAGTGGGAGAGTGAGAGCAGTGGGAGAGTGAGAGCAGTGGGAGAGTGAGAGCAGTGGGAGAGTGAGAGCAGTGGGAGAGTGAGAGCAGTGGGAGAGTGAGAGCAGTGGGAGAGTGAGAGCAGTGGGAGAGTGAGAGCAGTGGGAGAGTGAGAGCAGCGGGAGAGTGAGAGCAGGGGCAGAGTGAGAGCGGTGGGAGAGTGAGAGCGGTGGTAGAGTGAGAGCAGCGGGAGAGTGGGAGCAACGGGAGCAGTGGGAGACAGAGAGAAGCAGGAGTGTGGGTGCAGCGGGGGAGAGAGGGCAGCGGGAGCAGGGGGAGAGTGAGAGCAGCAGGAGAGTGAGAGCAGCAGGAGAGTGAGAGCAGCGGGAGTGTGAGAGCAGCGGAAGAGTGAGCGCAGCGGGAGATTGAGAGCAGGGGAGAGGGAGAGCAGCGGGAGGGTGAGAGCAGCGGGACAGTGGGAGCAGGGGGAGAGTTGGAGCAGCGGGAGAGTGAGAGCAGCGGGAGAGTTCGATCATGGGGAGAGTTGGAGCAGCGGGAGAGCGGGAGCAGAGGGAGAGTGAGAGCAGCGGGAGAGTGGGAGCAGGGAGAGAGTAAGAGCAGCGGGAAAGGGGAGCAGCGGGAGAGTGAGAGCAGCGGAAGAGGGAGAGCAGCGGGAGAGTGGGAGCAGGGGGAGAGTGGGAGCAGGGGGAGAGTGAGAGCAGCAGGAGAGTGGGAGCAGCCGGAGAGTGGGAGCAGCGCAAGAGGGAGAGCAGCGGGTGAGTGAGAGCTGCGGGAGAGTGAGAGCAGAGAAAGCGTGAGAGCAGGGAGAGAGTGTGAGCAGCGGGAGCAGCGGGAGTGTGAGAGCAGCAGGAGAGTGGGAGCAGCCGGAGAGTGGGAGCAGCGCAAGAGGGAGAGCAGCGGGTGAGTGAGAGCTGCGGGAGAGTGAGAGCAGAGAAAGCGTGAGAGCAGGGAGAGAGTGTGAGCAGCGGGAGCAGCGGGAGTGTGAGAGCAGCGGGAGAGTGAGAGCAGCGGGAGAGTGGGAGCAGCGGCAGCAGAGTGAAAGAGAGCAACGGGAGCAAGGGGAGAGTGGGAGCAGCGGGAGAGTGGGAGCAGCGGGAGAAAGGGAGCAGTGGGAGAGTGAGAGCAGCCGGTCAGTGGGAGAAGCGCGAGCAGCGGGAGAGTGGGAGCAGGGGGAGAGTGAGAGCAGCTGGTGAGTGAGAGCAGGGAGGGAGTGCGAGCAGCGGGAGAGTGGGAGAAGGGGGAGAGTCAGAGGAGGGGGAGAGGGGGAGCAGAGGGAGAGTGGGAGCAGCGGGAGAGTGAGAGCAGCGGGAGCAGCTGCGGAGAGAGAGCAGCGAGAGCAGAAGGGCAACGGGAGAGTGAGAGCAGCGGGAGAGTGAGAGCAGCGGGAGCAGCGGCGGAGAGAGAGCAGCGAGAACAGATGGACAATGGGAGCAGCGGGAGAGTGAGAGCAGCGGGAGAGTGAGAGCTGCGGGAAAGTGGGAGCAGTGGGAGAGTGAGAGCAGTGGGAGAGTGAGAGCAGCGGGAGCAGCGGGTTAGTGAAAGCAGCGGGTGAGTGAGAACAGCGGGAGAGTGAGAGCAGGGAAGAGAGAGAGCAGCAGGATAGTGAGAGCAGACGGAGAGTTAGAGCAGGGGGAGAGTGAGAGCAGGGAGGGAGTGAGAGCAGCGGGAGAGTGGGAGAACGGGGAGAGTGAGAGGAAGGGGAGAGTGAGAGCAGCAGGAGAGAGAGCTGCGGGAAATTGGGAGCAGGTGCAGAGTATTAGCAGCGGGAGAGTGGGAGCAGCGGGAGCGTGGGAGCAGCGGGAGTAGGGTGAGAGTGAGAGCAGCGGAAGAGTGAGAGCAGCGGGAGGGTGAGAGCAGAGGGACAGTGGGAGCAGCGGGAGGGTGAGAGCAACGGGAGCAGAGGGAGAGTGAGAGCAGAAGGAGAGTGAGAGCAGAAGGATAGTGAGAGCAGGGGGAGTGTGAGAGCAGCGGGAGAGTAAGAGCAGCGGGAGAAGGGGAGAGTGAGAGCACCGGGAGAGTGAGAGCAGCGAGAGCAGGGGCAGAGTGAGAGCAGCGGGAGAGTGAGAGCAGCGGGAGAGTGAGAGCAGCGGGAGAGTGAGAGCAGCGGGAGCAGGGGGAGAGTGGGAGCAGCGGGAGGGTGAGAGCAGGGGGACGGTGAGAGCAGGGGGACGGTGAGAGCAGGGGGACGGTGAGAGCAGGGGGACGGTGAGAGCAGGGGGACGGTGAGAGCAGGGGGACGGTGAGAGCAGGGGAACGGTGAGAGCAGGGGGAGAGTGAGAGCAGCGGAAGAGAGAGAGCTGCGGGACAGTGGGATCAGCGGGAGAGTGGGAGCATCGGGAGAGTGAGAGCAGCGAGAGAGAGAGAGCAGCGGGAGGGTGGGAGCAGGGGGAGGGTGAGAGCAGCGGGAGCACGGGGAGAGTGAGTGCAGGGTGAGTGTGTGAGAAGCGGGAGAGTGAGAGCAGCGGGTGCAGGGGGGAGTGAGAGCAGCGGGAGAGTGAGAGCAGCAGGAGCAGGGGGAGAGTGAGAGCAGCGGGAGAGAGAGAGCTACGGGGAGAGTGGGAGCTGGGGGAGAGTAGGAGTAGGGGAGGGTGGGAGCAGCGGGAGAGTGAGAGCAACGGGAGTGTGGGAGCAGCGGGAGCAGCGGCGGAGAGAGAGCTTCGGGAGCAGGAGGACAGTGGGAGCAGAGGGAGGGTGAGAGCAACGGGAGCGGGGGAGAGTGAGAGCAGAAGGAGAGTGAGAGCAGGGGGAGAGTGAGAGCAGCGGGAGAGTAAGAGCAGCGGGAGCGGGGGAGAGTGAGAGCACCGGGAGAGTGAGAGCAGCGGGAGCAGCTAGAGAGTGGGAGCAGGGGTGGAGTGAGAGCAAGGGGAGAGTGGGAGCAGAGGGAGAGTGAGAGCAGTGTGAGAGTAAGAGCTGGGGGAGAGTGAGAGCACGGGGAGAGTGAGGGCAGCGGGAGCATGAGAGCAGCAGGAGAGTGAGAGAAGTGGGAGCAGCGGGAGAGTGAGAGCAGCGGGAGAGTGGGAGCAGCGGGAGCAGGTGTAGAGTGAGAGCAGCGGGAGAAGGGGTGAGTGGGAGCAGGGGGAGAGTCAGAGCAGGGGGAGAGTGGGAGCAGAGGGAGAGTGGGAGCAGCGGGAGCAGCGGCGGAGAGAGAGCAGCGGGAGCAGAAGGACAGTGGGCGCAGCGGGAGAGTGAGAGCAGCGGGAGAGTGAGAGCAGCGGGAGAGTGAGAGCAGCGGGAGAGTGAGAGCAGCGGGAGAGTGGGAGCAGCGGGAGAGTGGGAGCAGTGGGAGAGTGAGAACAGCGGGTGATTGGGAGCAGTGGGTGAGTGAGAACAGCGATAGAGTTAGAGCAGGGGGAGAATGAGAGAAGCGGGAGGGTGAGAGCAGCGGGAGAGTGGGAGCAGGGGGAGATAAGGGCAGCGGGAGAGTGGGAGCAGCGGGTGAGTGAGAGCAGGGGGAGAGTAGGAGCAGCGGGAGTTTGAGAACAGCGGGAGAGTGGGGGCATGGGGACAGTGAGAGCAGCGGGAGAGTGAGAGCAGTGGGAAAGTGAGAGCAGGGGGTGCGAGAGCAGCGGGTGAGCGGGGGCAGTGGGAGAGTGGGAGCAGCGGTAGTGTAGGTGCAGCGGGAGAGTGAGAGCAACGGGAGAGTGAGAGCAGGGGGAAAGTGAGAGCAGCGGGTGAGCGGGAGCAGCGGGAGAGTGGGAGCAGCGGGAGAGTGGGAGAAGCGGGAGAGTGAGAGCAGTGGGAGAGTGAGAGCAGCGGCAGCAGCGGGAGAGAGATCAATGGGAGAGTGCGAGCAGCGGAGAGTGCGAGCAGCCGGAGAGTGAGCGCAGCGGGAGAGTGGGAGCAGCGGGAGAGTGAGAGCAGCGGGAGAGTGGGAGCAGCAGCAGAGTGGGAGCAGCGGAGAGTGAGTGCAGCGGGAGAGTAAGAGCAGGGGCAGAGTGAGATCTACGGGAGAGTTAGCGCAGCGGGAGAGTGAGAGCAGAAGGAGAGTGGGAGCAGCGGGAGAGTGAGAGCAGCGGGAGAGTGAGAGCAGCGGGAGAGTGAGAGCAGCGGGAGAGTGAGAGCAGTGGGAGAGTGAGAGCAGGGGGAGAATGAGAGCTGGGGGAGAGTGACAGCAGTGGGAGAGTGACAGCAGCTGGAGAGTTACAGCAGGGGGATAGTTGAAACAGCGGGAGAGTGTGAGCAGCGGGAGCAACGGGAGCAGCGGGAGAGTGAGAGCAGCGGGAGACCGGGAGCAGTGGGAGAGTGGGAGCAGTTGGACAGTGAGCGCAGGGGAAGATTTAGAGCAGCGGGAGAGTGAGAGCAGCGGGTGAGTGGGAGCCGTGGGAGAGTGAGAGCAGGGGGAGAGTGACAGCAGGGGGAGAGTGACAGCAGCGGGAGAGTTAGAGCAGGGGGAGAGTTGGAACAGCGGGAAAGTGAGAGCAGCGGGAGCAGGGGGAGGGTGGGAGCAGTGGGAGAGTGAGAGCAGCGGGAGAGTGGGAGCAGCGGAGAGTGAGAGCAGCGGGAGAGTGAGAGCAGCGGGAGAGTGAGAGCAGGGGGAGAGTGAGATCTACGGGAGAGTTAGCGCAGCGGGAGAGTGAGAGCTACGGGAGAGTTCGAGCAGCGGGAGAGTGAGAGCAGAAGGAGAGTGGGAGCAGCGGGAGAGTGAGAGCAGCGGGAGACCGGTAGCAGTGGGAGAGTGGGAGCAGTTGGACAGTGAGCGCAGGGAGGAGATTGAGAGCAGCGGGAGAGTGAGAGCAGGGGGAGAGTGAGAGCAGGGGGAGAGTGACAGCAGCGGCAGAGTTAGAGCAGGGGGAGAGTTGGAACAGCGGGAAAGTGAGGGCAGCGGGAGCAGGGGGAGAGTGGGAGCAGCGGGAGAGTGAGAGCAGGGGGAGAGTGAGAGCAGGGGGAGAGTGAGAGCAGGGGGAGAGTGAGAGCAGGGGGAGAGTGAGAGCAGGGGGAGAGTGAGAGCAGGGGGAGAGTGAGAGCAGGGGGAGAGTGAGAGCAGGGGGAGAGTGAGAGCAGGGGGAGAGTGAGAGCAGGGGGAGAGTGAGAGCAGCGGGAGAGTGAGAGCAGCGGGAGAGTGAGAGCAGCGGGAGAGTGAGAGCAGCGGGAGAGTGAGAGTAGCGGGAGAGTGAGAGCAGCGGGAGAGTGAGAGCAGCGGGAGAGTGAGAGCAGCGGGAGAGTGAGAGCAGCGGGAGAGTGAGAGCAGCGGGAGAGTGAGAGCAGCGGGAGATTGAGAGCAGCGGGAGATTGAGAGCAGCGGGAGATTGAGAGCAGCGGGGGCAGCGGGAGAGTGAGCGCAGGGGGAGAGTGGGAGCAGGGGGAGAGTGGGAGCAGGGGGAGAGTGGGAGCAGGGGGAGAGTGGGAGCAGGGGGAGATTGGGAGCAGCGGGAGATTGGGAGCAGCGGGAGATTGGGAGCAGCGGGAGATTGGGAGCAGCGGGAGATTGAGAGCAGCGGGAGATTGAGAGCAGCGGGGGCAGCGGGAGAGTGAGCGCAGGGGGAGAGTGGGAGCAGTGGGAGAGTGGGAGCAGCGGGAGAGTGTGAGCAGGGGGAGAGTGGGAGCAGGGGGTGAGTGGGAGCAGGGGGAGAGTGGGAGCAGGGGGAGAGTGGGAGCAGGGGGTGAGTGGGAGCAGGGGGTGAGTGGGAGCAGGGGGTGAGTGGGAGCAGGGGATGAGTGGGAGCAGGGGGTGAGTGGGAGCAGGGGGTGAGTGAGAGCAGGGGGAGAGTGAGAGCAGGGGGAGAGTGAGAGAAAGGGGAGAGTGAGAGCAGGGGGAGAGTGAGAGCAGGGGGAGAGCGAGAGCAGGGGGAGAGTGAGAGCAGGGGGAGAGTGAGAGCAGGGGGAGAGTGGGAGCAGGGGCAGAGTGGGAGCAGGGGGTGAGTGGGAGCAGGGGGTGAGTGGGAGCAGGGGGTGAGTGAGCGCAGGGGGAGAGTGAGAGCAGGGGGAGCGTGAGAGCAGGGGGAGAGTGGAAGCAGGGAGAGTGTGGCAGGAGCGGGAGAGTGGGAGCAGGGGGTGAGTGAGAGCAGGGGGTGAGTGAGAGCAGGGGGTGAGTGAGAGCAGGGGGAGAGTGGAAGCAGGGAGAGTGGGAGCAGGGGGAGAGTGAGAGCAGCGCGAGAGTGAGAGCAGGGGGAGAGTGGAAGCAGGGAGAGTGTGGCAGGAGCGGGAGAGTGGGAGCAGGGGGAGATTGAGAGCGGCATAGTATCATGGAATAGGCTGATACAATCCATAACCTGCAGAGATTGACCATTTGCCCCATTCTCACCGACCCTCTGAAAGAGCAGCCTACCGAGGCTCAATCGAGCACCCTATGACCGTGACACTACCGAGGCGCAGTTTAGGTTGTCCGATCCACCTAACCTGCACATCTTTAGACTGTGGATGGAAACCGAAGCAGCTGGAAAATCCAGAAACATGGAGAACGTACAAACTCCACAGAGAGAGTCACATAGAACATAGAACATAGAAAATACAGCACACAACAGGCCCTTCGGCCCACGATGTTGTGCCGAACCTTTGTCCTAGATTAATCATAGATTATCATTGAATTTACAGTGCAGGAGGAGGCCATTCTGTCCTTTGAGTCTGCACCGGCTCTTGGAAAGAGCTCCCTAGCCAAACTCAACACCTCCACCCAACACCAAGGGCAATTTGGACATTAAGGGCAATTTATCATTGGCCAATTCACCTAACCCGCACATCTTTGGACTGTGGGAGGAAACCGGAGCACCCGGAGGAAACCCACGCAGACACGGGGAGGACGTGCAGACTCCGCACAGACAATGACCCAAGCCGGAATCGAACCTGGGACCATGGAGCTGTGAAGCAATTGCGCTATCCACAATGCTACCGTGCTGCCCTTAAGAACAAATAAATCTACACTATATCATTTTACCGTAATCCATGTACCTATCCAATAGCTGCTTGAAGGTCCCTAATGTTTCCGACTCAACTACTTCCACAGGCAGTGCATTCCATGCCCCCACTACTCTCTGGGTAAAGAACCTACCTCTGATATCCCTCCTATATCTTCCACCTTTCACCTTAAATTTATGTCCCCTTGTAATGGTTTGTTCCACCCGGGGAAAAAGTCTCTGACTATCTACTCTATTTATTTCCCTGATCATCTTATAAACCTCTATCAAGTCGCCCCTCATCCTTCTCCGCTCTAATGAGAAAAGGCCCAGCACCCTCAACCTTTCCTCGTAAGACCTACTCTCCATTCCAGGCAACATCCTGGTAAATCTTCTTTGCACCTTTTCCAGAGCTTCCACATCCTTCCTAAAATGAGGCGACCAGAACTGTACACAGTACTGCAAATGTGGCCTTACCAAAGTTTTGTACAGCTGCATCATCACCTGACGGCTCTTAAATTCAATCCCTCTGTTAATGAACGCGAGCACACCATAGGCCTTCTTCACAGCTCTATCCACTTGAGTGGCAACTTTCAAAGATGTATGAACATAGACCCAAGATCTCTCTGCTCCTCCACATTGCCAAGAACTCTACCGTTAACCCTGTATTCCGCATTCATATTTGTCCTTCCAAAATGGACAACCTCACACTTTTCAGGGTTAAACTCCATCTGCCACTTCTCAGCCCAGCTCTGCATCCTATCTATGTCTCTTTGCAGCCGACAACAGCCCTCCTTACTATTCACAACTCCACCAATCTTCGTATCGTCTGCAAATTTGCTGACCCACCATTCAACTCCCTCATCCAAGTCATTCATGAAAATCACAAACAGCAGAGGACCCAGAACTGATCCCTGCGGTACGCCACTGGTAACTGGAATCCAGGCTGAATATTTGCCATCCACCACCACTCTCTGACTTCTATCGGTTAGCCAGTTTGTTATCCAACTGGCCAAATTTCCCACTATCCCATGCCTCCTTACTTTCTGCATAAGCCTACCATGGGGAACTTTATCAAATGCCTTACTAAAATCCATGTACACTACATCCACTGCTTTACCTTCATCCACATGCTTGGTCACCTCCTCAAAGAATTCAATAAGATTTGTAAGGCAAGACCTACCCCTCACAAATCCGTGCTGACTATCCCTAATCAAGCAGTGTCTTTCCAGATGCTCAGAAATCCTATCCTTCAGTACCCTTTCCATTACTTTGCCTACCACCGAAGTAAGACTAACTGGCCTGTAATTCCCAGGGTAATCCCTAGTTCGTTTTTTGAACAGGGGCACGACATTCGCCACTCTCCAATCCCCTGGCACCACCCCTGTTGACAGTGAGGACGAAAAGATCATTGCCAACGGCTCTGCAATTTCATCTCTTGCTTCCCATAGAATCCTTGGATATATCCCGTCAGGCCCGGGGGACTTGTCTATCCTCAAGTTTTTCAAAATGCCCAACACATCTTCCTTCCTAACAAGTATTTCCTCGAGCTTACCAATCTGTTTCACACTGTCCTCTCCAACAATATCGTCCCTCTCATTTGTAAATACAGAAGAAAAGTACTCGTTCAAGACCTCTCCTATCTCTTCAGACTCAATACACAATCTCCCGCTACTGTCCTTGATCGGACCTACCCTCGCTCTAGGCATTCTCATATTTCTCACATATGTGTAAAAGGCCTTGGGGGTTTCCTTGATCCTACCCGCCAAAGATTGTTCATACCCTCTCTTAGCTCTCCTAATCCCTTTCTTCAGTTCCCTCCTGGCTATCTTGTATCCCTCCAATGCCCTGTCTGAACCTTGTTTCCTCAGCCTTACATAAGTCACCTTTTTCCTCTTAACAAGACATTCAACCTCTCTTGTCAACCATGGTTCCCTCACTCGACCATCTCTTCCCTGCCTGACAGGGACATACATATCAAGGACACGTAGCACCTGTTCCTTGAACAAGTTCCACATTTCACTTGTGTCCTTCCCTGCCAGCCTATGTTCCCAACTTATGCACTTCAATTCTTGTCTGACAACATCGTATTTACCCTTCCCCCAATTGTAAACCTTGCCCTGTTGCACGTACCTATCCCTCTCCATTACTAAAGTGAAAGTCACAGAATTGTGGTCACTATCTCCAAAATGCTCCCCCACTAACAAATCTATCACTTGCCCTGGTTCATTACCCAGTACTAAATCCAATATTGCCCCTCCTCTGGTCGGACAATCTACATACTGTGTTAGAAAAGCTTCCTGGACACACTGCACACACACCATCCCATCCAAACTATTTGATCTAAAGAGTTTCCACTCAATATTTGGGAAGTTAAAGTCGCCCATGACTACTACCCTATGACCTCTGCACCTTTCCAAAATCTGTTTCCCAATCTGTTCCTCCACACCTCTGTTACTATTGGGGGGCCTATAGAAAACTCCTAACAAGGTGACTGCTCCTTTCCTATTTCTGACTTCAACCCATACTACCTCAATCGGGTGATACTCCTCGAACTGCCTTTCTGCAGCTGTTATACTATCTCTAATTAATAATGCCACCACCCCCCCCCACCTCTTTTACCACCCTCCCTAATCTTATTGAAACATCTATAACCAGGGACCTCCAACAATCATTTCTGCCCATCTTCTATCCAAGTTTCCGTGATGGCCACCACATCGTAGTCCCAAGCACCGATCCATGCCTTAAGTTCACCCACCTTGTTCGTGATGCTTCTTGCGTTGAAGTATACACACTTAAACCCATCTCCGTGCCTGCAAGTACTCTCCTTTGTCAGTGTTCCCTTCCCCACTGCCTCATTACACGCTTTGGCGTCCTGAATATCGGCTACCTTAGTTGCTGGACTACAAATCCGGTTCCCATTCCCCTGCCAAATTAGTTTAAACCCTCCCGAAGAGTACTAGAAAACCTCCCTCCCAGGATATTGGTGCCCCTCTGGTTCAGATGCAATCCGTCCTGCTTGTACAGGTCCCACCTTCCCCAGAATGCGCTCCAATTATCCAAATACCTGAAGCCCTCCCTCCTACACCATTCCTGCAGCCACGTGTTCAACTGCACTCTCTCCCTATTCCTAGCCTCGCTATCACGTGGCACCGGCAACAAACCAGATATGACAACTCTGTCTGTCCTGGCTTTTAACCTCCAGCCTAACTCCCTAAACTTGCTTATTACCTCCACACCCCTTTTCCTACCTATGTCGTTGGTACCAATGTGCACCACGACTTCTGGCTGCTCCCCCTCTCCCTTAAGGATCCTGTAGACACGATCCGAGACATCCCTGGCCCTGGCACCCGGGAGGCAACATACCTTCCGGGAGTCTCGCTCGCGACCACAGAATCTCCTATCTATTCCCCTAACCATTGAATCTCCTACAACTATTGCTTTTCTATTCTCCCCCTTCCCTTCTGAGCCCCAGAGCCAGACTCAGTGCCAGAGACCTGGCCGCTAGGGCCTTCCCCCGGTAGGTCATCTCCCCCAACAGCATCCAAAACGGTATACTTGTTTTGAAGGGGAACGGCCACGAGGGATCCCTGCACTGTCTGCCTGTTTGTTTTTTTTCCTCCTGACTGTAACCCAGCTATTCTTGTCCTGTACCTTGGGTGTGATTACCTCCCTGTAACTCTTCTCAATCACCCCCTCTGCCTCCCGGATGATCCGAAGTTCATCCAGCTTCAGCTCCAGTTCCCTAACACGGTCTTTGAGGAGCTGAAGTTGGGTGCACTTCCCGCAGGTATAGTCAGTGGGGACACCGGTGGTAGCCCTCACCACCCACATCCTACAGGAGGAGCATGTAACTGGCCTAGCCTCCATCCCCTCTTACCTTACAGAATATAGCTGCCGTGTGGACTAACTAGATCTCCGCCCTCCGACTCTGCTCCCAGTCAGCTACACTTCCTGTAAACTCCTGGCTCTCTTCGCACTCTTTGCGGAAATGTCGGAAACAAAATGAAAGGAGCACCTTACTCCCTGCTCACCTAACTCCCTCGGTCACCAAACTCTCACTATCGCACTCAAAAAGCACCAAATTCAGCACTCCCTCGGTCACCAAACTCTCACTATCGCACTCAAAAAGCACCAAATTCAGCACTCAGTGCTGTAGGTTATAATCAAACCCGTGCCCCTGGCTCTGTTAGTCAGCAGTGCTAACCACTTTTCCACCGGCTGGCAGGAAATATGCACCAAATTTGAAAAAAGAAGAACATTTTATCAAAACGAATTCGTTAACCAAGTAGAGGAGTAGCTAAACTGGTGGGCGGTGATTCGTGCATTTGCCATTTCATATTTATCGTAGAAATCTAGCGTTAGAGATCAATAGTGATTGTAACTTAATTTAATGTGTATTTATTTCAAATGAATTAATTACTGCTAGAAATGGCAGTTGGCGGGGTAACGTGGTTCACCTGTGAGATGTGGGAAAACAGTCACATTCCAGAATTCCGGAGCACTTCATCTGCAGGAAATGTACCCAATTGCAGCTCCTCACAGATCACATGGATCAGTTGGAACAGCGATTAAATGCACTTAGGAGCATGCAAGTGGCAGAAAGCGTCTTAGGCAGGAGTCTTAGAGATGTGGTCAGACCCAAGGGGCAGGCAGATAAATGGGTGGCCGCTAGACGAGACAGGCAGTCGGCGCAGGAATCTCCTGTCGTCATCACCCAATCTCACAAGTATATCCTTTTGGATACTGTTGGGGTGCGAGGGGGGTGGGGGGGGAGGGGGGGGGGGTGGCTGATCAGAGACAAACAACAGCAGCAGCCGCAGCAGTGGCCCACAGTTTGCCCTGTTGTTAAGAAGAGAGGGTCAAAGGGCAGAAGAGCAATAGTCAAAGGAACTCCATAGTCAGGGGTACAGGTAGGAGCTTTTGTGGCTGTCAAAGAGACTCCAGAATGGTATGTTTCATCCCTGGTGCCAGGGTCAAGGATGTCACTGGACGGCTGCAAGGCATCCTGAAGGGGGACGGTGATAAAGCAGAGATCATGGTACATGTTGGTACCAATTACATAAGTAGAAAGAGGGATGACGTCTTGCATCAGGTATCAGGGATCTCGGCAATAGACTAAAATGCAGGACCTTTCGGGTTGTAATCTTTGGATTACTCCCACTGCCACGTGCTTGCGAGTATAGGAATAGGAGAATAGTGCAGATGAATGCGTGGCTTAAGAGTTGGTGCAGGGGGGAGGGTTTTAGGTGGGACCTGTACAAGCGGGACGTTCTACATCTAAACCAGAGCGGGACTAATATCATTGCTGGTGGGTTTACTAGTGCTGTTGGGAGGAGTTTAAACTAATTTGGAAGGGGGAGGGGACGCAGACTGTAAGCAGAATAGGGACACAGCATAACACAGAAAATCAGTCAGGTCAGAGGGAATACAGCGGTAGTAGGTTTCAAGGGTTAAAACGAGGCTGGATGGCCCCTACTTTAATGGCAGGAGTATTACAGGTAAAACGGATGAGTTAATGGAGAGAGTTAGAACGTGGAATTGCGATATAGTAGCCATCACAGAGATATGCTTGAGGAACGGGCAGGATTGGCAGCTCAACATCCCGGGACATAGAATCTTCAGGCGAGACAGAGGACGGGTATGAGAGGAGGAGGCATTGCATCATTAGTTTAGGAAGCAATGAATGCAGTAAGGAGAGATGATATCTTGGAAGGGGCATCAAATGAAGCTGCTACATTGCTAGGTGTTTATTATAGACCCCCCCCCCCCCAGATAGTCAGCGGGAAATGAGGAGCAAATATGTGTGCAATTAGCAGAGGGGTACGTAAATATTTCAACTTTCCCAAATTGGTGAGGTCACAGCTGGAGAATTGTATGTAATTCTCGTAGCCACATTATAGGAAGGATGTGATTGCACTGGAGGGGGTGCAGAGGAGATACACCAGGATGCCTGGGATGGAGCATTAAAATTATAAAGAGAGGTTGGATAGGCCTGGGTTGTTTTCGCTGGAGCAGAGAAGACTGAGGGGCGACCTGATCGAGGTGGACAAGATTATGAGGGGCCTGGACAGGGTGGATAGGGAGCAGCTGTTCCCCTTAGTTGAAGGGTCAGTTACGAGGGGGTGGTGGCGGTGAGGGGCAGGCTGTTTAGGGCGGATTTGAGGAAAAAACTTTTTCCCCAGATGGTGGTGAGGGTCTGGAACGCCCGGCCTGGGAGGGTGGGAGAGGCCGGTTACCTCACATCCTTCAAAAAGTATCTGAATGAGCACTTAGCACATCTTAACATTCCAGGCTACGGGTCAAGTGTTGGCAAATGGGATCAGGTGGGCAGGTCAGGTGTTTTTCATGCATTGGAGCAGATTCGATGGGCCGAATGGCCTTTTCTGCACTGTATTATTGTGTGATTCAGTCATCACTGTGGATTGAAGATCCTTGTCTCCGAGTCAGTGAGCTGGAGACTGAGATACGGACACTGTGATGCATCGGGAAGGGGACAGTTACCTGACCACATTCTACCAGGCAGCACTCCGACACCCTTGGGTCGGGCCTTCTGATTTAGTCAGTGGCCAGGGACAGGAGTGTGCAGCTATGAGTGAGGTGACGCACGGGGGGCCAGAACATAGACGTGGAGGAGACTCGGCCATCGCAATTGTCCAACTTGGTTTGAAGTATTTGCAGCTTTCATGAATTCAATTAATGGCTGCAAGGTGGAGAGGTGAACTGGACAGGACCGAGGAAGCCATTCACGTGGAGGTGAGAGGGATGCGGTCAGGCACAGTTAACAGCAATGGGAATGTAGTGGTAGGTAAGGGGACAGGGCAATTCTCTGCAACCGAGAGCTGGGATCCACAAAGCTGCCTGGCCTGCCACGTACTAGAGTTCAGAACATCTACTCAGGGCTGGGCAGGAGCTGGGAGAGAGAAAGTGGAAGGTCCAGTGCTTCAGATCGGGCCCAACAGCAGAGCTGGAACTGGGAAAGAAGTTCAGCTGATGGAGTATTAGCAGCTAGGGGCGTACATTAAACAGCATGTACCTCAAAGAGAATACTTTCTGGAATACTGCCTAAAGAAAAGCAAATCGGCAATGGGTCAATAACGTAAGAGTTACATGTGTGGCTCAAAGTTTGGATTGGGAAGATCGGGTTTAAATTCATGAGACACTGGTACTATTGTTGGGGAAATTGTTGAGGGAGTTGAAGGGTGGGTCAGTAAATTTGCAGACGATACGAAGGTTGGTGGAGTTGTGGATCATGAGGAGGGCTGTTGTCGGCTGCAAAGAGCTGGGATGCAGATCTGGGCTGAGAAGTGGCAGATGGAATTTAACCTTGAAAAGTGTGAGGTTGTCAATTTTGGAACGACAAATATGAATGCGGAATACAGGGTTAACGGTAGAGTTCCTGGCAATGTGGAGGAGCAGAGAGATCTTGGGGTCTATGTTCATACATCTTTGGAAGTTGCCACTCAAGTGGATAGAGCTGTGAAGAAGGCCTATGGTATGCTAGCGTTCATTAACAGAGGGATTGAATTTAAGAGCCGTGAGGTGATGATGCAGCTGCACAAAACCTTGGTAAGGCCACATTTGCAGTTCTGGTCGCCTCATTTTAGGAAGGATGTGAAGCTTTGGAAAAGATTTAAAGGAGATTTACCAGGATGTTGCCTGGAATGGAGAGTAGGTCTTACGAGGAAAGGTTGAGGGTGCGAGGCCTTTTCTCATTAGAACGGAGAAGGATGAATTGAAAATGAAAATGAAACTCACTTATTGTCACAAGTAGGCTTCAATGAAGTTACTGTGAAAAGCCCCTAGTCGCCACATTCCGTCGCCTGTTCGAGGAGGCTGTTACGGGAATTGAACCATGCTGCTGGATTGCCTTGGTCATCTTTAAAAACCAGCGATTGAGCCCAGTGTGCTAAACCAGCCCCAGGCTGAGGGGAAACTTGATAGATGTTTATAAGATGATCAGGGGAATAGATAGAGTAGACAGTCAGAGACCTTTTCCCTGGGTGGAACAAACCATTACAAGGGGACTTAAATTTAAGGTGAATGGTGGAAGATATAGGGGGGATTTCAGAGGTAGGTTCTTTACCCAGAGAGTCGTGGGGGCATGGAATGCACTGCCTGTGGAAGTAGTTGAGTCAGAAACATTGGGGACCTTCAAGCGGCTATTGGATAGGTACATGGAATACAGTAAAATGATGGGGTGTAGATTAACTTGTTCTTAATCTAGGACAAATGTCCGGCACAACATCGTGCCTGTTCTGTACTGTATGTTCTATGTTCTATGAAAGTGGGACCTGTACCATTGGGCTGGTCTGCACCTGAATCACGCTGGGACCAGTGTTCTGGCAAGAGAAATGGTGGTCAGAGTGTGACAGGAGGGGACAGAGTGGACACACCAAAAAGTCCACCAACGGATAAGGTGAGACATTACGAACAAAAATTAAAATAACTAAATGCTTTGTATCTGAATGACCACAGCATTCTTGACAAAACAGAGAAATCAACAGCACAAATAGAAGTAAATCTTCATGGAATCTTTACAGTGCAGAAGGAGGCCATTCGGCCCATCAAGCCTGCAGCGGCCTTCCGAAAGAGCCCTCGATCTAGGCCCTCTCTCCTGCTCTATCTGCCTAACCTTGTGCATTGACCATGGCCAAAGGACAATAATGTGTGAGTGGGATGGGTGGGGCGAGTTGGCAGGTGGAGTACAATGCTGGAACGTGTGAAGCTGTCCATTTTGAGTAGAAAATCAGCACATGATGTAAATGGAGAAAGGTTTCCAAACTCTGGGGTACCCTTCGTGGCCTGATCCATGAATCATGAAAAGTTAGTCTGCAGGTACAGCCTGTGATTGCAAAGGCAAATTGAATGCTGTCATTTACTGCGAAGGGAATGGAATATAAATGTCGGGACGTTTTGCTCGACTTGTACAAGGCGTTGGTGAGACACATCTATAGTACCGAGTACCGTTTTGGTCTCTGTGCTTAGGTGAGGCTATAAATGTGATAGACGCAGTGTAGAGAATGTGCCAAAGACTGAAACCTGGAGTGAAGGGATTATTTTTGGAAATGTTGTACAGGCTGAGACTGTATCCATTGGCGTTTAGAAGATTGGGCGATAATTTTATTGAAAGTTATACTATCCTACACTTCAAGGTAAGTGTCACATCTGCAATTATTTTCTCTGCCACTGTCTGGACTGCTCTCAAGCTTCCAGTCACGGTTGTCTTTACGTGGGGTCAGAAAAGGGGGGGGGGGGGCGGAGGTGGGGTCTGGGGGTGGGGGGTGGGGGGGTTCCTTTATGTACAGGGGTTCCTTGTGCGAGGGTCTCCCGATTACAGGATTACCTGTGGGGGGTCTCCCGATTACAGGCGTACCTGTGGGGGTCTCCCAATTACAGGCATACTTGTGGGGGTCTCCCGATTACAGGATTACCTGTGGGGGGTCTCCCGATTACAGGCGTACCTGTGGGGGTCTCCCAATTACAGGCATACTTGTGGGGGTCTCCCGATTACAGGCGTACCTGTGGGGGTCTCCCAATTACAGGTGTCCCTGGCCGGGTCTCCCTATAACAGGGGTCCATGAGGGTGTGCGTGAGGGTGGAGGGGAGGGGGGTCAGGTAGAGTGGTGGTGGGCAGGCAGTGCATTGTGGGTGAGGTGGCCCACAGTTGGGCTCAGTTGGCTGAATGGCTGGTTCGTGTGTCACAGCGAGGCCAGCAGCGTGGGTTCAATTCCCCTCCCTGCTGAGGTTATCCATGGAGACCCCACCTTCTCAACCTTGCCTTTCGCCTGAGGTGTGGTGACCCTCGGGTTAAATAGCCACCTTTCAGCCCTCCCCTCAAACGGGAAAGCAACCTGTGGTCATCTGGAACTACGGCAACTTTACCTTTACCTTTGCATCATTGGAGTTCTCCTCTGCAGAGAGTGGTGGAGACAGTGTCAATGAATATTTTCATGCGGAGGTACAAAGGTTGTGTAATAACGAGAGAGAGACAAAGATTACTGGAGGTAGGGGGAATATGATCAGATCAGCCCTGGGTATTATTGGATGGCGGAGCAGGCTCTCGGGGGCAGAATGGGTTGCTCCTAATTCGAATGTTGATTTGTTCACATCTTGGAGAGTTGCATCCTTGGACAAAGCTGCAGAAATGGGCAGGAATACGGTCAATGGAGGGATTGGAAAGGAAGGCGAACATTCCGACATGGCTGCGTTTGTTCACCGAGAGTGGAAATATAGGTGAGTGAGCAGAGTGTGCTCGGTTAGGGCAGGGGCAGAAGAGATTCGGAGAAGCTCAAGTTCACTGAAGGTGAAAGATGGACTTCCTCGGGCTGTGCTGGGATAGTCGAGTCTGGCAGTAACAAGACATTAATGAGGGCTTCAACAGCCGATGACCTGGGGCAGGGTGTGAGTTTAAATGTTATGGAGGTAGAAATACGCGGTCTTTGTGACATGTGCTTGGGTTTAAATACAATTTAGCTCAGCTTCTGACAAGCGACAGCAGGTTGGGTACAATTGGTGACAAGTGAAGATGGATAATGGCTTTATTATTCCCAATACCTGTCAGGATGGAACTGTCATTGTGGAAATCATACCAGCAGTCAGACAATTCAAAGTCAGGGTGGGATTGAGGAAAGTAGAGCTGGATGTTGTCGACCCACAGATTGACAAGGGGCAGTATGCTAATGACAAAAAGGCATCCCTGAGCTCTGGACGTTCCTGCCCTAAACCTCTCTGTCTTCCTCACTCTCCTCTTTTGGTGACATTCAAAAAAATAGAAACAACTTTGAGTAAATGTCACCTGTCATAAAATCTCCTTTTGTGTCAAATTGTGTTTGCTAACACTCCTGTGAACTGCATTGGTGAGGTTGAAAGTGCCATGTGGTTATCTGCAATTTGAATGAGTTTCCTCTACATTTTCAGGCATTGACCACATCAAAGAGATGTAAGTGCATTCCAAGCACTAAGTACATTCCAATCACTGTGGACAGCTCGCAATTCATTTACCATTACCTTTGGTTCTTTTATCAATTCTCTACCTTAACTCTTATTTCCGACCCTTTTACGAAGGGAAACAATGTCATAGGACCATAGAATTTACAGTGCAGAAGGAGGCCATTCGGCCTATCGTGTCTGCACCGGCCCTTGGACAGAGCACCCTATTTAAGCCCACACCTCCACCTTATCCCCATTACCCTGTAACCCCACCTAACCTTTCTGGACACAAGGGATAATTTAGCATGGCCAATCCATCTAAGCTGCACATCTTTGGACTGTGGGAGGAAACCGGAGCACCCGGAGACACGGGGAGAACTTGCTGACCCCACACAGACAGTGACCCGAGGCCGGAATTGAACCAGGGACCCTGGAGCTGAGAGGCAGCAGTGATAACCACTGTGCCCCCCCCCCCGTGCTGCTCCTTATTAACACTGATTATATTAAACAACCCCATAAAATCTCACTTTAATCTTCACAAATATAAAGACTTCAGTTTCTCCTTAATCCTCATCTATCTGTCATTGTTACCATAACAATAAGATTCTTTTGCATCCTTTCCAAATCTTTGATATTTCTTCTGTAGGGTGATGCCCAGGATCAAATACATTGTTGCATCTGATACCAAATAAATAATCAATAGAGGCTGAGCATTTCAACATTATTAGTCCATTTTCCGCGACTAAATCTATCAGCATCATGAATGGAGCATGAATTGTTTCATACCCCATGATTATGGCATTTCTTGTCACAGTCATCAACTTGAAATACTATCGGATCTTCACATTTTTGGTCCTTGCAGACCTGTGCAATAGATAATTGAATAACAGTGTCAGCACGTTAGCAGTGTCATGAGGCTCTACAAATGGGCCAGTCAGGAATAATAACAATCTTTATTAGTGTCACAAATCGGCTTACATTAACAGTGCAATGAAGTTACTGTGAAAAGCCCCTAGTCGCCACATTTCGGCACCTGTTCGGGTACACAGAGGGAGAATTCAGAATGTCCAATTCACCTAACAAGCACGTCTTTCGAAACTTGCGGGAGGAAACCGGAGGAAACCCACGCAGACACGGGGAGAAGGTGCAGACTCCGCACGGACAGTGACCCAAGCCGGGAATTGAACCGGGACTCTGGCACTGTGAAGGTACAGTGCTAACCACTGTGCTACCGTGCCGCCCAGTATTCAGCTCCAGGTGGTTTGAATCCAACCCGGTTCCGAACAGGGTCAGGGTGCACTCATACAAAAATAAAATGCCACAGATGCTGCGCACTCGAAATAAAAAGGGAAACCGCTTGAAATACTCCGCAGGTCAGGCAGCAGTGGAGGGCAGAAATAGAGGGAATGTTTGAAAATCGAGAGCCAAACTAAATGTCGAGGATTCAGAGGGAAATTGAAAGAGAAATAAGAGCCGGAAAAAGGAAGCTTCAGCTGGAGGAACCATGTCGGCAAGCACAAAGACAACAGCTGGTCACTGAGCTGGGGAATTTGGTGGGCGAGGTGATTTTCAGGGTTAAAGGGCAGCACGGTAGCCTTGTGGATAGCACAATTGCTTCACAGCTCCAGGGTCCCAGGTTCGATTCCGGCTTGGGTCACTGTCTGTGCGGAGTCTGCACATCCTCCCCGTGTCTGCGTGGGTTTCCTCCGGGTGCTCCGGTTTCCTCCCACAGTCCAAAGATGTGCAGGTTAGGTGGATTGGCCATGATAAATTGCCCTTAGTGTCCAAAATTGCCCTTAGTGTTGGGTGGGGTTACTGGGTTATGGGGATAGGGTGGGGGTGTTGACCTTGGGTTGGGTGCTCTTTCCAAGAGCCGGTGCAGACTCGATGGGCCGAATGGCCTCCTTCTGCACTGTAAATTCTATGATAATCTATGAAATGTAAGAGTTCACCTCTTCCGAAATTTAAAGTTACATTTTCATTCAGCCTTCTGTCAGGAGTAAACAAGCTCCCTAGTGAAGTGGCAGCTGAAGTTAGTTGATCAAGTAGTGAGATTGAACGAGATTCTCCAGCCAGCGATGCTGCCTCATCCCTGTAGAGTTTCAACCGCTGTAAATGCACATGGCCGAACTAAGCAGACAAACTCTGTAAGCATGAAGACGGCAGCTCATCACAGAGTGCGGACAAAGGAATTGAATGAGTGAGTGAATTATTTTAAATTCAATTAATTTGATTACTAGGCCAGCATTTGCTGCCGATCCCAATTGCCCTTGAGAATGCAGTGGTGTGCGTTTCATAAATTAATTCACGGCATGTCGACAACGCTGACGGGGACAGCATTTATTGCCCATCCTGAATTGCCATTGAGAAGACAGCAGTGAGCTGATTTCTTGAACCGTTGCAGTCCATGTGGTGCAGGTGCACCCACAGTGTTGACAGGGAAGATAATAATAATCTTTATTAGTGTCACAAGTAGGCTTACATTCCCACTGCAATGAAGTTACTGTCAAAATCTCCTAGTCGCCACACTCCGGCGCCTGTTCGGGTATGACGAATGTGATATAAAATAGTTACTTTCGAGATATTAGTTAATGTAATGTAGAAATAAGCCACTTTGATTCTGGTTAGTTTATAGACAAAGGATTTTAGACCGCATGGAAAAAGCAGGAAGAGGTGTGTCTACGAGAGTGATGCTGGATTGATAGGGGCCGGAGAAAGGGATTGGAAATGAGCCAATCAGAATAGATCAAACAGGTCAGGAGGGACATAGGATGACCTATGGGCGTCGAGTATGTGAAACTTGATGCCATTTGAATGTATCAGTACTGATCTCTTTGTCTGGGACATTCACTTAGTCCCGGAGCTGCAGAGAGCAACATGTTATCTGTATCACTGTGGACTAAGTTTAGCTTGCAAGCTGAATAAAATAACTAATGTTATACCTGCAAATCCATCTCGACTTTTATTGAGGCCAGACTGACGGGTAAAGAAACTTGGGATTCAACATTTGGTGCCGAAAACCCGGGATTTCTCAGGGCGGTCCTGATCCAACTGCGAAATCAGAATTAGACTGATTATGAACAGGAGGATGGGGAACAAAGGGCCCTCAATGTAGAACTGGAAAACGACCGCGCATTGATTGTTCCCCTCTTCTTATCGTCTGATTAGTCTGGTCACTCGCAGTTGGCACAGAAAGACCGCCTCGACGAAATCAAAGGTCAGTCTGGGGATTAGCATTTTAATTGATGGGATTCAACAGGTACACTGAGGAAGAATTCAGAATGTCCAATTCACCTAACAACACGTCTTTCGGGACTTGTGGGAGGAAACCGGAGCGCCCGGAGGAAACCCACGCAGACATGGGGAGGATGTGCAGACTCCGCACAGACAGTGACCCAAGTGGGAATCAAAGCTGGAACCCTGGCGCTATGAAGCAACAGTGCTAACCACTGTGCTATTGTCACTGTGCCAGTTATCTAGAGGCCCTGAGGGCACCCAGGTTTGAGTGCCACCAATTTGAGTTTGTCGCTGGTGGAGGGATTGGATGTCTGTGGAAGGGGGAGCAATCAAATGGGCTGCTTTGTCCCGAATGGTGTTGAGCTTCTTGAGTGTTGTTGGAGATGCCAGGCAAGTGGAAATTATTCCATCACACTCCTGACTTCTGCCTTGTAGATGGTCGCGACACGACGGACTTCCAACAGAAACTCAGCACCCATGGACCAGTTGAACCAGGAACATTCCTCGTTACAATGGACGTCTCGGCACTCTACACCAGCATCCCCCATGACGACGGCATTGCTGCAACAGCCTCAGTACTCAACACCGACAACTGCCAATCTCCAGACGCAATTCTGCAACTCATCCGCTTCATTCTGGATCACAACGTCTTCACCTTCGACAACAAGTTCTTCATCCAGACGCACGGAACAGCCATGGGGACCAAATTCGCACCCCAATACGCCAACATCTTCATGCACAAGTTTGAACAGGACCTACTCACCGCACAGGACCTTCAACCGACGTTATACACCAGATACATCGATGACATTTTTTTCCTTTGGATCCACGCCGAAGAATCACTGAAACGACTACACGATGACATTAATAAGTTCCATCCAACCATCAGATTCACCATGGACTACTCTCCAAAATCAGTTGCATTCTTGGACACACTCGTCTCCATCAAGGACGGTCGCCTCAGCACTTCGCTTTACCGCAAACCCACGGATAACCTCATGATGCTCCACTTCTCCAGCTTCCACCCTAAACACATTAAAGAAGCCATCCCCTATGGACAAGCGCTCCGTATACACAGGATCTGCTCAGACGAGGAGGAGCGTAACAGACATCTACAGACGTTGAAAGATGCCCTCGAACGGGATATGGCACTCGACTCATCGATCGACAGTTCCAACGCGCCACAGCGAAAAACCGGACCGACCTCCTCAGAAGACAAACATGGGACACAACCGACAGAATACCCTTCGTCGTCCAGTACTTCCCCGGAGCGGAGAAACTACGTCATCTTCTTCACAGCCTTCAACACGTCATTGATGACGATGAACATCTTGCCAAGGTCATCCCCACACCCCCACTAGTTGCCTTAAAACAACCGCGCAACCTCAAACGAACCATTGTTTGCAGCAAACTACCCAGTCTTCAGAACAGGGACCACGACATCACACAACCCTGTCATGGCAATCTCTGCAAGACGTGCCAGATCATTGACATGGATACCACTATTACACGTGAGAACACCACCCACCAGGTACGCGGTACATACTCGTGCGACTCGGCCAACGTTGTCTACCTCATACGCTGCAGGAAAGGATGTCCCGAAGCAGGGTACATTGGCGAGACCATGCAGACGCTGCGACAACGAATGAACGGACATCGCGCAACAATCACCAGGCAGGAATGTTCCCTTCCAGTCGGGGAACACTTCAGCAGTCAAGGGCATTCAGCCTCTGATCTCCGGGTAAGCGTTCTCCAAGGCGGCCTTCAGGACCCGCGACAACGCAGAATCGCCGAGCAGAAACTTATAGCCAAGTTCCGCACACATGAGTGCGGCCTCAACCGGGACCTGGGATTCATATCGTATTACATTCATCCCCCACCATCTGGCCTGCAAAATCCTACCAACTGTCCTGGCTTGATACAATTTACACCTCTTTAACCTGGGGTTACCCCATCTCTGGATCTGTAAAGATTTAATCACCTGCTAATGCTCGCATTCCTAGCATTGTTCGGCATCTTTGAATTTGTCTATATATGTGTTTCTGGAACAGACCTCTTCATTCACCTGAGGAAGGAGCAGCGCTCCGAAAGCTAGTGACATCGAAACAAACCTGTTGGACTTTAACCTGGTGTTGTAAGACTTCGTACTGTGCTCACCCCAGTCCAACGCCGGCATCTCCACATCATTGTAGATGGTGGACAGGCTTTGGCGGGTTCAGCGAAATGCGGAATTAGAAATCTAATGATGAGCGTGAAACCATTGCCGTAAAAATTGACCTGGTTCATCAATGTCTATTAGGGAAGGAAATCTGCCACTTTTACCTGATCTGACTGACATGTGACTCCAGATCCACAGCACCATGGTTGACTGTTAAATGCCCTCTAAAATGGGCAATAATGGCATTCATTTCAAGGAATTTTGCCTCCGTTTTCACAGTGGAGGACAGTACCATTCCGATAGGAAGGGCAGTTCAGAGGTAATAGAAAGGATGGAACTTGGAACAATCAGCATCAATAGGGAAACGGTACTGAACAAACTCTGGGATTGAGGGCAGACAAGTCCCCAGTGCCGGATGGCCTACATCTTCGGGTATTAAAGGAAGTGGCAGCAGAGTTAGCAATGGAGAATCCCATCCATTGGATCCAATGTTTATAATATTCCAAAATTCCCTGGACACGGGAAAGGTTCCAGTGGATTGGAAAAATGCGAACGTAACGCCTTTATTCAAAAAGGGAAAGAGGTGGAATGTGGGAAATTACAGACCAGTTAGTTTGACATCTGTTGTTGAAAATTGTTAGAATCAATCATTAAGATCGTAATATCAGGACATTTGGAAAGTCAAATCGCTATCCATGAGAGTCAACATGGTTTTATGAAGGGCTAATCACGTTTGACTAATTTGTTTGAACACTTCAAAACAGATTATGGATAGGTGTGGAGGTCTCAGGGTAGTTGTCATGGGTGACTTTAACTTTCCAAATATTGATTGGAACATCTATAGGTCGAACAGTTCATATGGGGCAGTTTTTGTACAGTGTGTGCAGGAGCGTTTCCTAACACAATATGTGGATAGGCCGACAAGAGGGCGGGGGGGCACATTGGATTTGGTACTGGGTAATGAACCGGGCCAAGTGTTAGATTTGTTTGTGGGAGAGCACTTTGGAGATAGTGACCACAATTCGGTGTCTTTCACTCTTGTAATGGAGAGGGATAGGGCCATACGGCAGGGCAAGGTTTATAATTGGGGGGAGGGGTAATTATGATGCAATTAGGGAGCATAAGATGTGAACAGAAACTGTCAGGGAAAGGCACAAATGAAAAGTAGGGCCTGTTCAAGGAACAAATACTGTGTGTCCTTGATAGGTATGTCCCTGTCAGGCAGGGAGAAAATGGCCGTGTGAGGGAACCATCGTTCACAAAAGAGGTTGAATGTCTTGTCAAGAGGAAAAAGGAAGCGTATGTAAGGATGATAAAACAAGGTTCAGTTGGGTTGCTTGAGGGTTACAAGGAATGAGCTAAACAAAAAAGGGCTTAGGAGAGCTAGGAGGGGGCATGAGAAGTCCTTGGTGGATCGGATCAAGGAAAATTCCAAGGCATTTTACTCTTATGTGAGACATATAAGAATGACCAGGGTGAGGGTAGGGCCGGTCAAGGACAGTACTGGGAACTTGTGCATGGAGTCAGAAGAAATAGGAGAGGCATTGAATGAATACTTTTCTTCAGTATTCACAAAGGAGAGGGGCCATGTTTTTGAGGATGAGAGTGTGATTCAGGCGGGTAGGCTGGAGGAGGTAGATGCTCTGAGGAAGGATGTATTAGCTATTTTGAAAAACCTTAGGGTCGGCAGGTCCCCTGGGCCAGATGGGATATATCCTAGGATTCTTTCGGAGGCAAGGGATGAGATTGCAGAGCCTTTGGCTTTGATCTTTGGGTCCTCACTGTCCACGGGGATAGTGCTGAAGGACTGGAGAGTGGTGAATGTTGTTCCTCTGTTCAAGAAAGGGAATAGGAATGACCCTAGTAATTATAGGCCGGTTAGTCTTACTTCGGAGGTCGGTAAATTAATGGAAAAGGCCCTGAGGATAGGATTTATGACCATTTGGAAAGATGCAGCTTAATCCGGGATAGTCAACACGGATTCGGGAAGGGTAGGTCTTGCCTCACAAATTTGATTGAATTCTTTGAGGAGGTAACTAAGTGTGCAGATGAAGGTAGAGCAGTTGATGTCGTATGCATGGATTTTAGTAAGGTATTTGATAAGGTTCCCCATGGTCGGCTTATGAAGAAAGTAAGGAGGTGTGGGATAGAGGTGAATTTGGCCAATTGGATAAGTAACTGGCTATCGCACAGAAGACAGAGGGTGGTGGTGGATGGAAAGTTTTCAGACTGGAGACCAGTTACCAGCGGTGTACCACAGGGAGCAGTGCTGGGTCCTCTGCTATTTGTGATTTTTATCAATGACTTGGAGGAGGGGGCTGGAGGATGGGTCAGTAAATTTGCTGATGATACCAAGATTGGTGGAGTAGTGGAAGAGGTGGAGGGCTGTTGTAGGCTGCAAACAGACATTGATAGGATGCAGAGCTGGGCCAAAAAATGGCAGATGGAGTTTAACCCTGATAAGTGCGAGGTGATTCATTTTGGTAGAAAAGTTTGAATGTGGATTACGGGGTCAACGGCAGGGTTATGAGGAATGTGGAGGAACAGAGAGATCTTGGGGTTCATGTCCACAGATCTCTGAAGGTTGCAACTCAAGTGGATAGAGCCGTGAAGAAGGCCTATAGTGTGTTAGCGTTTATTAACAGGGGGCTTGAGTTTAAGAGCCGCGGGTGATGCTGCAACTATACGTGACCCTGGTGAGACCACATTTGGAGTATTGTGTGCAGTTCTGGTCACCTCACTATAGGAAGGATGTGGAAGCATTGGAAAGGGTGCAAAGGAGATTTACCAGGATGCTGCTTGGTTTGCAGGATAGGTCTTATGAGGAAAGGTTGAGGGATCTAGGGCTTTTCTCTTTGGAGCGGAGGAGGATGAGAGGCGTCTTAATAGAGGTTTATAAGATGATGAGGGGGATAGATAGAGTGGACGATCAGAGACTATTTCCTCGGGTGGATGTAGCTGTTACAAGGGGACATAACTATAAGGTTCAGGGTGGGAGATATAGGAGGGATGTCCGAGGTAGGTTCTTTACTCAGAGAGTGGTTAGGGTGTGGAATGGACTGCCTGCTGTGATAGTGGAGTCGGACACTTTAGGAACTTTCAAGCGGTTATTGGATAGGCACATGGAGCATCCAGAATGACAGGGAGTGGGATAGCTTGATCTTGGTTTGGGACAATGCGCGGCACAACATCGAGGGCCGAAGGGCCTGTTCTGTGCTGTACTGTTCTATGTTCTCTGTTCTTCGAAGATGTAACAAGCAAAGTGGATAATGGGGATCCTGTAGATATAGTGTATCTGGAATTCCGGAAGGTGTTTGATAAGGTGCCGCACAGAAGGCTAATTCACAAGGTGAGATCACATGGGATTAGGGGTAATTTATTAGCTTGGATAGAAGACTGACTGACGTACAGGAGACAGAGAGTCGGGGGAAATGGGTCTTTTTATATCAGCCTTGATAGAATGGCAGAGCAGACTTGATGGGCCGAATGGCTTAATTCTGCTCCTATATGAAATGGACTTATGATTTTGTAAGCCATAGAATCATAGAGGATTATAGCATGATAACCGGCCCTTTGGCCCAACTTGTCCATGTTTTTACCGCTAAGCTAGTCCCTCTATACCCAGCTTTCCCATGTAACTGCTTTTTAAAAGACAAAATTGTACCCGCCTCTACCACTGCCTCTGTTAGCTCGGTCCAGAAACTCACCACCCTCTGTATGAAAAGTAGCAAATATTAACTGCGTAATTGTAATTCTGTGTGCTGAAGGTTTATTTCTTTCGTCAACAAATATTTCTATTTTAATGTTTAAAATCCCAAAACGTGTCACTGGAATCTGAATTCAGGAAATTTTTATTCCCATTGTCAGACTGCACAAAATAAGGATAGTCATATGTGGGCCACGTTTTCCTTGGGGTTTAATTTGTGTAGCAAGTAAAATCTGCTGTCATAAAATATTAAACCACTGAAAGTAATAATCTTTGACGAATAGGAAAGGATTTATCCCTGAAGATAAAAAGATGCATTCCCAAGGTGCTTCCACAGTCCGGATGGGAATGAAGACGGCATCAGTGGTTCCTTGTGTTTTTCTGAGGCCTGGTTGAGGGAAGGGCAGTATTGACTCCCAATATTGACTGGGACTCACTTAGTGCCAGGGGCTTAGACGGGGCGGAGTTTGTAAGGAGCATCCAAGAGGGCTTCTTAAAACAATATGTAGACAGTCCAACTAGGGAAGGGGCGGTACTGGACCTAGTATTGGGGAATGAGCCCGGCCAGGTGGTAGATGTTTCAGTAGGGGAGCATTTCGGTAACAGTGACCACAATTCAGTAAGTTTTAAAGTACTGGTGGACAAGGATAAGAGTGGTCTTAGGATGAATGTGCTAAATTGGGGGAAGGCTAATTATAACAATATTAGGCGGGAACTGAAGAACATAGATTGGGGGCGGATGTTTGAAGGCAAATCAACATCTGACATGTGGGAGGCTTTCAAGTGGCAGTTGAAAGGAATTCAGGACCGGCATGTTCCTGTGAGGAAGAAGGATAAATACGGCAATTTTCGGGAACCTTGGATGACGAGAGATATTGTAGGCCTCGTCAAAAAGAAAAAGGAGGCATTTGTCAGGGCTAAAAGGCTGGGAACAGACGAAGCCTGCGAGGAATATAAGGAAAGTAGGAAGGAACTTAAGCAAGGAGTCAGGAGGGCTAGAAAGGGTCACGAAACGTCATTGGCAAATAGGGTTAAGGAAAATCCCAAGGCTTTTTACACGGACATAAAAAGCAAGAGGGTAGCCAGGGAAATGGTTGGCCCACTGAAGGATAGGCAAGGGAATCTATGTGTGGAGCCAGAGGAAATGGGCGAGGTACTAAATGAATACTTTGCATCAGTATTCACCAAAGAGAAGAAATTGGTAGATGTTGAGTCTGGAGAAGGGTGTGTAGATAGCCTGGGTCACATTGAGATCCAAAAAGACGAGGTGTTGGGTGTCTTAAAAAATATTAAGGCAGATAAGTCCCCAGGGCCTGATGGGATCTACCCCAGAATACTGAAGGAGGCTGGAGAGGAAATTGCTGAGGCCTTGACAGAAATCTTTGGATCCTCGCTGTCTTCAGGGGATGTCCCGGAGGACTGGAGAATAGCCAATGTTGTTCCTCTGTTTAAGAAGGGTAGCAAGGATAATCCCGGGAACTACAGGCCGGCGAGCCTTACTTCAGTGGTAGGGAAATTACTGGAGAGAATTCTTCGAGACAGGATCTACTCCCATTTGGAAGCAAATGGACGTATTAGTGAGAGGCAGCACGGTTTTGTGAAGGGGAGGTCATGTCTCATTAACTTGATAGAGTTTTTCGAGGAGGTCACTAAGATGATTGATGCAGGTAGGGCAGTGGATGTTGTCTATATGGTAGACTAGTACAAAAGGTGAAGTCACACGGGATCAGGGGTGAGCTGGCAAGGTGGATACAGAACTGGCTAGGCCATAGAAGGCAGAGAGTAGCAATGGAAGGATGCTTTTCTCATTGGAGGGCTGTGACCAGTGGTGTTCCACAGGGATCAGTGCTGGGACCTTTGCTCTTTGTAGTATATATAAATGATTTGGAGGAAAATGTAACTGGTCTGATTAGTAAGTTTGCAGACGACACAAAGGTTGGTGGAATTGCGGATAGTGATGAGGACTGTCGGAGAATACAGCAGGATTTAGATTGTTTGGAGACTTGGGCGGAGAGATGGCAGATGGAGTTTCATCCGGACAAATGTGAGGTAATGCATTTTGGAAGGTCTAATGCAGGTAGGGAATATACAGTGAATGGTAGAACCCTCAAGAGTATTGAAAGTCAAAGAGATCTAGGAGTACAGGTCCACAGGTCATTGAAAGGGGCAACACAGGTGGAGAAGGTAGTCAAGAAGGCACACGGCATGCTTGCCTTCATTGGCCGGGGCATTGAGTATAAGAATTGGCAAGTCATGTTGCAGCTGTATAGAACCTTAGTTAGGCCACACTTGGAGTATAGTGTTCAATTCTGGTCACCACACTACCAGAAGGATGTGGAGGCTTTAGAGAGGGTGCAGAAGAGATTTACCAGAATGTTGCCTGGTATGGAGGGCATTAGCTATGAATAAACTCGGTTTGTTCTCACTGGAACGAAGGAGGTTGAGGGGAGACCTGATAGAGGTATACAAAATTATGAGGGGCATAGACAGAGTGGATAGTCAGAGGCTTTTCCCCAGGGTAGAGGGGTCAATTACTAGGGGGCATAGGTTTAAGGTGAGAGGGGCAAGGTTTAGAGTAGATGTACGAGGCAAGTTTTTTACGCAGAGGGTAGTGGGTGCCTGGAACTTGCTACCGGAGGAGGTGGTGGAAGCAGGGACGATAGTGACATTTAAGGGGCATCTTGATAAATACATGAATAGGATGGGAATAGAGGGATACGGACCCAGGAAGTGTAGAAGATTGTAGTTTAGTCGGGCAGCATGGTCGGCACGGGCTTGGAGGGCCGAAGGGCCTGTTCCTGTGCTGTAGATTTCTTTGTTCTTTGTTCTTTCTCTATGGATGGCACAAGTACAAGGAACAGGAACAGGCCCTTCGGCCCTCTAAGCCTGCGCTGACCATGCTGCCCATGTAACATAAAATCTTCTACACTTCCGGGGTCCATATCCTTCTATTCCCATCCTATTCATGTATTCGTCAAGATGCCCCTTAAACTTCACTATCGTCCCTGCTTCCACCACCACCTCCTCCAGCAACGAGTTCCAGGCACCCGCTACCCTCTGTGTAAAGAACTTGCCTCGTACATCTCCTCTAAACCTTTCCCCTCGCACCTTAAACCTGAGCCCCCTAGTAATTGACTCTTCCACGCTGGGAAAAAGTTTCTGACTATCCACTCTGTCCCTGCCCCTCATAATCTGGTAGACCTCTATCAGGTCGCCCCTCAACCTCCGTCGTTCCAGTGAAAACAAATTGAGTTCCTCTCCTCATAGCTAATACCCTCCACACCAGGCGATATCCTCGTAAACCTCTTCTGCACCCTCTCTGAAGCCTCCACATCCTTCTGGTAGTGTGGCGACCAGAATTGAACACTATACTCCAAGTGTGGCCTAACTAAGGTGCTATAAAGCTTCAACATGTCTTGCCAACCGATGAAGGCAAGCATGCCGTATGCCTTCTTGACTACCTCCTCCACGTGCGGTGCCACTTTCACGGTACAAATGGTTCCATGAGCTTTGTCAGCGGCTCCAACCAGCAGACTGAATTGCAAGACCTCGCCTTGCACTTGGTGACACTCCGATATCCCTGCGGCACCCGTTATCCCTGGGGCAACCGACAGAGAATATCTAATCAAAGGACCCAGTAAATGGCAATAGTTCATGATCGGGTCATCCGGAAGACTAAGACGGTGACATTGTTCAAAGTATAGGTTCAGAATGCAATTGTTAGGCACACACATCCGGTGGCCAATCAGTACTCCTGCATCCGTGTACACTGGACAACAGTTTTTGCAGTGTCTTCTCACCTCTGGGTGGGTGCTGGGAGAAATTTGGCGGACATGGGGCTGGATTCTCAGCACCCCGACGCTGAATTAGCAGCTGGTGCCGGGCCGTAGAATCCGTTTTGGCTCACAAATTCGGAACTGCCGCCGGTTCCCCGACTCTCCGGGCCCTGAAAAGCAGCGTACTCTCCGAGCGCGCCGCGCCGCGTATCGCTGACATGCGGCCATTGCTGGAGGTCCGCTCCTGTGGCCCTTTCACACCTGTTTTCCTGTCCTGAAAGGCCACAGTTTTTACGAAGGCTTGGGACATAGTCCCTATAATGGGGAATCAAGCCCAAGGACTCATGGGACTCCACATTGTCAATAAAGTCCATGTGCATTCTGCCCAGGTTTCCCCATCGGAATGGGGAATGAAGCTTCAGCTTTTGGGTTGCGTTCACATCTGGCATCATCTGTGGCAGAGTCAGGCCCGATCTGCCATCAAAGCTTTGAATTCAGGGTGATGGTTCTCACCTGCTCGGGTCTTACGAAGTGGGGATGATTAACCGCTCTGTGGACCCTGCAAGGGCGGGGGAAGCTTCAGCAATGTTTGCTTTGTATAAATAGTGCTGAGTTCTGGACAGCCTCCTTCGGGGCCACGTCCAGGGTTGTGGCGACACAGAGCAGTTCACCGGAACAAGGAAAAGAAAGAAAGGGGGAAGCTTAGAAGAGATGGGGTGATTGCACCCAGGAGAAACACGGGAGACAGGCACGAGAGGGAATCTATAAGAGACCGTTATGCTTGCAAATTAATACCGGAACCACAATTTATATAAACTGCTGTAAATATGTGTTTTGGCCACGTCTTGCAATGTAAGGTTCTGTTGTTACATTTGTTGGTTGGAACTCCTCTTGCTGGGCCACGTGAATTTGTGACATAAAATGTGAAAAGTTGAATAAAAATCGATATTTTTTGGAATTGATTGTGCTGGCTGAATGGCTTACCTCGCCGGAACTGCACCTTGTCCCATCCTGAATCATGAAGTCAGTGTAGGCATCCCGATAATAAGAGTATTGCCTCCTGCAGCCAACCCTGAAGGAACCACTCTCCACTCGGCTTCCCGGTAATCCGGTTTGCCGTGTCACACGGCACTGGAGTCGCCCACAGAGTGCATTGCTGCAGGTTAGAAAGAAGAAACTCAGGTCTTTTAGATTCACAATTCAGGAAAGTCACAAAGTTTTGACAAAGAGTCATCCAGACTGGAGACGTTAGCTCCCTTCTCTCTCTCCACAGATGCTGTCAGACCTGCTGAGATGGTCCAGCATTTACTGTTCTTGTATAAGTCTGAATGTGTGCCCGCGATTATTCCTGGATTTACCTGGAGACAGGCCTGGCATTAAATAGGGTTCAGGCACAGATGGCAGAGGAGAATTAGAAGCTGAAGTTCAGGGTATGCCCCCTCACCCGGAGAGAGAGAGAGACAGTCTTGCACAGGGGTTCAATCGAAAGCAGGAATGATCCAGAGTGGAGCCAGGATCCTGGATTCTCCTATTCTGCGGCTAGGCACCGACCCCGACAGACAATCCGTGGAGTTCCAGGACAGGGAAATCGGCACCAATGCCTCACTGATCCCACTACGGGTGAGGGCCTAGCACCAGAGCACAGAATGAAAAAATGAAATGAAAAATGAAAAATCGCTTATTGTCACAAGTAGGCTTCAAATGAAGTTACTGTGATAAGCCCCTAGTCGCCACATTCCGGCGCCTGTTCGGGGAGGCTGTTACGGGAATTGAACCGTGCTGCTGGCCTGCCTTGGTCTGCTAAAGCCAGCGATTTAGCCCTGTGCTAAACAGCCCCTTGGCCAGAGAATTGCCGGTTCCCGGGCCGCGCATGCGCAAGGCTGACAAGCTGCAGCCGCGCACGCCACCGGTCACGCCGAGAAACATGACGGCGGCCCTACTGGACCGTGCACCCACCCACCCCGACCCCACAGCCCACCCCCTGGCAACCCCCCACACCCCACCCCGAGCAGAAGCCCCCGGGCCAGCGGCACGGATCCCGGTAAAACGTGGGAGCGCTGGACACTGTCGGCAGCAGGCACGCCAGGTTCCTGACTGCTGGAACCACACGTGGCCCTCGGAAACTCAGCCCATCGACGGCGCAGCACCGTGAGGTGACTGGCTGACGATGCAGCAACTGCTTTGTGACTGCTCTCGGCGCGTGGCCCGGTTACACCGATTTGGAGGCGACGGAGCATCGCGCACCCGCATCAAACCGGCGCCTGCCCGGATTCCGGCTTCGGGAGCCATTCTCCCACCGATCGCCGATCACGATTTTGTCGTCGGGCTCCGGAGAATCCCACCCCATGTCAGCCCGAAACAGGATTGTCACAGAGCAGAGCAGGAGTGGACCTGGACAGAGTCTGATACAGAACAGGCGCAGAGTGGAGTCAGGAGAAGGAATGGACTGGGATGGAGTCGGGAACAGGAATGGACTGGGATGGAGTCGGGAACAGGAATGGAGTGGGATGGAGTCGGGAACAGGAATGGACTGGGATGGAGTCGGGAACAGGAATGGACTGGGATGGAGTCAGGAGCACGAATGGACTGGGATGGAGTCGGGAACAGGAATGGGCTGGGATGGAGTCGGGAGCAGGAATGGACTGGGATGGAGTCGGGAACAGGAAGGGACTGGGATGGACTCGGGAGCAGGAATGAACTGGGATGGAGTCGGGAACAGGAATGGACTGGGATGGAGTCGGGAGCAGGAATGGGCTGGGATGGAGTCGGGAACAGGAAGGGACTGGGATGGACTCGGGAGCAGGAATGAACTGGGATGGAGTCGGGAGCAGGAATGGACTGGGATGGAGTCGGTAACACGAATGGACTGGGATGGAGTCGAGAGCAGGAATGGACTGGGATGGAGTCAGGAGAAATAATGGACTGGGATGGAATCGTGAGCAGGAATGGACTGGAATGAGGTCGGGAGCAGGAATGGACTGGGATGGAGGCGGGAGCAGGAATGGACTGGGATGGAGTCGGGAACAGGAATGGACTGGGATGGAGTCGGGAACAGGAATGGACTGGGATGGAATCGTGAACAGGAATGGACTGGGGTGGAGTCGGGAACAGGAATGGACTGGGATGGAGACGGGAACAGGAATGGACTGGGTTGGAGTCAGGAGAAGTAATGGACTGGGATGCTGTCGGGCGTAGGAATGGGCTGGGATGGAGTCGGGAGCAAGAATGGACTGGGATGGAGTCAGCGGAGATGGGAGCAGGAATGGATTGGAATGGAGTCGGGAGCAGGAATGGAATGGGATGGAGTCGGGAGCAGGAATGGACTGGGATGCAGTCAGCAGAACAAATGGACTGGGATGGATTCAGGAGCAGGAATGGACTGGGATGGAGTCTGGAGCAGGAATGGACTGGCATGGAGTCGGGAGCAGGAATAGGCTCGGATGGAGTCGGGAACAGGAATGGGCTGGGACAGAGTCGGGAACAGGAATGGACTGGGATGGAGTCGGGAACAGGAATGGACTGGGATGGAGTCGGGAGCAGGAATGGAATGGGATGGAGTCGGGAGAAGGAATGGACTTGGAAGGAGTCAGCAGCACGAATGGACTGGGATGGAATAGGAACAGGAATGGACTGGGATGGAGTCGGGAACAGGAATGGACTGGGATTGAGTCGGGAGCAGGAATGGACTGGGATGGAGTCGGGTGCAGGAATGGAATGGGATGGAGTCGGGAGCAGGAATGGACTGCGATGGCGTCGGGAGCAGGAATGGACTGGGATGGAGTCGGGAGCAGGAATGGACTGCGATGGAGTCGGGAACAGGAATGGACTGGGATGGAGTCGAGACCAGAAATGGATTGGGATGGAGGCGGGAAGAGGAATGGAATGGGATGGAGTCTGGAGCAGGAAAAGACTGGGATGGAGTCGGGAACAGGAATGGACTGGGATGGAGTCAGCAGCAGGAATGGACTGGGATGGAGTCGGGAACAGGAATGGACTGGGATGGATCGGGAACAGAAATGGACTGGGATGTAGTCGGGAACAGGAATGGGATGGAGTCGGGAACAGGAATGGACTGGGATAGAGTCGGGAACAGGAATGGACTGGGATTGAGTCGGGAGCAGGAATGGACTGGGATTGAGTCGGGAGCAGGAATGGAATGGAATGGAGTGGGGAACAGGAATGGATTGGGATGGAGTCGGGAGCAGGAATGGACTGGGATGAAGTCAGCAGCAGGAATGGAGTGGGATGGAGTCGGGAGCAGGAATGGACTGGGATGGAGTCTGGAACAGGAATGGCCTGGGATGGAGCCGGGAACAGAAATGGACTGGGATGGAGTCGGGAACAGGAATGGACTGGGATGGAGTCGAGACCAGAAATGGATTGGGATGGAGTCGGGAAGAGGAATGGAATGGGATGTAGTCCGGAGCAGGAATGGACTGGGATGGAGTCGGGAGCAGGAATGGACTGGGATGGATCGGGAACAGAAATGGACTGGGATGGTGTCGGGAACAAGAATGGAATGGGAAGGATCGGGAACAGAAATGGACTGGGATGGTGTCTGGAACAAGAATGGAATGGGATGGAGTCGGGAACAGGAATGTACTGGGATGGAGTCGGGAACAGGAATGGACTGGGATGGAGTCGGGAACAGGAATGGACTGGGATTGAGTCGGGAGCAGGAATGGACTGGGATGGAGTCGGGAGCAGGAATGGAATGGGATGGATTCGGGAGCAGGAATGGACTGGGATGGAGTCGGGATCAGGAATGGAATGGGATGGAGTCGGGAGCATGAATGGAATGGGATGGAGTCGGGAGCAGGAATTGACTGGGATGGAGTCAGCAGCAGGAATAGGCTGGGATGGAGTCGGGAACTGGAATGGACTGGGATGGAGTCGGGAACAGGAATGGACTGGGATGGAGTCAGGAGAAGTAATGGACTGGGGTGGAGTCGGGAACAGTAATGGACTGGGATGGAGCCGGGAACAGGAATGGACTTGGTTGGAGTCAGCAGCAGGAATGGACTGGGATGGAGTCGGGAACAGGAATTTACTGGGATGGAGTCAGCAGCAGGAATGGATTGGGATGTAGTCGGGAACAGGAATGGAATGGGATGGATCGGGAACAGAAATGGACTGGGATGGAGTCGGGAACAGGAATTTACTGGGATGGAGTCAGCAGCAGGAATGGACTGGGATGTAGTCGGGAACAGGAATGGACTGGGATGGAGTCGGGAACAGGAATGGACTGGGATGGAGTCAGCTGCAGGAATGGACTGGGATGGAGTCGGGAACAGGAATGGAATGGGATGGCGTCGGGAGCAGGAATGGAGTGGGATGGTGTCGGGAGCAGGAATAGACTGTGATGGAGTCTTTAGCAGGAATGGACTGGGATTGAATCAGGAGCAGGAATGGACTGGGATTGAATCAGGAGCAGGAATGGACTGGGATGGAGTCGGGAACAGGAATCGACTGGGATGGAGTCGGGAACAGGAATGGACTGGGATGGAGTCGGGAACAGGAATGGAATGGGATGGCGTCGGCAGCAGGAATGGATTGGGATTGAATCAGGAGCAGGAATGGACTGGGATTGAATCAGGAGCAGGAATGGACTGGGATGAACTCAGGAGCAGGAATAAACTGTAAGGGCTAACGAAGTGTCTAGAGTAGCCACTCGAAGGAGCTACAGTTACAAGTATATAAGGCAGTGACTAAGCCTTGTGGAAGAGTGTGTACAGGAGTTAGCTAGAGAGAGTCAGAAGTGCAGATAGTGTAAGTGAGAGCAGATCATAGATTGTACAGTATTGCATTTAGCTGTAGATGAGTCTAGTTAAAATGTTAATAATCAACTGTGTATCCCTTCGGAGTACATGTGAAATCTAAATTAGTAGAGTTAATAAATTTAGAGCTTCATTTAAGTTCAAGCTATTCTGTGGTCTTTGTATACACTTCGCCAAGCTTTCACAAACAAGCAACAGAAAGAACACCACAGAATGAAAATGAAATGAATTAAATGAAAATCGCTCATTGTCACGAATAGGCTTCAATGAAGTTACTGTGAAAAGCCCCTAGTCGTCACAAACCGGCGCCTGTCCGGGGAGTTTGGTACGGGAATTGAATCGTGCTGCTGGCCTGCCTTGGTCTGCTTTCAAAGCCAGTGATTTAGCTCAGTGTACTAAACCAGCCCCTGGGCTGGTATGCAGACTTGGATGGAGTCGGGAGCAGGAATGGAATGGGATGGATTCGGGAGCAGGAATGAACTGGGATGGAGTCGGGATCAGGAATGGAATGTGATGGAGTCGGGAGCAGGAATGGACTGGGATGGAGTCGGGAGCAGGAATGGACTGGGATGGAGTCGGGAACAGGAATGGACTGGGATGGAGTCAGCAGCAGGAATCGACTGGGATGGAGTCGGGAACAGGAATGGACTGGGATGGAGTCGGGAACAGGAATGGACTGGGATGGAGTCAGGAGAAGTAATGGACTGGGTTGGAGTCGGGAACAGTAATGGACTGGGATGGAGCCGGGAACACGAATGGACTGGGTTGGAGTCGGGAACAGGAATTGACTGGGATGGAGTCGGGAACAGGAATGGATTGGGATGGAGTCGGGAACAGGAATGGAATAGGATGGAGTCGGGAGCAGGAATGGACTGGGATTGAGTCGGGAGCAGGAATGGACTGGGGTGGAGTCTGCAGCAGGAATGGAATGGGATGGAGTCGGGAGCAGGAATGGAATGGGATGGAGACGGGAACAGGAATGGACTGGGGTGGAGTCTGCAGCAGGAACGGAATGGGATGGAGTCGGGATCAGGAATGGACTGGGATGGAGTCAGCAGCAGGAATGGACTGGGATGGAGTCGGGAACAGGAATTCACTGGGATGGAGTCAGCAGCAGGAATGGACTGGGATGGAGTCGGGAACAGGAATGGACTGGGATGGAGTCGGGAACAGGAATGGACGGGGATGGAGTCAGCAGCAGGAATGGACTGGGATGGAGTCGGGAACATAAATGGAATGGGATGGCGTCGGGAGCAGGAATGGAATGGGATGGAGTCGGGAGCAGGAATAGACTGGAATGGAGTCAGTAGCAGGAATGGACTGGGATTGAATCAGGAGCAGGAATGGACTGGGATTGAATCAAGAGCAGGAATGGACTGGGATGAACTCAGGAGCAGGAATTGACCGCAAGGGCTAATGAAGTGTCTAGAGTAGCCACTCGAAGGAGCTACAGTTACAAGTATATAAGGCAGTCACTAAGCCTTGTGGAAGAGTGTGTACACGAGTTAGCTAGAGAGAGTCAGAAGTACAGATAGTGTAAGTGAGAGCAGATCATAGCTTGTACAGTATTACAATTAGCTGTAGATGAGTCTAGTTTAAATGTTAATAATCAACTGTGTATCCCTTCGGAGTAAATGTCGAATCTAAGTTAGTAGTGTTAATAAATTTATAGCTTTATTTAAATTCAAGCTATTCTGTGGTCTTTGTAAACACTTCGCCAAGCTTTCACAAATAAACAACAGAAAGAACACCACAGAATGAAAATTAAATGAATGAAATGAAAATCGCTCGTTGTCCGAGTAGGCTTCAATGAAGTTACTGTGAAAAGCCCCTAGTCGTCACAATAGGCGCCTGTTCGGGGAGGTTGGTACGGGAATTGAACCGTGCTGCTGGCCTGCCTTGGCCTGCTTTCAAAGCCAGTGATTTAGCTCAATGTACTAAACCAGCCCCTGGGCTGGTATGGAGACTGGGATGGAGTTGGGAACAGGAATGGACTGGGATGGAGTCGGGAGCAGGAATGGACTGGGATAGAGTCGGGAGCAGGAACAGACTGAGATGGAGTCGGGAGCAGGAATGGAATGGGATGGATTCGGGAGCAGGAATGAAACGGGGTGGAGTCGGGAGCAGGAATGGAAATGGGATGGAGTCGGGAGCAGGAATGGACTGGGATAGAGTCGGGAGCAGGAACAGACTGGGATGGAGTCGGGAGCAGGAATGGACTGGGATGGAGGTAGGGGCAGGAATGGACTGGGATGGAGTCGGGAGCAAGAATGGATTGGGATGGAGTTAGGATCAGAAATGGACTGGGATGGAGTCGGGAGCAGGAATGGACTGGGATGTAGTCAGGAGCAAGAATGGACTGGGATGGAGTCAGGATCGGGAACAGACAAGTCAAGGAGTCGCGAGCAGGAATGGACTGGGATGGAGTCAGGATCAGGAACAGACTGGGATAGAATCGGGAGCAGGAATGGACTGGCATGGAGTCAGGAGCAGTAATGGACTGGGATGGAGTCGGGAGCAGGAATTGAATGGGATGGAGTCGGGAGCAAGAATGGACTGGGATGGAGTCGGGAGCAGGAATGGACTGGGATGGAGTCGGGAGCAGGAATGGACTGGGATGGAGTCGGGAGCAGGAATGGACTGGGATGGAGTCGGGAGCAGGAATGGACTGGGATGGAGGTAGGGGCAGGAATGGACTGGGATGGAGGTAGGGACAGGAATGGACTGGGATGGAGGTAGGGGCAGGAATGGACTGGGATGGAAGTAGGGGCAGGAATGGACTGGGATGGAGTCGGGAGCAGGAATGGACTGGGATGGAGTCGGGAGCAGGAATGGACTGGGATGGAGGTAGGGGCAGGAATGGACTGGGATGGAGGTAGGGGCAGGAATGGACTGGGATGGAGGTAGGGGCAGGAATGGACTGGGATGGAGGTAGGGGCAGGAACGGACTGGGATGGAGTCGGGAGCAGGAATGGACTGGGATGGAGGTAGGGGCAGGAATGTACTGGGATGGAGGTAGGGGCAGGAATGGACTGGGATGGAGGTAGGGGCTGGAATGGACTGGGATGGAGGTAGGGGCAGGAATGGACTGGGATGGAGGTAGGGGCAGGAATGGACTGGGATGGAGATAGGGGCAGGAATGGACTGGGATGGAGGTAGGGGCAGGAATGGACTGGGATGGAGGTAGTGGCAGGAATGGACTGGGATGGAGGTAGGGGCAGGAATGGACTGGGATGGAGTCGGGAGCAGGAATGGACTGGGATGGAGGTAGGGGCAGGAATGGACTGGGATGGAGGTAGGGGCAGGAATGGACTGGGATGGAGGTAGGGGCTGGAATGGACTGGGATGGAGGTAGGGGCAGGAATGGACTGGGATGGAGGTAGGGGCAGGAATGGACTGGGATGGAGGTAGGGGCAGGAATGGACTGGGATGGAGGTAGGGGCAGGAATGGACTGGGATGGAGGTAGGGGCAGGAATGGACTGCAAACGATGACAGCCATTTTGTGTCACAAGAGGAAGAGCAATCTGCTCCATTCCAGCAGATCAGTCAGTTCTCATCATTCACGGCCCACACACTCACACACCCGTTACACATCCACTGGGATCTCCCTGAATGCCAGCTCAGGGGACACCACCACTCGCCTATCCACATATATCTTCATTGCCGCTGTGAGTCATGTCCTCATCATGTCCATGGACCCATTCACCACCCGCACATTCCTGCCATGCAACCCACTGCCTTGCGTGTGTCCCGCTTACACTCTCTCCATGTGTCTTCTTTCAGGACAGACTGGCACACAAGAAAAGAGAGAGGTCCCAATCTGGTGATTAAATGCTCAACATCACGTTCCTCACAGACATTGAAAAGAGAATGACCCAGTTGTCCGGTGATGATGTGGACCATTCCCGTGCTGATGGTGAGTTTGCGTCTGCACAACCAAGGGTTAGGATTCCAGGCCAGATTCCAATTTGTTGTTGGGATTCTCGGCCAGATCCCAGTTTTTGTTGGGATTCCAGACCATTTCCCAGTTTTTGCTAATTTCTGGACCAGATTCCAATTTTTGCCAGGATTGCCGACCAGATTCCAGTTTTTATTAGGATTCCGGACTAGATTCCAGCTTTCTTAGAATTCGGGACAAGATTCAATTTTTTATTCAGATTCCGGACCAGATCCCTTTTTTGTTGGGATTGCAGACCAGATCCCAGTTTTTGTTAGATTCTAGACCAGATCCCAGTTTTTGTTAGGTTTTGTCATGTGAGAGTACTTTTAAGACATGGGTGTTTCAGCAATGTACCTTTAAGAAAACAGTGATGACAGAGAGTGGGTGGGGCTTGGCTTTAGGTCAGCCATTTTGCAGGTTTTTAGTTTCAGTTTTAAAAAGTGCCTGGCTGGTTTTGCTGAGAGCAGTTTTGAAAAGTGCCTGGCTGGTTTTGCTGAGAGCAGTTTTGAAAAGTGCCTGGCTGGTTTTGCTGAGAGCAGTGTTGCAAAGTGCCTGGTTGTTTTGTTGTGAGCTGATTAAAAGGAGAAAGCCAGTTTGAAAAGAGCTGGGTGTGTGTCTGTGTTTTGCAGTGAGCTGGATTTCTGCCATGAAAGACTATCTCTGGATCATTTGGGTGATTTAAACTTATAATAGTGAAGCCTTTAACCTGATGTGATACTGTTTAATGGTGTTAAGTCTCTTGGAAGTTTCAAGGAATATTTTAAGGAGTTATTTACTGTTGCAATATTTTCTGAGTTATCTTTGAAGTAAGGGCTGTTAAGAGATCCAATGTTTATTTAAAATGTTAAGTTGAGTTCATGGAATAAACAGTGTTTTGTGTTTAAAAACCCACGTGTCCATAATTGTAATCCCACACCGAGGGAAAAGCCGCGTGCTAGGAAAAGCAACAAATGCATTAAAGGGAGAGGTTGGTTGAACTCATGATACATTTTGGGGTTCTGAAAACGCCTCGCCCATAACAGCTTCTAGACCAGATCCCAGTTTTTGTTAGCATTCTGGACCAGATCCCAGTTTTTGTTAGCATTCTGGACCAGATCCCATTTTTTGTTAGGATTCCAGACCAGATTCCATTTTTTGTTTGGCTATTGTCCAGATCGTGCCCTCATTGTCGACAACTGCCGCTATATATTTTCCAACCCAATATATTTCAAAATCTAGTCATTAATAAAGTTAGCAAATTTGGGTTACTTGCTGATCTCTGTGCAGACCGGTGGAGAAAGACCCTTTCAGGAACAATCTGTTAATCTTTCTGTCTTGTTAGACTCAAATCCTATGGGCAACTGTTAAAACTCCGAACAAGCCTGGCTCCTCCCATTAATTACATTATCCATATCCCATTAAGTTGTACCATGACCTGCTTAGCTGGGATTAAACACAATCCCTCGTAAATTATGTACAAGATCCGTCTTTCAATAAACAATATTCCATTAACCAAAGAAGCAAATGATTAAAATCAATGATGCCTTCACCTTTACGACACCCTAATTACAACTTTAGCAGACATACTGCCTGTATGTAATTGGATCCAGGGTTTTAATAACATTCCTACAACAAAAATATGAAATATAACAATTTCCTACATTTATCACACCTCCCCCATAAAAAATGGACCAACCATATGAAAATATGGCTTTGTTTCCGAAGTATAAATCCCATTCATTGCCAAATACTACCATTACACTATACGATACATTTCTCATCATATTTTTGCATCCAAATTTAAACATCAATATAGTCCATTTCAGTCTTTCTTTCCCAACTTTGAACATTCCATTTTTCTCACACTTCAAATTCCTGATAAATCTTCAGCAAACCTCTTCCTGCTACATATATAATTGTCATGTTAAATGGTTGTAGCAACGAACTCCATCCAAACAGTCTTGCATTTTGATCTTTGAACTTCTGCAGAATCCGCAGCAGACGGTCGTCTGAATAAAGAATTGTCTCTGATGAATTGTTGGCAACATAAATGTCAAAATGTTGCTGTGCCAGTACCAAACTCAATGGGCTGGATCCTCCGAACTTGCGTTCGGGGCGGGGGCGGAGAATCCACTTTCACGCCGAAATCGGGCCCGGCGCCGGTCCAGCGATTCTCCGGGACCTGAGTATCGGCGTGATCGCGGAGTACGCCGCGCGGCTGGGGTGCCATTGCCAGAGGCCCGGCCAGCGATCCTCCGCTCGCGACCGGCCGAGTTACCGACGGCGTGGAACTAACCACCTATTGCCGGTCGGGATGCTGGCGTGGCAGCTGCGGACTCAGTCCGTGGCCTCCCTGATGGGGGCCGGGGGGATTGGACAATGGGGGGTGTGCCGGGGAGTGCTTGTACGCGGGGTACTGCAGGGCACCGGCAAGCACCAAAGCCATTTTCAGCAGTCCAATGCACCGCTCAATTACAGCACGGGTGGCAGTGTGGGCGTCATTATTAAGGGTTCCTGCCTCTGTCTCAGGTCTCGGCAAGGCAGCATCAGTCATATCCTCGTTGGGTATCCCTCGTCTCCCAGAAGCCAACCCATGATCCTGGGTTGGTCCTCGAACCACTGGAGATCTCCAAGCGCCGCAGGGTGCAGCTGTAAACCAAGCTCCAATGGTAAGGGGCTCGCACTGTAAGGGTCCTTCCTACTTATTCACTGTTTATTCCCCTGGTTCCTCGTTCTTCTATTTTGCTGTTATTATTTTGATTCATGGATACATAGACACAGAGAAGATAGGATCAGGAGGAGGCCTTTTGGCCCTTCGAGCCTGCTCCGCCAATCATCACCATCATGGCTGATCATCCAACTCAATAGCCTAATCCTGCTTTCTCCCCATAGCGTTTGATCCCATTCACCCCAAGTGCTATATCCAGCCACCTCTTGACTATATTCAAAGTTTTAACATCAACTCCTTCCTGTGGTAATGAATTCCACAGGCTCACCACTCTTTGGGTGAAGAAATGTCTCCGTATCTCTGTCCGAAATGGTTTACCCTGAATCCTCAGGCTGTGACCCCTGATTCTGGACACACCCATCATTGGTCACATCTTCCCTGCATCTACCCTGTCTAGTCCTGTTGGAATTTTATATGTCTCGATGAGATACCCCCTCATTCTTCTGAACTCCAGCGAGAACAATCCCAACGTAGTCAATCTCTCCTCCTATGACAGTCCCGCCATCCCTGGAATCAGTCTGGTAAACCTTCTCTGCACTCCCTCGATAGCAAGAACATAATTACTTGATGATTAATGGACATAGGTCTTGAAGACAAGCCTCCTGTATCTTTAGTTCAGACTGGAGAATCCAGAAGGCTGAGCTGATTTTGACAGAAGCTGCAGACCGACCGGCATCAATGAGAGAAATGGGCCAGGACACGGTTTGATTGATTTGGCTGGTGACCAACCAACTGGCCCAAAAGGCTGTGACAGGTGGTGATTGGATATTATTCCACCGGAATAGCAAGGGGCAGCACGGTAGCATTGTGGATAGCACAATTGCTTCACAGCTCCAGGGTCCCAGGTTCGATTTTGGCTTGGGTCACTGTCTGTGCGGAGTCTGCACGTTCTCCCCGTGTCTGTGTGGGTTTCCTCCGGGTGCTCCGGTTTCCTCCCACAGTCCAAAGATGTGCAGGTTAGGTGGATTGGCCACGATAAATTGCCCTTAGAGTCCAAAATTGCCCTTAGTGTTGGATAGGGTTACTGGGTAATGGGGATAGGGTGGGTGGTGTTGACCTTGGGTAGGGTGCTCTTTCCAAGAGCGGGTGAAGACTCGATGGGCCGAATGGCCTCCTTCTGCACTGTAAATTCTATGAAATTCTATGAATGCTTTTCAGAGTTCCAAGGAACAAGAGGGATAAAAGGAAATGGGTGACGACCAGGAAGTCTAGGGAGAACGGGTACTTGGTGCAGGAGTCCCCTGGGACCCGCTCACACATCGGTGCTCCATTTTGAAGCTGATGAGGATGCGGTTACCTCAGAAGAGTGCAGTCACAGCCAAGATCTGGGCGTCACAAGTGGCCTGACTGTGCGGGAGGCGGTGGGGGGGGGGAGAAGAAAGGAAGAGCAATAGTAACAGGAGTTTCATCAGTCAGGGGAGCAGACAGGCATTTTGGTGGCCAAAGACGTGACTCCGGGGTGATGTGTTGCCTCACAGGTGCCAACGTCAGAGATGTCACTGAACGGATGCAGGGCATCCTGAAGGGGGAGGGTGAAAAATCAAAGGTCGTGTTACACATTGGTAAAAACGATATGGGTAGAATGCAGGATGAGGTCTTGCATCAAGAATGCAGGGCGCTAGGCAGTAGATTAAACAGCAGGACCGTGAAGATTGTAATCTCTGGATTACGCCCGGTGCCATGTGTTAGTGAGTATAGAAATAGGAGAATAGCGCTGATTAATGCGTGGCTCAAGGGTTGGTGCAGGAGGGAGGGTTTCAGATTCCTGGACCATTGGGACTGTTTCTGGGAAGAAGGTGAGAGGTGTACTCACCTCCTCACTTGCCCTGGTAGCCATTGCGCCAGCTTCCAGTTAGGAGTACTAAACGATGCCCGCGTGACTTCCAGAGGGGAGTCAAGTAATTCCCAGGAGGCCATTGCACTCGCCTTCAATCTCGTTAATGAGATTGAAATAAATGCAAATTAGGGTTGATGATATTCTCACCATTTGAAATTAAATGAAAATCGCTCATTGTCACAAGTCGGCTTCAATGAAGTTACTGTGAAAAGCCCCTAGTCGCCACATTCCGGCGCCTGTTCGGGGAGGCCGGTACAGGAATTGAACTGCTGGGCCTTGCTCTGCATTACAAGCCAGCTGTTTAGCCCACTGTGCTCTTTGTGGGCGAGATTCAGGCCTCACCATTGGGGTCGGGTTACACTAATTGCAAAATGGTTTGCTCCTGGCACAAAGCTCAATTTTGCCCTCGCCGGCTATTCAACCGGTGCGCCCCCATCTGCGCTGGGAGCACCTTTGCACTTCCTAGTTTCCCCACATAAACGTCTTTACGGCAGTAACACATCTTTGAGGTCACTCTGATTCTTCCCCAGAAGGTAACTCGGTAATTCATCCCAATTTCTTATTGCTTCCTCTCTGTCCAATCTCGTTTAAGGAATATCGGGCTGGACTCTCCAATTTTCAGACCAAGTGACGACGCCGGCGTGCAAATAGTTTTCGACCGAAAAAACGGCGCAAAAGTTGCACAGATTCAGCAAGTCGAAATGGGCCTGCACCAGCCCCACGTGGAACGCAACCAATTCCATGCAAAACGGTGCCGGATCCTCGGCCCCATGATTGGCTCACACGCCGCACCCCCCCCCGCCCCCCCCCCCCCACCCCCCCCACCCCCCCCCCCCCCCCCCGCACACACTGTCCCAGCCAACAAGATGGCTGAAGGAGAGCAGTGCCATGGTTCAGGGACGCCGAGCTGGACACCCTCCTGGATGACGTGGAACAGATAAGGATGACCCTGTACACTGGCCCGGGAGGAAGGCCGTCAGGCGCCGCCGTTCAGCGTGCCTGGGCGCAGGTGGCAGAGACGGTCAGTGCCGTGGGCATCGTCGCCCGGGCAATAATGCAAAGCCGGAAGAAACTCCACGACCTCCTCAGGGGGCCAGGGTGAGTAGGCAGCGCTCTGACCCTAACACTAACCCCGCCCCACCACCCACACATACCCGTACATGCCCCCCCCACCCCCACCAGGGGAACGGCAGAACCCCCACCCTGCCCCCCATGCCAGCCACCATATCCAGGTGCCCTGGCCACTGAGGTCACCATCTCCCCAACCCCTGGGCTGCTTGTGCAGAATGTCTAACAGTTGTGCTGTTAGAAGTCAGTGTACCATCGCTGGGGGTGGGAAAAGAGTGGAGTGGAACCACCAGACCTGTGACCCCTCACCGTGCCCGAGTAGAGGGCACTAGACGTGGTCGGCGGTCTGGAGGAAAGGGAGCTCGCCGAGGCGGAGTCCGGCGGTGGGCGAGCAAGTGAGGTCCTGCTTCATTGGAGATCCCCATGCCACATGTGTGGACAACCCCCTCACCCCCCTCACCCGCCTCACCCCAAACCCCACTCACACCTCACTCCCTTCACCCTCTCTCCCAACTCACACACACCCACTCCCTCACCCGCCTCACCCCAAACCCCACTCACACTCACCCCTTCACTCCCTCACCCGCCTCACTCCAAACCCCACTCACACCTCACTCCCTTCACCCTCTCTCCCAACTCACACACACCCACTCCCTCACCCGCCTCACCCCAAACCCCACTCACACTCACCCCTTCACTCCCTCAGCCACCTCACCCCAAACCCCACTCACACCTCACTCCCTTCACCCTCTCTCCCAACTCGCACACACCCACTCCCTCACCCGCCTCACCCCAAACCCCACTCACACTCACCCCTTCACTCCCTCACCCGCCTCACTCCAAACCCCACTCACACCTCACTCCCTTCACCCTCTCTCCCAACTCGCACACACCCACTCCCTCATCCGCCTCACCCCAAACCCCACTCACACTCACCCCTTCACTCCCTCACCCGCCTCACTCCAAACCCCACTCACACCTCACTCCCTTCACCCTCTCTCCCAACTCGCACACACCCACTCCCTCACCCGCCTCACCCCAGACCCCACTCACACTCACCCCTTCACACCCTCACCCGCCTCACTCCAAACCCCACTCACACCTCACTCCCTTCACCCTCTCTCCCAACTCGCACACACCCACTCCCTCACCCGCCTCACCCCAGACCCCACTCACACTCACCCCTTCACTCCCTCACCTGCCTCACCTCAAACCCCACTCACCCCCTTCCCCCCCCCCCCCCCAACTCGCACACCCACACAACCCTCAAGAGTTGTACCCCCCTCACCCCCATCAGCCCCACCGCCGGTCCGTTGTCTAATCATACATGTCGCCCTGTGTCTTACAGGATCTGTCGGAGATGTGGCTGGTACATCGGGAGCCCCCGCTCCCAGCCAGAGCCAGTGCACCCCAGGCGGCCGAGCATTGATGGGGAGAGCAGCTCGGACACCAGCCCTCCATCCCAGACTCAGGACACCCCAGAGCTCCGGCCGGAGGAGGACATGGACTTTCCGTCACAGCTTCTCCAACACCCTCCACCATCCCAGAGACACTCACCTCGGTCGGGCACTTTAGCAAAGAGGCTCCTGGGACACTATCTGGTGCGCACCACACAGCTGCTCCGGTACAGCAGGTGGACGTAGGAAGTCCAGAGGTGGCGGAGAGTCAGAGGGCAGGTCGATCCCGGGGACTAGCTGCCACCCAGATGGGTCAAAGAACAAACAAAGAACAATGAAAAGCACAGCACAGGAACAGGCCCTTCGGCCCTCCAAGCCTGCGCCGACCATGCTGCCCGTCTAAACTAAAATCTTCTGCACTTCCGGGGTCTGTATCCTTCTATTCCCATCCTATTCATGTATTTGTCAAGATGCCCCTTTAAATGTCACTATCGTCCCTGCTTCCACCACCTCCTCCGGTAGCGAGTTCCAGGCACCCACTACCCTCTGCGTAAAAAACTTGCCTCGTACATCTCCTCTAAACCTTGCCCCTCTCACCTTAAACCTATGCCCCCTAGTAATTGACCCCTCTACCCTGGGGAAAAGCCTCTGACTATCCACTCTGTCTATGCCCCTCATAGTTTTGTAAACCTCGATCAGGTCGCCCTTCAACCTCCGTCGTTCCAGTGAGAACAAACCAAGTTTATTCAACCGCTCCTCATAGCTAATGCCCTCCACACCAGGCAACATTCTGGCAAATCTCTTCTGCACCCTCTCTAAAGCCTACACATCCTTCTGGTAGTGTGGCTACCAGAATTGAACACTATACTCCAAGTGTGGCCTAACTAAGCTTCTATACAGCTGCAACATGACTTGCCAATTTTTATACTCAATGCCCCGCCAATGAAGGCAAGCATGCCGTATGCCTTCTTGACTACCTTCTCCACCTGTGTTGCCCCTTTCAGTGACCTGTGGACCTGGACACCTAGATCTCTCTGACTTTCAATACTCTTGAGGGTTCTACCATTCACTGTATATTCCCTGCCTGCATTAGACCTTGCAAAATGCATTACCTCACATTTGTCCGGATTAAACTCCATCTGCCATCTCTCCGCCCAAGTCTCCAAACGATCTAAATCCTGCTGTATCCTCTGACAGTCCTCATTGCTATCCGCAATTCCACCAACCTTTGTGGGCCCCGAGCCCCTGGAACATCCAGTCTCACCCACAGTGGAGATGCGGTCAGAGAGCCAGGGACAACAAGAGGGGATGATGGCCGGCGTCCAGAAGTTGCGGGCGCAGGTGGAGGAGTCGATCAGTGTGCAAGAGCAGGTGGGGTGGAGCTGGTCATGTGTGCCACCCCGGCCGAGGCCGCACGGGTGGCTTCCGTGGTGGAGGCAATGGGGAAGATGGTGTCGGATATGGGTCAGCGTGTCTAAGCTCTGGGGCATTCTGTGCAGGTGCTGGCCGAGGCCCAGGACAGGGCTGCCCTCTTACAGGCAGCCATGTGCCAGAGCCACCTGGAGATTGCTGCGGTGCTGCTCAGCCTGGCCTAGTCACGGCAGGCCATTGCTGAGAGCATTCCTGGCATTGCCCAGGCGCTGGCCGACGTGTCACATTGAGTGGCCCAGTCCCAGAGGGAGGTGGCCCAGTAACTGGCTGATGTGGTACAGATCCACAGGGTGGTGGCACAGCCACAGTGTGATGTGGCCCAGTCCCAGGCAGAGATGGTCCACTCCCTGTGCTTCATGGCCACTAGCATGCAGACCCTGCTCGAGACCAGTGCGGGCCTCCAGGACTGGCAGCGCCCGGTGGTGTGGGGCCCTGAAGGGATGGCTCCGCTCGCATCCCCATCCCATGGAGTATCCCAGGTGCCATTGGGCACCTCCAGGGAGGGGGAGGTGATGTGACCCACGCCGGTGGCTCCCGCAGGGGAGGTGCCGGAAGAGCGCAGCACCTCGGACTCCTCCCCTCCTGTCCCTGGTGGGTCTGGTGGGCAGCGGGCAGAACAGGGTGGCACCACGCACCCGGGACACCCGAGCAGCGGCCGGGCCAATCCAGGCTGCGCTACCCCAGGAGATGCGCGCCAACGGTTCCCTCGTCGCGGGGCAGGAGTCACAGCGACCCGCCTCCACTCCTGCTGCACCGTCTGGGGAACCACCTCGGTGCAGTGTTGGGGCCCGTAAGGCCAGAAAGTTAGACACCAGTTAAGTTGGCACGGGTGCAGGGCACAGTTGAGTTACAGGGGCTGGGGCACAGAGTGCATATGCTTCTCCACATTAAACACCTGTGAACAGCGTTGAAACCTGCCTCGGAGCTCTGTCTGATGGGTCAGAGGGTGGGCTGGTACGGGCTAGCTGGGGGGGGGGGGGGGGGACCAGTGCAGTCCCTGTGGGAGGAACGTGCTCCCCACCCTCCTTCCACCCCCCTAGTCCCGACCATCACCAGCAGCCCACCCCAGGGATTCGACAGGACCGTGTGAGGGACTGGCCAGCTCGTATGCAAGGATCACCCAGGTGGAAGGTGCTACTGTCAGACATGAGTCAGACTTTGTCATATGATGTGGAGCATGGAGCCCATCGCAGAACTGATAGCCACGTGTTCTATTAGGGAGGGATACCACACAATTAATTTGGAGCCCAGTAAAAGGTTCCTCAAATACCGGAATCTGTGGCATGTATCGCAAAATTCAATTACATCTTTATGCAGTCCAGGCCGATAAAAATGTCTTTGTATTTTTCCCTGTCTTTTCCTTTCGCCTCACTGACCCCCGACTGGAACCTCCTCTGCTACCCACTAAATCTCCTTTCCACAACCTACCGGTAATACCACTTGATGACCTTCTGCCCATTTTGCATCTGCCTGAATATGTGACGGTTTCCACTTCCTGATTAATGCATTATTTCTAATGTAATAACACTCGGGTATAGACTCAGAATCCAATTCTGTGTATGATTACAAATACGACTGCATTATTTCTGAATCCTTCTGTTCTAATTCCACCAATTTTCCTGAACTAAAGATATTTGTTTCGTCCATCATCGGCTCTTGTTCATCAACAACCATCTCGTCAAAGATTGTTTGTGATAACTGAAACTCAGCCTTCCCATCTCTGCTCCTTGATTCCTCCTCCTCCTGTCTCAATCTGGGGCTTTGTGATCTTGTTGCAACCTCACCTGGAAACACCCAGGATATGCTTCTTGCAACACCTCAGTTGGTTGACTTTTCAACCACAGTAGGCATCACTGCAACTGTACCAGCTGTACCATTACCGAGGATAAACTGTACCTGTTGATTTATTAACTAATTCAAAATCATCTGCCAGCTCTGCTGCCCGTCTAGCAGTTTTAACACTTTGCTCGTCCTCATGAGTTCTTAGTACTGGGGGAAATTAATCTTTATTCCTCAAAAAGAAAACATTTCCCTAAGAGTTTGATATATTCAGTCTATTTTGAATATTCTTACCACTTATCAAAATTATTTAATTTAATAATTTCAAATTCTATATATGTTTGACCTTATTCTTTCCCACAGGGCCTGCACTGGTCCACCCCCCCCCCCTCCCCCAGACAGCCCCCTATTTCCTTCTTTCTAAACTTCTGTCTGCAAGATTCTGACAAAACTTCATATGCACATTAGATGGCTTTTATCATCTCATCATACTCCCTAGATACCTCCTCTGATAATGCTGTAAACACTTTATCAGCTCTAGCTACTACCTTTGTTTGAACCAAAAATACCCTCACGGATTTTGGACACTTCAATTGTTTAGCTATTTCTCAAATGACATAAAAAAGGCTTCCACATCTTTCACGGCAAACATTGGCAGTACTTGAATATATTTAAACATATCTTCACTAGGCTTTTGACTTTCTAAACGTACCTAAATTAATAATAATTAATAATCTTTATCATTGTCACACGTAGGCTTACATTAACACTGCAATGAAGTCACAGTGAATAGCCACTCATCGCCACATTCCATCGCCTGTTCGGGTACACAGAGGGAAAATTCAGAATTTCCAAATTAACTAACAGCACGTCTTTTGGGGCTTGTGGGAGAAAACCGGAGCACCCGGAGGAAACCTACGCAGACACGAGGAGAACGTAACAGCCTCCCCGAACAGGCGCCGGAATGTGGCGACTAGGGGATTTTCACAGTAACTTCATTTGAAGCCCACTTGTGACAATAAGCGATTTTCATTTCACGTGCAGACTACGCACAGTCAGTGACCCGAGCCGGAAATCGAACCTGGGTCCCTGGTGCTGTGAAGCAACAGTGCTAACCACTGCGCTACCGTCCCATCCAGTGTCATTCCCTGAATGCATTCGTGAACCTGATGGGCGAAAATTAGCCTGACACTGGGGATCACTAGTTAGCTACATTACCTTGACGTCACCGTCTCCCCCATAAGAGAGGATTTCTAAGGAGAAGAATCAATATGTGATGCAATGAGAGCTGTATAATATCAACGGTTCATCTTGATTCTTGCTGTTTTAATCAGGAAAGCCAGATGAAGTGGGAGGGATCTTTATTTTCTCATCCAGGCCAGATCCTGTCCCAGACAAGCTGAATATTTTGAGGATTTTCTGGTCTCAATACAGGCTGCCAAAGACGCTTGATGTTTGCTAACTGTCTGGGTTTCATGGGTCTCAGGAAATCCAGCAGTAGGAGGAGGCTAAAACCCACTTCTGGAAAGTGTGAGGAATGCAGGAATTTCAGGTTATTGTGTTATAGGGTTAATAGCCTGTCATGGTGTGTGTATGATTGCTGCAGTCATGTTACTTTTAAAATCCTGGTTTGCAAGGTTTCCTTCGTGTGTGTGGTGGAGTGGGGCGGGGGGGGGGGGGGGTTCAGAGGTGCAATTAAAGTATTGTAAAAGCTTGGGATAAAGGATTTTTGTTTGGATTAAGGTGATTCCCCGTGGAGTCGTTCATTGGAAACATTGAATGCAGTTGGTGAAATGACTGGAAGTTAAATATCCAAGGGTATCAGACTATACGAAAGGTAAGGGCGGTGGTGTAGCTTTGTTGTTTAAGGATGGCATCCGGGCAATAGTAAGGGATGATATTGGTGCTATGGAGGACAAGGTTGAATCAATTTGTGTGGAAATCAGGAATAGTAAAGCGAAAAGGTCACTGATAGGAGCAGTCTATAGGCCACCAAATAATAACAGGATGGTAGGGAAGGCAATAAGCAAAGAAATAACGGATGCATGTAGAAATGGTACAGCGGTTATCATGGGAGATTTTAATCTGCATATCGATTGGCTTAACCAGGTTGGCAAAGGCAGCCTTGAGGAGGAGTTTATAGAATGTGCCCGGGATAATTTCCTGGAACAGTATGTAATGGAACCTACAAGGGAACAAGCGGTCCTAGATCTGGTCCTGTGTAATGAGGCAGGATTGATTAATGATCTCATAGTTCGGGATCCTCTTGGAAGGAGCGACCACAATATGGTGGAATTTAAAATACAGTTGGAGGATGACAAGGTAAAATCAAACACTCGTGTTTTGTGCTTAAACAAAGGCGATTGCAATGGGATGAGAGAAGAACTAGCTAAGGTAGACTGGGAGCAAAGACTTCATGGTGAAGCAGTTGAGGAACAGTGGAGAACCTTCCGAGCGATCTTTCACAGTGTTCAGAAAAGGTTCATACCGACAAAAAAGAAAGACGGTAGAAAGGGGAAAAATCGACCGTGGATATCTAAGGAGGTGAGGGAGAGTATCAAATTGAAGGAAAAAACATACAAAGTGGCAAAAAATTAGTGGGAGACGAGAGGACTGGGAAGTCTTTAGGGGACAACAGAAAGCTACTAAAAAAGCCATAAAGAAGAGTAAGGTAGACTATGAAAGTAAACTGGCTAAGAACATAAAAGCAGATAGTAAAAGCTTCTACAAATATATAAGACAAAAAAGAGTGCCTAATGTAAATATTGGTCCTTTGGAAGATGAGAAGGGAGATTTAATAATAGGAGACGGGGAAATGGCTGAGGAGCTGAACAGGTTTTTTGGGTCAGTTTTCACAGTGGAGGACACAAATAACATGCCAGTGACTGATGGAAATAAAGATATGATAGGTGAGGACCTTGAGATGATTGTAATCACTAAGGAGGCAGTATTGGGCAAGCTAATGGGGCTAAAGGTAGACAAGTCTCCTGGCCCTGATGGGATGCATCCCAGAGTGTTAAAAGAGATGGCTAGGGAAATTGTAAACGCAATAGTGATAATTTATCAAAATTCACTAGACTCTGGGGTGGTCCCAGAGGATTGGACAGTAGCAAACGTGACACCACTGTTTAAAAAAGGAGGTTGGCAGAAAGCGGGTAATTATAGGCCTGTAAGCTTATCTTCGGCTGTAGGGAAAATGCTGGAATCTATCATTAAGGAGGAAATAGCGGGGCACCTGGAGGGAAATTGTCCCATTGGGCAGACGCAGCACGGGTTCACAAAGGGTAGGTCGTGTCTGACTAATTTGGCAGAATTTTTTGAGGACGTTACCAGTGCAGTAGATAACGGGGAGCCAATGGATGTGGTATATCTGGATTTCCAGAAAGCTTTTGACAAGGTGCCACACAAAAGGTTGCTGCATAACCTAAAGATGCATGGCATTGAGGGTAAAGTGGTAGCATGGGTAGAGGATTGGTTAACTAACAGAAAGCAGATATTGGGGATAAATGGGTGTTTCTCTGGTTGACTACCTGTAACTAGTGTGGTATCCTCAAGGATCAGTGTTGGGCCTGCAGTTGTTCACAATTTACATAGACGATTTGGAGTTGGGGACCAAGTGCAATGTGTCAAAGTTTGCAGACGACACTAAGATGAGTGGTAAAGCAAAAAGTGCAGAGGATACCGGAAGTCTGCAGAAGGATTTGGATAGGTTAGGTGAATGGGCTAGGGTCTGGCAGATGGAATTCAATGTTGCCAAGTGTGAGACTATCCATTTTGGGAGGAATAGCAGCAGAATGGATTATTATTTAAACGGTAAGATGTTAAAACATGCTGCTGTGCAGAGGGACCTGGGTGTGCTGGTGCACGAGTCGCAAAAAGTTGGTGTGCAGGTGCAACAGGTGATTAAGAAGGCTAATTGAGTTTTGTCTTTCATCGCTAGAGGGATGGAGTTCAAGACTAGTGAGGTTATGCTGCAATTGTATAGGGTGTTGGTGAGGCCGCATCTGGAGTATTGTGTTCAGTTTTGGTCTCCTTACCTGAGAAAAGACATATTGGCACTGGAGGGAGTGCAGAGGAGATTCACTAGGTTGATCCCAGAGTTGAGGGGATTAGATTATGACGAGAGGTTGAGTAGACTGGGACTGTACTCATTGGAGTTTAGAAGGATGCGGGGGGATGTTATTGAGACATATAAAATTATGAAGGGAATCGATAGGATAGATGCGGGCAGGTTGTTTCCACTGGTCGGGGAAAGCAGAACTAGGGGGCATAGCCTCAAAATAAGGGGAGGTAGATTTAGGACGGAGTGTAGGAGGAACCTCTTCACTCAAAGGGTTGTGAATCTCTGGAATTCCTTGCCCAGTGAAGCAGTTGAGGCTCGTTCTTTAAACGTTTTTAAGAAAAAGATAGATGCCTTTCTAAAGAATAAAGGGATTCGGGGATATGGTGTACGGGCCGGAGAGTGGAGCTGAGTCCACAAAGATCAGCCATGATCTCATTAAATGGCGGAGCAGGCTCGAGGGGCCAGATGGCCTACTCCTGTTCCTAGTTCTTATGTTCTTATGATGTAACTAAGGGGAGGAACTGGGTTAGCAGGCAGTCTAGCAGAGAAGCAGAGGTTGTTCCGATAGTTACTGAAAGTCCAAGCATGAGGATAGATTCTGAAGGCTGGAGACCCTGCATTGTTCTGACAAGATTCAAGTCTGTCTCGTAAAAACAGTCGCAAAGAACGTGCTTTGAGCAGGAATGTGTGGATCTGCTAACGGTATTTAAATGTGGATTGGGAGCTGAGATGGTTCTGTTGATTGAGTGGAAGTAAAGATAGCAGTTAAATGTTATTGCATCACGGCATTGAATAGTATTGTTTAAGGGGTAATTGTAAGTTATTTTCTGGTGCGATGTGAAATATATTGTAATGCTCTGTTGATAAAAAAGTTTGTTTTGATTTACCATATCCCTGTTTCTTTGTAAAATCACTCCGGGAGTGAGGTAGCCTTTCCCCACAGTCTTACACAACTAAAATTATTTCCGTCCATTATCCCAGTCACTGTTGGACTCGGGCCTGGGCTCATACTAAAATAGAGATGCCTTTACAGCAGTTATTGCAGACCAAAAGGAGGTGTTTCCCCTCCACCAACAAGCTTGTTTGCTTACCTGTCAGCTATCCAACCCAATCAGCCCCAGATCAATCAACTGACCCCCCCCCCCCTCTGATTAGACCACACCTCCCCCATGGAGTTAGAGATTGAATCCCCCCCCCTCCCGCCTGCCCCCTCCCTTACACGCACACAAATCCCCAGGGACCGGGGTCAAATATACAAGTACAAATATATTCACTAATTCATAAAAATGTACAAACACACAGACGCATTCACACAGAAACACTCACAAAGTACAAAAACGCATGATGGTTTCCCAATCATTCACATGTGCATAGCCAAACCCTCCGGTTGGCTATCGATGAGCTATTTTTGTGGGAAGGGCATGGAGAGACACTATAGATAAGGAGTAACATGTTCAAAGGCTGCAGGAGGAGAGGGACCTCGGTGTGCATTGATCATTGAACACGGCGGGAGTGGGCCGAGGTAGCGTTCTCTTTCAGCGCATCGCGCAGACTCGATGGGCCGAATGGCCTCCTTCTGCACTGTGGTCATTCTATCGTTCTAATTCTAGGATAGGTGGAAAGACGTGTAGGGGGGACATGAGGGAGGACCTGGCCAGAGTTGATTGGAAAAGGAGCCCAGCAGGGAAGACAGTGGAACAACAATGGCAGGAGTTTTGGGGGGGTTATTCGGGAGGCACAACAGAAATTCATCCCAAGGAGGAGGAAGCAAGCTAGGGGGAGGACAAGGCATCCATGGCTGACGAGGGAAGTCAAGGACAGCATAAAAGAAAAATAAAAAGCATACAAAGTGGCGGGCTTTAGTGGAAAGCCAGAGGATGGGGAAGCCTTTAAAAGCGAGCAGAGGACAACTAACAAAAGCAACAAGGGGGTGGGGGGGGGGACCTGTCCAAGTGTGGCATAACTAAGCTTCTATACAACTGCAACATGACTTGCCAATTTTTATACTCAATGCCCCGGCCAATGAAGGCAAGCGTGCAGATAGGGCAGTAGATGTTGTCTATATGGACTTCAGTAAGGCCTTGGACAAGGTCCCTCATGGCAGACTGGTACAAAAGGTGAAGTCAGACGGGATCAGGGGTGAGCTGGCAAGATGGATACAGAACTGGCTAGGTCAGATAAGTCAGAGAGTAGCAATGGAAGGGTGCTTTTCTAATTGGAGGGCTGTGACTAGTAGTGTTCCACAGGGATCAGTGCTGGGACCTTTGCTGCACGGTAACATTGTGGATAGCACAATTGCTTCACAGCTCTAGCATCCCAGGTTCGATTCCGGCTTGGGTCACTGCCTGTGCGGAGTCTGCACATCCTCCCCGTGTGTGCGTGGGTTTCCTCCGGGTGCTCCGGTTTCCTCCCACAGTTCAAAGATGTGCAGGTTAGGTGGATTGGCCATGATACATTGCCCTTAGTGTCCAAAATTGCCCTTAGTGTTGGGTGAGGTTACTGGATTATGGGGATAGGGTGGAGGTGTTGACCTTGGGTAGGGTGCTCTTTCCAAGAGCCGGTGCAAATTCGATGGGCCGAATGGCCTCCTTCTGCACTGTAAATTCTCTGATAATCTATGCCGTATGCCTTCTTGACTACCTTCTCCACGTTTGTTGCCCCTTTCAGTGACCTGTGGACCTGTACACCAAGATCTCTCTGACTTTCAATACTCTTGAGGGTTCTACCATGCACTGGATATTCCCTACTTGTATTAGACCTTCCAAAATGCATTACCTCACATTTGTCCGGATTAAACTCCATCTGCCATCTCTCCGCCCAAGTCTCCAGACAATCTAAATCCTGCTGTATCCTCCGACAGTCCTCATCGCTATCCGCAATTCCACCAACCTTTGTGTCGTCTGCAAACTTACTAATCAGACCAATTACATTTTCCTCCAAATCATTTATATATACTACAAAGAGCAAAGGTCCCAGCACTGATCCCTGTGGAACACCACTGGTCACAGCCCTCCAATGAGAAAAGCATCCTTCCATTGCTACTCTCTGCCTTCTATGGCCTAGCCAGTTCTGTATCCATCTTGCCAGCTCACCCCTGATCCCGTCTGACTTCACCTTTTGTACCAGTCTGCCATGAGGGACCTTGTCCAAGGCCTTACTGAAGTCCATATAGACAACATCCACTGCCCTATCTGCATCAATAATCTTTGTGACCTCCTCGAAAAACTCTATCAAGTTAGTGAGACACAACCTCCCCTTCACAAAACCGTGCTGCCTCTCGCTAACACGTCCATTTGCTTCCAAATGGGAGTAGATCCTGTCTCGAAGAATTCTCTCCAGTAATTTCCCTACCGCTGACGTAAGGTTCACCGGCCTATAGTTCCCTTGATTAACTTGGCTACCCTTCTTAAACAAAGGAACAACATTGGCTGTTCTCCAGTCCTCCGGGACATCACCTGAAGACAATGAAGATCCAAAGATTTCTGTCAAGGCCTCAGCAATTTCCTCTCCAGCCTCCTTCAGTATTCTGGGGTAGATCCCATCAGGCTCTGGGGACTTATCCACCTTAATATTTTTCAAGACGCCCAACACCTCGTCTTTTTGGATCACAATGTGGCCCAGGCTATCTACACACCCTTCTCCAGACTCAACATCCGCCAATTCCTTATCTTTGGTGAATACTGATGCAATGTATTCATTTAGTATCTCGCCCATTTCCTCTGGCTCCACACATAGATTCCTTCCCCTGTCCTTCAGTGGGCCAACTCTTTCCCTGGCTACCTTCCTGCTTTTTATGTACGTGTAAAAAGCCTTGGGATTTTCCTTAACCCTATTTGCCAATGACTTTTCGTGACCCCTTCTAGCCCTCCTGACTCCTTGCTTAAGTTCCTTCCTACTTTCCTTATATTCCACGCAGGCTTCGTCTGTTCCCAGCCTTTTAGCCCTGACAAATGCCTCCTTTTTCTTTTTGACGAGGCCTGCAATATCACTCGTCATCCAAGGTTCCCGAAAATTGCCGTATTTATCTTTCTTCCTCACAGGAACATGCCGGTCCTGTATTCCTTTCAACTGCCACTTGAAAGCCTCCCACATGTCAGATGTTGATTTCCCCTCAAACATCCGCCCCCAATCTAGGTTCTTCAGTTCCCACCTAATATTGTTATAATTAGCCTTCCCCCAATTTAGCACATTCACGTTAGGACCACTCTTATTCTTGCCCACCAGCACTTTAAAACTTACTGAATTGTGGTCACTGTTCACGAAATGCTCCCCGACTGAAACTTCTACCACCTGGCCGAGCTCATTCCCCAATACCAGGTCCAGTATAGCCCCTTTGTGAGTTGGACTATCTACATTTTGTTTTAAGAAGCCCTCCTGGATGCTCCTTACAAACTCTTCCCCGTCTAAGCCCCTGGCACTGAGTGAGCCCCAGTCAATATTGGGGAAGTTGAAGTCTCCCATCACAACAACCCTGTTGCTTTTACTCCTTTCCAAAATCTGTCTACCTATCTGCTCCTCTATCTCCCGCTGGCTGTTGGGAGGCCTGTAGTAAACCCCCAACATTGTGACTGCACCCTTCTTATTCCTGATCTCTACCCACATAGCCTCGCTGCTCTCTGAGGTGTCCTCCCGTAGTACAGCTGTGATATTCTACCTAACCAGTAGCGCAACTCCTCCAGCCCTTTTACCTCCCCCTCTATCCCGCCTGAAACATCTAAATCCTGGAATGTTTAGCTGCCAATCCTGTCCTACCCTCAACCAGGTCTCTGTAATGGCAACAACATCATAGTTCCATATACTAACCCAAGCTCGAAGTTCATCTGCCTTACCTGTTATACTTATGAAATATGAGTGCTAATAGCTAGTAATATAAAAGAAGATAGGAAGAGTTTCTTTCAATCTTTAAAAGGTAAGAGAGAGGCAAAAATAGACATTGGACAACTGGAAAACGTGGCTGGAGAAATCATTATAGGAAACAAAGAAATGGCAGACAAACTGAATAGTTACTTTGCATCAGTCTTCACGGTGGAAGACACCAGTGGGATGCCAGAGCTCCAGAAGAACCAGGGGGCAGAGGTGAGTGCAGTGACCATTACTAAAGAGAAGGTCCTGGGGAAACTGAAAGGTCTGAAGGTGGATACGTCACCTGGACTGGACGGACTACACCCCAGGGTCCTAAAAGAGATAGCTGAGGAGATTGTGGAGTCATTAGTGATGATTTTTCAGGAATCACTGGATGTAGGAAGGGTCCCAGAGGACTGGAAGGTGGTTCATGTAACACCACCGTTTAAGAAGGGAGGCAGGCAGAAGATGGGAAATTATAGGCCGGTTAGCCTGACTTCAGTCACTGGTAAGATTTTAGAGTCTGTTATTAAAGATGACATTGCGGAGTACTTGGAAGTGCATTGTAAAATAGGACTGAGTCAGTACGGCTTTGTCAAAGGGAGGACAAATCTGTTAGAGTTTATTGAGGAAGTAACAAGGAAGTTAGACAAAGGAGAACCAGTGGACGCAATGTATTTAGAGTTCCAGAAGGCCCTTGGCAAGGTGCCGCATGGGAGACTGTTAAATAAGTTAAGAGCTCATGGTGTTAAGGGTAAGATCCTGGCATGGATAGAGGATTGGCTGACTGGCAGAAGGCAAAGAGTGGGGATAAAGGGGTCTTTTTCAGGATGGCAGCCGGTAACTAGTGGTGTGCCTCAGGGGTCTGTGCTGGGAACACAAATTTCACAATATACATTAATGATCTGGAAGAAGGAACTGAAGGCACTGTTGCTCAGTTTGCAGATGATACAAAGATCTGTAGAGGAGCAGGTAGTATTGAGGAAGCAAGGGGGCTGCAGAAGGATTTGGACAAGCTAGGAGAGTGGGAAAAGAAGTGGCAAATGAAATACGATGTGGAAAAGTGTGAGGTTATGCACTTTGGAAGGAGGAATTTAGGCATAGACTATTTTCTAAATGGAGAAATGCTTCGGAAATCAGAAGCACATAGTGACTTTGATGTCCTCGTTCATGATTCACGTAAGGTTAACATGCAGGTTCAGTCGGCAGTTAAGGGAGGCAAATGCAATGTTAGCATTCACGTCAAGAGGGCTAGAATACAAGACCAGGGATGTACTCCTGAGGCTGTATAAGGCTCTGGTCAGACCCCATTTGGAGTATTGTGAGCAGTTTTGGGCCCCGTATCTAAGGAAGGATGTGCTGGCCTTGGAAAGGGTCCAGAGGAGGTTCAAAAGAATGATCCCTGGAATGAAGAGCTTGTCGAATGAGGAACGGTTGAGTACTCTGGGTCTGTACTCGTTGGAGTTTGGAAGGATGAGGGAGGATCTTATTGAAACTTACAGGATACTGCGAGGCCTGGATAGAGTAGACGTGGAGAAGATGTTTCCACTAGTAGGGGAAACTAGAACCAGAGGACACCATCTCAGACTGAAGGGACGATCCTTTAAAACAGAGATGAGGAGGAATTTCTTCAGCCAGAGGGTGGTGAATCTGTGGAACTCTTTGCCGCAGAAGGCTGTGGAGGCCAAATCACTGAGTGTCTTTAAGACAGCGATAGGTAGGTTCTTGATTAATAAGGGGATCAGGGGTTATGGGGAGAAGGCAGGAGAATGGGGATGAGAAAAATATCAGCCATGATTGAATGGCGGAGCGGACTCGTTGGACCGAGTGACCTCATTCTGCTCCTATGTCTTATGGTCTTATGGAGAGAGCAGTTAATAAAACAAATAGCGCTCAGCTTTATCAGCAAGGGCACAGAGGGCAAGGGCAAGGATTTAGACAAGACAGCAGCTCGACCTCAGCTGGTGTATTGTGTACAGTTCTGGGTGTCACACTGGAAAGAAAAGTAAAGTCACCACAGTCCCAGATGACCATAGGCGGCTTTCCCCTTTTGAGAGGAAGAGGGTGATTTAACCTGAGGATCACCGCACCTCAGGCCCACAACCTTAGTCGGTAAGACCACGCTGCTGGCCTCACTCTGCATCACAAACCAGCTGTACAGCCAACTGAGCTAAACCAGCCAGGTGCAAAGGCATTGGAGAGAGCGCAGAAGAGGTTTACAAGAAAGGTTCCAGGGATGAGAAACTTCAGTGAGGAGGATGGATTGGAGAGGTTGGGACTGTTCTCCTTGGAGAGAAGGCGGCTGAGGGGAGATTCGATCGAGATGTTCAAAATCACGAGGGGGCTGGACAGAGTAGACAGGGAGAAACTGTTCCCATTCGTAAAGAGCGAGAGGGGCACAGAATGAAGATGATTATTAAAATCACACAGCAAGTGGGTGGGATCTGGATTGCACTGTCACAAAATGTGGTGGAGGCAGGTTCAATCGAGACTCTCAAGCAGGGAATTCGATGATCATCCGAATAGAGACAATGTGCGGGGGTGCGGGAGAGAGGCAGGGGAATGGCGATGAAGTCATAATGCTCCTTTGGAATGTCAGTGAGGATGTGACTGGCTGAATGGCCTCCTCCTGCACAGTAACAGTTCTGTGATCTGTCAATGCGGCACCTGGTTTTTGTTCAAGTTGCTTTCACGCTGCGCCGCAATGTTGCTTATTTCCCCCCACAATACTTCATTACAGGATCGACTGTGTTGTAATTTAGAACAAGATAAAATAGCACATTTTTTAAATGATGCTGAGCCAACAATTTCTTGCTGGAAATTCTGAACAAACTGAATGGTGGCATTCCAACTCACTTTGCTGAACACTTTAGAAACTGGCCTTTTGGTCCCCTTCCACAGTGTCCACTTCTACTCCCTAAGGCATTCGCGGTCTGGTAGCATCTTTCATCTGAGGCTTGCACACCTGTCAGAGAGAAATCGGGGTGGTTATGGGCATGACTATTCAAAGATGCAAAATGTTCAGAACAGATCGGGGAGGAATAGGGAGGGTTGAGGATGCAGTACCAAGGGGAGTGTGGGAAAGGGAGGATTTTTTTGTTTATACACGGTATGTGGGTGTCACTGGCAAGAGTGCGTGGTACATTACCCATCCCTAATTACCCTTGAGAATGTGGGGGTGAGTTGCCTTCTTGAACTTTTGCAGTCCATCTGGTCTAGCTTCACCCACAATGCCGTTGGGGAGCAGGTTCCAGGATTTTGATCCAGCGACATTGAAGAATCGGCGATATATTTCCAGGAGGTTAGTATACAAAATTAAAGCGAATGGGATTGGGGCTAATATTGTATCCAAATGGCCATCAAAGATGGCATCCTGCATGGGATGCTGGGAATAATTGGCCAAGTTGAAGGACAAGCAGGCTGCAGCTCAAACAAACATTGATGAATAAGCTGCAGCCCAGACTCTACAGTACACAGGAAAAGGGCCATCTCCAGGCCATCCCAGGGAGTATATATCTATTCTGTCAATCAAACGTGTTTACCAGACACAGTGGCACCTAAACTCATTGTTTGGAAGGGCCAACCTGCCCCCAACACTTGCAGGCATGGCCACTGAGTGCACGACCTCGAAATCGATGCGGCAGCCCCTGGTTGGACTTGACTGACCGCGGTGATCGAGCCCCGATCAATTGATTGGCCATGATACAGAGACCGCCTAAAAGGGATGCAAAATCCAAGCAGGTTAAAAGGTGTTGCACCAACTTAGAATCACTCTCTGCAGCACAAACGGATTGATGGTGACCTTCACCGGCCAACACAAGGATGGCCATCACCCGACCAACCAAAGGAAGCCCAGAGCCAGGAACTGACTAGACCAAAGACCAGACACCGAGGATTACAGGGTTCAGCACACAGATAACGGCCAATGTCTGTCTGATATTTGCTGGGCACTCTTAAGTTATGATGTGGAGATGCCGGCGTTGGACTGGGGTGAGCACAGTAAGCAGTCTTACAACACCAGGTAAAAGTCCAACAGGTTTGTTTCGATGTCACCAGCTTTCGGAGCTCTGCGCCTTCCTCACAGCGCTCCGAAAGCTAGTGACATCGAAACAAACCTGTTGGACTTTTACCTGGTGTTGTAAGACTTCTTACTGTACTCTTAAGTTAAGTCAATGTCTTGAATGAACTTGCAGTACTCTGTAGTGTAACTTATGTTGATGGTGTGATTGTTTAACTACAACATTGTATGAATGCAAATGCATACTGTTTGATTTAAACCAATAGACTTACAGCCATTTGTCCACGGGTTAAGACGCACTGTGGTAGCAACAATATATTGGCCTGGATTGAGAATGGTTCATCAGAGAGGAACCAGGGAAAAGGAATAAAAGGTATTTGTTGAAGGGCGATCCGACAGGGTCAGACCTTGGGTCCTAGCCATTCCGAATATACATCAATGATTTTGATCAGAGAATCTAATGTAATAATTCCAAATTTACTGACCACACAAATGAGGTGGGAATGTGAGTGGTGAGGAGGATGTTACGAGGCTTTTCATGGTGATTTGGGCAAGTTGAGTCAGTGGACAAATTCATGGCGGATGCAGTTTAATGTGGATCAATGTGAAGTTAGCTACTTCGGACAGAGCAACAGATGCAAAGTATCATTTAAATGGTGATGGGTTGGGAAATGTTGACGGCCAAAGGGGTCTGGTTGGCCTCTTAAACCAGTCACTGAAGGGCTGAATGGCGTTCTCCTGCTCCTATTCCAATGTTCATACGTCAGGGTGATGAGTGACTTGGAGGGGAACCTCCAGGTGGTGGTGTTCCCAGGTATCTGCTGCTCTTGTCCTTCTAGATGGTAGTGGTCGTGGGTTTGGAAGGTGCTGCCTAAGGAGCCTTGGTGAGTTCCTGCAGTGCATCTTGTAGATGGTACACACGGTGGTGTACACACTGTTCGTCGGTGGTGGAGAGAGTCAATGTTTGCGGAAGACGTGTCAATAAAGCGGGGCTGCTTTGTCCTGTATGGTGTCGAGCTTCTTGATTGTTGTTGGAGCTGCACTCATCCAGCAAGTGGAATCCATCACACTCCTGACTTGTGCCTTGTAGATGGTGGGCAGGCTTTGGGGGGGGGGGGGTCAGGAGGTGAGTTACTCGCCGTAGGTTTCCTAGCCTTTGACCTGCCCTAGTAGCCACAGTATTAGTGTGGCTAGTCCAGTTCAGTTTCTGATCAATGGTAACCCTCAGGATGTTGACTGTGAGAGATTCAGTGATGGTAATGCCATTGAATGTCAAGGGGCGATGGTTCGAATCTCTCTTATTGGAGATGGTCATTGCCTGACACTTGTGTGGCGCGAATGTAACTTGCCGCTTGTCAGACCGAGCCTGGATATTGTCCAGGTCTTGCTGCATTTGGACATGGACTGCTTCATTATCTGCGGAGTCGCGAATGGTGCTGAACATTGTGCAGTCATCCGCAAACATCCCCACTTCTGACCTTATGATGGAAGGAAGGTCACTGAGGAAGCAGCTGAAGGTGGTTGGGCCGAGGACACTACCCTGAGGAGCTCCTGCAGTGATGTCCTGGAGCTGAGATGATTGACCTCCAACCACCACACCCATCTTCCTTTGTGCCGGGTATGACTCCAACCAGCGGAGAGTTTTCCCCCTGATTCCCATTGACTCCAGTTTAGCTCGGGCTCCTTGATGCCAAACTCGGTCAAATACTGCCTTGATGTCGAGGGCAGTCACTCCCACCTCACCTCTGGAGTTCAGCTCTTTTCTCTAGGTTTAAACCAAGGCTGTGATTAGGTCAGGAGCTGAGTGACCCTGGGCGGAACCCAAACTGAGTGTCCGTGAGCAGGTTATTGCTGAGTAAGTGCTGCTTGATAGCACTGTTGATGGCACCTTCCATCACTTTGCTGATGATGGAGAGCAGACTGATGGGGCGGTAATTGGCTGGGTTAGATTTCCCCGTTTTTTGTGCACAGGACACACCTGGGCAATTTTCCACATTGCCGGATGGCTGCCAGTGTTGTTGCTGGACTGGAACAGCTTGGCTAGGAGTGCGGCAAGTTCTGGAGCACAAGTCTTCAGTATTATTGCCAGGATATTTTCAGGACCCATAGCCTTTGCAGTATCCAGCGCCTTCAGCCGTTTCTTCATGTCACGTGGAGTGAATCAAATTTACTGGAGATTGGTATATGTTGGCTGGATTCTCCGTTTTGGAGACTATGTCCCAATGGTGTCGTGAAAACTGTGGTCTTTTATGTCAGGAAGCATGGCACCAAAAGGTCACAGATTCACGGTCTTGCAGGGGACTAGCAGGCAGCCATCGTGGAGCTCCCCACTCCAGCTGCCGAGACTGCCCCCCACCCCGCGCCCCCGCACGCCGATACGCAGCCTCCAGCGGTCGCGCCTTGCTCCATGGCAGACTCAGGCCATGGACCTGGACCGCCGAAATAGTGCCTCGCATCGGCTGCTCGCCCGACCCGGATCGCCCGCACACATAGCCCCCAGTCCCGAAGGAACCCGCCCCCGCCCTCCATTCGGCCCTCCCCCGACTGTGCCGGCCCCGGGCTGAGTCCGCAGCCGCCTCGAGAGGATCCTGTACGGCAGGACCAGGTTAGAACAACGCTGTCGGGGATTCGGCCGGTCGGGGACAGAGAATCGTGGGGCGCGCCTCAGGCAATGGCCTGAGACAGTGGATACTCGGCGCGGCGTACACCTCGAGTATGCCGCTTTTTGGGAGGTTGAGAATAGCGGAACCGGCGCCAGTCCGGATTTCGTACGGGAAAACGGATTCCCCATTCCGTCGCTGAATGCGATTTCGCTATCGTGGTGCGGACAAACCAGCCCGTGTGATGTTCAGTTCCTCTCACTGTAAGATAAGGTCACCATAGTCCCAGATTGTTTGTTATTTACTGCACAGAAAGAGGCCATTTGCCCCATCGTGACTGCACCAGCTCTCGAAAGAGCAACCTAGCTCACAGCCCTCCAAACTGATCACTTTCAAATATATTTCCAGCTCTCTGTTGAAACCTCCTGTGGAATCTGCCTCCACCACTCTCACAGGCAGCACATTCCAAACCCCAACAACTCTCTGAGTAAAGAGGTTTCTCCTCACCTCACTCCCAGCTCTCTTGCTGACCAACTTGAAATTGTGACCCCGCCCCCCCCCCCCCCCCCCCCTGGTCACTGACATACCAATTAGCGGAAACACAATATCCCTCTTTACCCTGTCAAAATTGTTGAGAGTTTTGATCGCCTCAATAAGGTCGCCTCTTAATCTTCTCTGCCCCAAGGAGAACAAGCCCAGTTTCTCCAATCGTCCTTGTATCTAAAATTCCTCATTCCTGGTATCATTCTAGCAAATCTCCTCCATACTCTCTCCAGGAATTTAACATCCTTCCTTTAATAAGGTGCCCAGAACTGAACACAATACTCCAAATATGGTCTGACCAATGATTTATAGAGGTCCTTGCTTTTATACTCTGTGCCTCTATGTATAAACCGAAGAATGCTATCAGCCCTCTTAACAACTGTTTCAACTTGCCTGACTGTGGTAGTCACCACTAACTATGTTAGATGTAGTGGGGTCAGGCTCCTGTGCTAGAGGTGCATGGGTAAATCCCTGCCTGCTGGCTCCGCCCAGTAGGCGGGGTATAAATGTGTGTGCTCGCCGGGGCTGCAGCCATTCTGGTTCCAGCTTCAGGAGGCCACACATCTTTGCTCAATAAAGCCTCGATTATTCACTACTCTCCTCTTTGTAGTAATTGATAGTGCATCAATTTATTGAGCAAAGATTTTAAAATGATGGAACTTCGCATCAAAGAACAAAAGAACAAAGAAATGTACAGCACAGGAACAGGCCCTTCGGCCCTCCAAGCCCGTGCCGACCATACTGCCCGACTAAACTACAATCTTCTACACTTCCTGGGTCCGTATCCTTCTATTCCCATCCTATTCATATATTTGTCAAGATGCCCCTTAAATGTCCCTATCGTCCCTGCTTCCACTACCTCCTCCGGTAGCGAGTTCCAGGTACCCACTACCCTCTGCGTAAAAAACTTGCCTCGTACATCTACTCTAAACCTTGCCCCTCTCACCTTAAACCCATGCCCCCTAGTAATTGACCCCTCTACCCTGGGGAAAAGCCTCTGACTATCCACTCTGTCTATGCCCCTCATAATTTTGTATACCTCTATCAGGTCGCCCCTCAACCTCCTTCATTCCAGTGAGAACAAACCGAGTTTATTCAACCGCTCCTCATAGCTTATGCCCTCCATACCAGGCAACATTCTGGTAAATCTCTTCTGCACCCTCTCTAAAGCCTCCACATCCTTCTGGTAGTGTGGCGACCAGAATTGAACACTATACTCCAAGTGTGGCCTAACTAAGGTTCTATACAGCTGCAACATGACTTGCCAATTCTTATACTCAATGCCCCGGCCAATGAAGGCCAGCATGCCGTATGCCTTCTTGACTACCTTCTCCACCTGTGTTGCCCCTTTCAATGACCTGTGGACCTGTACTCCTAGAACTCTTTGACTTTCAATACTCTTGAGGGTTCTACCATTCACTGTATATTCCCTACCTGCATTAGACCTTCCAAAATGCATTACCTCACATTTGTCCGGATTAAACTCCATCTGCCATCTCTCCGCCCAAGTCTCCAGACAATCTAAATCCTGCTGTATCCTCAGACAGTCCTCATCGCTATCCGCAATTCCACCAACCTTTGTGTCGTCTGCAAACTTACTAATCAGACCAGTTACATTTTCCTCCAAATCATTTATATATACTACAAAGAGCAAAGGTCCCAGCACTGATCCCTGTGGAACACCACTGGTCACAGCCCTCCAATTAGAAAAGCATCCCTCCATTGCTACCCTCTGCCTTCTATGGCCTAGCCAGTTCTGTATCCACCTTGCCAGTTCACCCTGATCCCGTGTGACTTCACCTTTTGTACTCGTCTACCATGAGGGACCTTGTCAAAGGCCTTACTGAAGTCCATATAGACAACATCTACTGCCCTACCTGCATCAATCATCTTAGTGACCTCCTCGAAAAACTCTATCAAGTTAGTGAGACACGACCTCCCCTTCACAAAACCGTGCTGCCTCTCACTAATACGTCCATTTGTTTCCAAATGGGAGTAGATCCTGTCTCTAAGAATTCTCTCCAGTAATTTCCCTACCACTGACGTAAGGCTCACCGGCCTGTAGTTCCCGGGATTATCCTTGCTACCCTTCTTAAACAGAGGAACAACATTGGCTATTCTCCAGTCCTCCGGGACATCCCCTGAAGACAGCGAGGATCCAAAGATTTCTGTCAAGGCCTCAGCAATTTCCTCTCCAGCCTCCTTCAGTATTCTGGGGTAGATCCCATCAGGCCCTGGGGACTTATCTACCTTAATATTTTTTAAGACACCCAACACCTCGTCTTTTTGGATCACAATGTGACCCAGGCTATCTACACCCCCTTCTCCAGACTCAACATCTACCAATTCCTTCTCTTTGGTGAATACTGATGCAAAGTATTCATTTAGTACCTCGCCCATTTCCTCTGGCTCCACACATAGATTCCCTTGCCTATCCTTCAGTGGGCCAACCCTTTCCCTGGCTACCCTCTTGCTTTTTATGTACGTGTAAAAAGCCTTGGGATTTTCCTTAACCCTATTTGCTAATGACTTTTCATGACCCCTTCTAGCCCTCCTGACTCCTTGCTTAAGTTCCTTCCTACTTTCCTTATATGCCACACAGGCTTTGTCTGTTCCCAGCCTTTTAGCCCTGACAAATGTCTCCTTTTTCTTTTTGACGAGGCCTACAATATCACTCGTCATCCAAGGTTCCCGAAAATTGCCGTATTTATCTTTCTTCCTCACAGGAACATGCCGGTCCTGTATTCCTTTCAACTGACACTTGAAAGCCTCCCACATGTCAGATGTTGATTTGCCCTCAAACATCCGCCCCCAATCTATGTTCTTCAGTTCCCGCCTAATATTGTTATAATTAGCCTTCCCCCAATTTAGCACATTCATCCTCGGACCACTCTTATCCTTGTCCACCAGTACTTTAAAACTTACTGAATTGTGGTCACTGTTACCGAAATGCTCCCCTACTGAAACATCTACCACCTGGCCGGGCTCATTCCCCAATACCAGGTCCAGTACCGCCCCTTCCCTAGTTGGACTGTTTACATATTGTTTTAAGAAGCCCTCCTGGATGCTCCTTACAAACTCCGCCCCGTCTAAGCCCCTGGCACTAAGTGAGTCCCAGTCAATATTGGGGAAGTTGAAGTCTCCCATCACCACAACCCTGTTGTTTTTACTCTTTTCCAAAATCTGTCTACCTATCTGCTCCTCTATCTCCCGCTGGCTGTTGGGAGGCCTGTAGTATACCCCCAACATTGTGACTGCACCCTTCTTATTCCTGATCTCTACCCATATAGCCTCACTGCCCTCTGAGGTGTCCTCTCGCAGTATAGCTGTGATATTCATCAAACCTGATCGCCTACAGCTGAGCCCTCAAGCAGCCAACGCTCCATCCGCTTTTGACCACTGGCTAGCCTGCTTCGAAAGCTACCTCCGAACATCCGCTGAAGAATCCTCGGACGCAGAGAAGCTCCAGGTCCTTTATTCACGGGTGAGCCCTGACATTTTTCCTCTCATACGGGATGCGGCCACTTAAGCTGAAGCAATGGAGCTCCTGAAAGGACTTTACGTTCGGTCGGTCAACAAACTATATGCCAGGCACCTTCTGTTCACGAGACAGCAACTCCCCGGTGTGTCCCTACACGATTTCTGACGTACCTTGCACATCCTGGCAAGGAACTCTGACTGCCAGGCAGTTTCGGCAGTCCAGCACACAGAACTTTTAATCAGAGATGCTTTTGTTACGGGCATGGGGTCGGCGTACATCCGCCAGCGCCGATTGGAAGGGGAGTACGCTTGACGTTACGGGAACCAGGCAGCTTGCAAACTCGTTAATAGTGGCCTCCCATAACGTCCAGTCGTACGCCCCCGACCGCACGGCACCCTCATGGGCATCGTGGGACCCACCAACTACCGACCCCAGCCCACCGCACGCCTGCGCCGCGAGGCAGCCAGCCAACCCCGGGGGGCCCTAATGCTACTTCTGCGAGCAGAACAAACACCCCCGGCAGCGCTGCCCGGCGGAGAGCGCAACCTGCAACGGCTGTGGAAAAAGGGACATTTTGCCGCTGTTTCTAGGCCCAGCGTTCCTACACCCTCCACCTGCGGCCCGTGGGTGCCGCCATTTTAATGCCGCCAGCCATGTGCGCGCCGTGGGCGCCGCCATCTTCGGCGCCATTTTGGACGGCACCTCAGGACCCCTGCTCGTCGGGAAGCTCGTCTGGCCACTCATCACCTGCCACCACCACTGACCAGCCCGGGGCCTCCCAGCATCAGCCGCAGCTCGCCTCGATCACCCTCGACCAGTCTTGGATACACAACCTCGCAACCGCAACGACAACGGTGAAAATCGATGGGCACGAGACGTCCTGCCTTTTTGACTCCGGGAGCACGGAAAGCTTCATCCACCCCACTACGGTAATGCGCTGCTCCCTCGCAGTACAACCCGTGAGCCAGAAAATCCCCCTGGCCTCCAGATCCCATGCCATGGAAATCCGGGGGCACTGCATCGCGACCCTCACCGTCCAGGGCATAGAACATAGAACATTATAGCGCAGTGCAGGCCCTTCGAGCCTCGATGTTGCGCCGACCTGTGAAACCACTCTAAAGCCCAGCTACACCATTCCCTTATCGTCCATATGTCTATCCAATGCCCATTTAAATGCCCTTAGTGTTGGCGAGTCTAATACTGTTGCAGGCAGGGCATTCCACGCCCTTACTACTCTCTGAGTAAAGAACCTACCTCTGACATCTGTCCTATATCTATCTCCTCTCACTTTAAAGCTATGTCCCCTCGTGCTAGACATCACCATCCGAGGAAAAAGGCTCTCGCTGTCCACCCTATCCAATCCTCTGATCATCTTGTATGCCTCAATTAAGTCACCTCTTAACCTTCTTCTCTCTTACGAAAACAGCCTCAACTCCCTCAGCCTTTCCTCATAAGATCTTGCCTCCATACCAGGCAACATTCTGGTAAATCTCCTCTGCACCCTTTCCAATGTTTCCACATCCTTCCTATAATGCGGCGACCAGAATTGTACGCAATACTCTAAATGCGGCCACACCAGAGTGTTGTACAGCTGCAACATGACCTCATGGCTCTGAAACTCAATCCCTCTACCAATAAAAGTGAACACCCCGTACGCCTTCTTAACAACCCTCTCAACCAGGTGGCAACTTTCAGGGATCTATGTACATGGACACCGAGATCCCTCTGCTCATCCACACTGCCAAGAATCTTACCATTAGCCCAGGACTCTGTCTTCCTGTTATTCCTTTCAAAATGAATCACCTCACACTTTACTGCATTAAACTCAATTTGCCACCTCTCAGCCCAGCGCTGCAGCTTATCTATGTCCCTCTGTAACTTGTAACATCCTTCCACACTGTCCACAACTCCACCGACTTTAGTGTCATCTGCAAATTTACTCACCCATCCTTCTACGCCCTCCTCCAGGTCATTTATAAAAATGACAAACAGCAGTGGCCCCAAAACAGATCCTTGTGGTACACCACGAGTAACTGGACTCCAGTCTGAACATTTCCCATCAACCACCACCCTTTGTCTTCTTCCAGCTAGCCAATTTCTGATCCAAACTGCTAAATCACCCTGAATCCCATCCGTATTTTCTGCAGTAGCCTACCGTGGGGAACCTTATCAAACGCATTACTGCCATATACACCCCATCAACTGCTTATCCCTCATCCACCTGTTTGGTCACCTTCTCAAAGAACTCAATAACGTTTGTGAGGCACGACCTACCCTTCACAAAACCGTGTTGCTATCTCTAATCAGATTATTCCTTTCCAGATGATTATCCATCCTATCTCTTATAAACCTTTCCAAGATTTTGTCCACAACAGAAGTAAGGCTCGCTGGTCTATCGTTACCGGGGTTGTCTCTACTCCCCTTCTTGAACAAGGGGACAACATTTGCTATCCTCCAGTCTTCTGGCACTATTCCTGTAGACAAAGATGACTGAAAGATCAAAGCCAAAGGCTCAGCAATCTCCTCCCTAGCTTCCCAGAGAATCCTAGGATAAATCCCATCCGGCCCAGGGAACTTATCTATCCTTTGCCACTTTCTTACACAACAGAGTCACATTTACAATCTTCCAGTCCCCTTGGGACTAATTCTGTGTTCAGAGAGACCTGGAATATTACTGACAAAGGCTCCGCAATATACTCCCTTACTGATCTCAGCAATCGAGGATGCAGCCCACCCGGGCCTGCTGACTTCTCAACCGGGAAAACTGCCAGCCTTTCTCACACCACATGATGACCAAGGATGACCATTGGCTGCTTTCCCCTTTGAGGGGGAGAGCTGACTGGTGGTCATTTTAACCGTGTTGCTTATGCTGTTGGGCACATGGCTGAAGAGATGGTGTGAAGGGGAGTGTTACAAATCCGTGGGGCATCGGCTCCGGTTCTGGGCGAGGTGGGACCTGCACAAACTGGACGGAGATACTTGCTCGAGCGGTTGGGGAGGGTTTCCACTAATATGGTAGCCGCCAGTGGTGCCTCCACCCCCCACCCCCCACACCCACTCCGGGCGATCAGCGAGGAAACAACGTTCGCCGCACAGAGTTTAGCAACTTCCGGCTCTACATCCTCCCCCACCTCCGCGCTGCCCTGTTACTCGGTCTGGACTTCCAGTGCCACCTCCAAAGCTTAACCCTAAAATTCGGCGGACCCCTAGCCCCCCCACACCATATGTGGCCTCACGACCCTTAAGGTCAATCCATCTTCCTTGTTTGCAAACCTCACCCCGGATTGCAAACACGTCGCCACCAGGAGCAGACGGTACAGTGCCCAGGACAGGACCTTCATCAGGTCGGAGGTCCAGCTGCTTCTGCAGGAAGGCATCATCGAGGCCAGCCACAGCCCCTGGAGTGCCCAAGTGGTAGTAGTAAAGACTGGGGAAAAACACAGGATGGTCATTGACTACAGTCAGACCATCAATCGGTAAACGCAGCTCGACACGTACCCCCTCCCACGCATATCTGATATGGTCAATCAGATTGCACAGTACCGGGTCTTCTCCACAATGGACCTGAAGTCCGCCTACCACCAGCTCCCCAGCCGCCCGGAGGATCGTCAATACACTGCGTTCAATGCAGCTGGCCGCCTCTATCACTTCCTTAGGGTTCCCGTCGGCATCACTAACGGGGTCTCGATCTTCCACCGTGAGATGGACCTAATGGTTGACCGGTACGGACTGCGGGCCACGTTCCCGTACCTAGACAACGTCATCATCTCCGGCCATGATCAGCAGGACCACGACGCTAACCTTCTCAAATTTCTCCACACCGCCAAACTCCTTAATCTCACGTACAATAAGGAGAAGTGCGTGTTCCGCACCAACCGCTTCACCATCCTTGGCTATTTTGTGGAAAATGGAGTTCTAGGGCCCGATCCCGACCGCATGCACTCCCTCATGAAACCCCCCTTCCCCCACTGCCCCAAGGCCCTGAAACGATGCCTGGGGTTCTTCTCCTGTTATGTCCAGTGGGTCCCGAAGTATACGAACAAGGCCCGCCCACTCATTCAGTCCACAGTCTTTCCCCTGACGGCCGAGGCTCATCAGGCCTTTAACTGCATCAAGGCAGACATCGCCAAGGCCACGATGCACGCGGTCAACGAGTCCCTCCCCTTTCAGGTCGAGAGCAATGCATCGGACGTAGCTCTGGCCGCCACCTCAACCAGGCAGGCAGGCCCGTGGCATTCTTTTCCCGCACCCTCCATGCCTCCGAAATTCGGCACTCCTCTGTCGAAAAGGAGGCCTAGGACATTGTGGAAGCTGTGCAACATTGGAGGCATTACCTGGCCGGCAGGAGATTTACTCTCCTCACTGACCAACGGTCGGTTGCCTACATGTTCAATAATACACAGCGGGGCAAGATCAAAAACAACAAGATCTTGAGGTGGAGGATCGAGCTCTCCACCTACAATTATAATATTTGTATCGCCCCGGGAAGCTCAACGATGCCCTATCCCGAGGTACATGTGTCTGCGCACAAGTGGACTGACTCTGGGCTCTACACGCTGGCCTCTGTCACCCGGGTGTCACCCGGTTCTTCCATTTCATCATGGCCCCCAACCTGCCCTACTCCATTGAGGAGGTCAGGACTGTCACCAGAGACTGCCAGGTATGCGCGGAGTGCAAACCGCACTTCTACCGGCCAGATCGAGCGCACCTGATGAAGGCCTCCCGCCCCTTTGAGCGTTTCAGCATGGACTTCAAAGGGCCCCTCCCCTCCACCGACCGAAACACGTACTTTCTGAACGTGGTCGACGAGTACTCCCGGTTTCCCTTCGCCATCCCATGCCCCGATATGACGTCTGCCACAGTCATTAAAGCATTCAACACCATCTTCGCCCTGTTCGGTTTCCCCACCTACATCCACAGCGATCGGGGATCCTCCTTTATGAGCGATGAGCTGCATCGGTTCCTGCTCACAAGGGCATTGCCTCGAGCAGGACGACCAGCTACAACCCCCGGGGAAACGGGCAGGTGGAGAGGGAGAACGGGACGGTCTGGAAGGCCGTCCAGCTGGCCCTACGGTCTAAGAATCCCCCGGTCTCCCGCTGACAGGATGTCCTCCCTGACGCGTTCCACTCCATCCGATCGCTCCTCTGCACTGCGACTGAGACCCCTCACGAACGTGTGTTTGCCTTCCCCAGGAAGTCCACCTCCGGGGTTTCGCTCCCAACATGGCTGGCAGTTCCTGGACCCGTCCTCCTTCGCAAACACGTGCGGATCCACAAGTCGGACCCGTTGGTCGAAAGAGTCCAACTACTGAACGCGAACCCGCAGTACGCCTACGTGGCACACACCGACTGGCGCCAGGACACAGTCTCCCTCTGGGACCTGGCACCCGCTGGATCCCCACCGACGACCCACCACCCGACAGGCCCTCCGGTTGCCCCTGCGCCACTCCCCCTCCCCCCAGCGCACCTCACCGCAGCCCCAACCCCAGAAGGATCCGTCCTCCCATTGGTTCCACTCGGGGACGATGAAGACGAGGACAACACGCTCCCGGAGTCACCGGTGACCAAGTCGGCGCCCGAATCACCACCAGGACCGAGGCGATCACAGCGGTGAATCAAGGCCCCCGACAGACTGAACTTGTAGATTTTTCCACCACCCCCGCCGGACTCTTTCTTTTTAACATGGGGTGAATGTGGTAGTCACCATTAACTATATTAGATGTAGTACGGTGCGACTCCTGTACTAGAGGTACATGGTGTAAATTCCCTGCCTGCTGGCTCCGCCCAGTAGGCGGGGTATAAATGTGTGTGTTCGCCGGTGCTGCTCCCATTCTGGTTCCAGCGACAGGAGGCACAACATCTTTGCTCAATAAAACCTCGATTATTCCACTACTCTCGTCTTTGTAGTAATTGATATTGCATCAGTGACCACCTTCAGAAAATGATGCACTTGAACCTCGAAGCCCCTCTGCTCCTGTACTCCCCTCAAAGTTGTTCAATTGAGCCTCGGTTGACTCCCCATGTTTTTCTACCAAAATGCATCCCTCGCGTTTCTCACAAGTTCAGAAATTCTCAGAAATCCATCTGCCAGGTGTCCATTTGGCCAACTTGTCAATGTCCCTCTGACGTCATTCAGCGTCATCCTCACAATTCACTATTCTCCCAAGCTTAGTATTTGGAGATTTTTCCCTCAACACCCATTTCTAAATCATTTATATAAATCTGTAAAAACAAGGGTCCAACACAGCCCTGGGGAGGACCACTTTCAACTCGTCTCCAGTCTGAGAATTGACCATTTATACCGACCCTCTGTTTCCTATCTCTCAGCCAACTTCTAATCCATGCTGCCAAGGATCCATCAATCCCAAACATTTTTAATTTGCTAACCAACCTGCCATGTACTGTATCAAATGCTTTTTGAAAGTCCAAATATGCAACATCCACGGCACTACCCTCATCCACTGTATCCCCTCGTCAAAAAACTCAATTAAATTGCCAGACATGACATGCCCTTGACAAAGTCATGTTTACTGTCTGGTATTATTAACTTGTTTTTCTCTGTGTATGTTTATCTCAGCCCGTATTATGGCCTCCATCAGTTTTCCCACTATTAATGTCAAGTTGCCAGGTCTGTGGTTTCCTGAGTTATCCTTTCTTAAACAACAGAGTCACATTTACAATCCACCAGTCCCCTTGGGACTAATCTTGTGTTCAGAGAGACCGGGAATATTACTGACAAAGGCTCCGCAATATACTCTCTTCCTGATCTCAGCAATCGAGGATGCAGCCCCCCCGGGCCTGCTGACTTCTCAACCGGGAAAACTGCCAGCCTTTCTCACACCACATGATGACCAAGGATGACCATTGGCTGCTTTCCCCTTTGAGGGGGAGAGCTGACTGGTGGTCATTTTAACCGTGTTGCTTATGCTGTTGGGCACATGGCTGAAGAGATGGTGTGAAGGGGAGTGGTACAAATCCGTGGGGCATCGGCTCCGGTTCTGGGCGAGGTGGGACCTGCACAAACTGGACGGCGATACTTGCTCGAGCGGTTGGGGAGTGTTTCCACTAATATGGGAGCCACCAGTGGTGCCTCCACCCCCCACCCCCCACACCCCCTCCGGACGATCAGTGAGGAAACACCGTTCGCCGCTGATGCACGATCAATGACCACTAAAGCGAGGCTGTAGTCTAACTTAAGGCTTTAATAAGCGAGATGTTTCCTCCAGCAGCTCAGGTACAGAATGAAGGCTGCCGTGGTGGTATGGGCTCTTATACCCCGCCTAGAAGGGCGGAGCTACCATACATCCTAACCAATAGAAAGCATACAGTTTCCACCAATGGTGCTCCAGCCTATCAGGTACCGTAATACCTATAATACCACATTCACCCCCTGTTAAAAAAGAGTCCAGCGGGGGTGGTGGCCTAATACTACAAACATGGCAACGTGGTAGAATTAGTTATGGAGGTACTGTAATACCTCCGTACAGCGTTTTGTAACTATTTACAATTCTGAAAGCTATGTACATTTGATGGTTTACAGTTTACAGTTTACAATTTAAAATGAAGCAATCAGTCGATCGGGGGCCCTGGTCGTCCGCTGTGATCGTTGGAGCTTCGGCTGTGACTCCGTTGGAGGCTCGGGCGTCTGTGGCTCCGGGAGCGTGGCTTCGATCTCCATGGCAGCTTCGGCACACCTAGACGGCGCTGGTGGGGAAAACGGTTTACCTGGGAAGGGAGCGCCTGCGGGGAGCGTCGGTGGGTGGGGGGGGGGGCTAGATGGGGCCGGCGGAAGGACCGATCCTCCTGTGAGGTGCCCCGGTGGAGGGGAGGGTGGGACTGGTGGCTGGAATGTGTGTGGAGTTCCGGCGGGCGCCAGGTCCCGTAGGGAGACCATATCTTGTCGGCTGTCAGGGTACGCCATGTAGGCATACTGAGGGTTAGCGTGGAGGAGATGGAGCCTCTCGGCCAATGGGTCTGACTTGTGCGCCCGCACGTGTTTTCGGAGCAGGATGGGTCCGGGTGCTGCCAGCCAGGTCGTGAGCGAGGTCTCAGAGATGAACTTCCTGGGGAAGACAAGGAGCCGTTCATGAGGTGTCTGGTTGGTGGTCGTACAAAGCAGTGACCGGATGGAGTGGAGGGCATCCGGGAGGACCTCCTGCCAGCGGGAGACTGGGAGGTTCCTGGATTGTAGGGCCAGTAGGACGGTCTTCCAGACCGTTCCGTTCTCCCTCTCTACCTGTCCGTTACCCCGGGGCTTGTAACTGGTCGTCCTGCTCGAGGCGATGCCCTTGCTGAGCAGGAATTAACGCAGTTCGTCGCACATAAAAGTGGACCCCCTATCACTATGTATGTAAGCGGGGAACCCGAACAGTGCAAAGATGCTATGGAGGGCCTTGATGACGGTGGTTGCAGTCATGTCGGGGCAGGGGATGGCGAATGGGAACCGGGAGTACTCGCCGATCACGTTCAGGAAGTACGTCTTGTGGTCGGTGGAGGGGAGGGGGCCTTTGAAGTCCATGCTGAGGCGTTCAAAGGGACGTGAAGCCTTTATCAGGTGCGCTTCCTCTGGCCGGTATAAGTGCGGTTTGCACTCCGCGCAGATTTGGCAGTGTCTGGTGGCTGTCCTGACCTCCTCGATGGAGTAGAGCAGGTTACGGGTCTTGCCAAAATGCAAAAAGTGAGTGACCCCCGGGTGGCAGTGGTCCTTGTGGAGGGCTCGGAGGCAGTCCACTTGTGCGGTGGCACATGTTCCGCGGGACAGGGCGTCAGGAGGCTCATTAAGCTTCCCGGGACGATACAAGATCTCGTAGTTGTAGGTGGAGAGTTCGATCCTCCACCGCAAGATCTTGTCATTTTTTATCTTGCACCGCTGTGCATTATCAAACATGAAAGCAACCGACCCGTGGCCGTTGGTCAGTGAGGAGCGTGAATCTCCTGCCGGCCAGGTCATGCCTCCAATGTCGCACAGCTTCTACTGTGGCCTGGGCCTCCTTTTCGACTGAGGAGTGGCGGATTTCGGAAGCATGGAGGGTACGTGAGAAGAAGGCCACCGGTCTGTCCACTTGGTTGAGTCTGGCCGCCAGAGCTATGTCAGATGCATCGCTCTTGACCTGTAAAGGGAGGGACTCGTCGATGGCGTGCATCGTGGCCTTTGCAATGTGTCTGAAGGCCTGGCGGGCCTCTATCGACAGGGGTAAAGCTGTGGATTGGATCATGGGAAGTGCCTTGTCCGCATAGTTGGTCAGCCACTGGGCGTAGTAGCTGAAAAACCCTAGGCAGCGCTTCAGGGCCTTGGAGCAGTGAGGGACGGGAACTCCATAAGGGGGTGCATGCGTTCAGGGTCGAGGCTTATAACTCCATTTCGCACTACGTAGCTGAGGATGGCTAGGCGGTCGGTGCTAAACACGCATTTATCCTTGTTGTATGTAAGGTAAAGGATTTTTGCGGTCTGGAGAAATTTTCGGAGGTTGGTGTCGTGGTCCTGCTGGTCATGGCCGCAGATGGTGACATTATCGAGATACGGGAATGTTGCCCGTAAACCGTACCGGTCAACCATTCGGTCCATCTCGCGCTGGAAGACCGAGTCCCCGTTGGTGGCACCGAAGGGAACCCTTAAGAAGTGATAGAGCCACCCATCTGCCTCGAAGGCAGTGTATTTGCGATCACTAGTGCGGATGGGGAGCTGGTGGTAGGCAGACTTGAGATCCACCGTGGAGAAGACCTTATAATGCGCGATCGTCTTTACCAGGTCGGATATGCGGGGGAGAGGGTGCGCACCCAGCTGCGTAAACCTGTTGATGGTCTGACAGTAGTCGATGACAATCCTATGCTTATCCCCGGTCTTTACCACGACTACTTGAGTTCTCCAGGGGCTGTTACTGGCTTCAATGATCCCTTCCCTCAGTAGCCTTTGGACCTCTGACCTAATAAAGATCCGCTCCTGGGCTCCTGGTGGCGACGGGTTTGCAAACCGGGGTGAGGTTCGCAAACAGGGAAGGCGGGTCGACCTTAAGGGTCGCGAGGCCGCAGACAGTAAGGGGGGTATAGGGCCGCCGAATTTGAAGGTTAGACTTGGGAGGCTACACTGGAAGTCTAAACCCAGGAGTGTAGCCGCGCAGAAGTGGGGAAGGACGTAGAGACGGAAATTTTTGAACTCCCTTCCCTGGACTGTGAGGTTTGCTACACAGAACCCCTTTATCTCCACTGAGTGGGAACCGGAGGCCAGGGAGATTTTTTGATTAACGGGGTGGATGAGGAGAGAACACCGCCTTACCGTGTCAGGGTGCATGAAGCTCTCCGTGCTCCCAGAGGCGATTAGGCAGGACGTCTCGTGCCCGTTGATGAATACGGTCATTGTAGCAGTTGAGAGTGTTCGAGGCCGGGACTGATCCAGGGTCACCGAGACTAATCGCAGCAGTTGAGAGTTCTCTTCGGGCAGTGCGTGGTCAGCCGAGCAGGGGTCCTGGGGGTTCATCCAAGATGGCGTCTCCCATTGGTCGCACATGGCTGGGTGTGCACAAAATGGCGGCGCCCATCCCCCCAACGTGGCGTCCGCGGAACAAGATGGCGGCGCCTGGGTACCACACGTGGCCCTGGAATAGGAAGATGGCGGCGACCGCTGGCCGCACGGGGACTGTGGAGACGTTTGTCGTTGCAGTCCACATTCCCCGCCGGAGACCGCGGAAACCGAACGGGCCTGACATACCCCACAAAATGGCCCTTTTTGCCGTATCCCTGGCAGGTGGATGCGCGGGCCGGACAACGCTGGCGGGGGTGCCTGGCCTAACCGCAAAAGTAGCAGTGGGGACTCCCGAGGGTTTCCAGGCCGCCTTGCAGCGCAGGCCTGTGGGGGGATGGGGGAAGTCTCGGGGTCGGCCGCCGAGGTGTTCCACTCTGCCCAGGGGGCTGCCGCACGGTCGGGAACGTAAGCGCGGGCGTTCCTGGAGGCCACATCCAGGGAGCCTGCAAGAGCCCGTGCCTCCCTGAGACCCAGAGTGTCTTTTTCTAACAGTCACTGGCGTATTTGTGAGGATAGCATACCTGCCACGAAAGTGCCCCTGTCTAAGAGTTCAGTGTGTTCGCTCGCTGAAACTTGTGGGCAGCTGCATTTTCTCCCCGACACCAGGAGTGGGCGGTAGAATTCTTCCAGCGATTCCCCAGGGGTTTGTTGCCTTGTTGCAAGCAGGTGCCGGGCGTAGACCTGGTTTACCGGGCAAACATAATGTCCTTTTAGCAGCTCGATTGCTGCATCGAAGTCTTCTGCTTCCTCGGTGAGGGTGTAAATCTCCGGGCTCACCCTTGAGTGCAGGACTTGCAGTTTCTGCGCCCCCGTGGGTTTGTTGTTGGCCGTCCCGAGATACCCTTTAAAGCACGCCAGCCAGTGCTTGAAGATTGCCGCTGAGTTCGCCGCGTGGGGGCTGAGTTGCAGACACTCCGGCTTGATTCGGAGCTCCATCCTTTCTTCTTAAAAAAAAACTAGCTTATTAAATTGATGCACGATCAATGACCACTGAAGCAATAATTAGCTAGATGTTTCCCCCAGCAGCTCAGGTACAGAATGAAGGCTGCTGGGGCGGCACGGGCTCTTATACCCCGCCTAGCAGGGCGGAGCTACCATATAACCTAACCAATAGAAAGCATACAGTTTCCACCAATGGTGCTCCAGCCTATCAGATACCGAAATACCCATAATACCACAGCCGCACATAAATATGACTCCTCGTTCGGTCCCACAGCCAAAGACGCGCAACCAAGGTGAAAGAGCAGGCACCTCCTCCACCGCCTCCCACCGACAGGCCCCCTCCTCCGCCACCTCCCTCCGACAGTCCTCATCCCCCTCCACTTCCCTCCGACAGGCCCCCTCCTCCTCGTCCACCTCCCTCCGATAGGCCCCCTCCTCCTCCTCAACAACCACCGACAGGCCCCCTCCTCCACCTCCTCCTCCTCCACCTCCGCCACATCCCTCCGACAGATCCACTCCTCCTCCTCAACCTCCCTCTGACAGGCCCCCTCCTCCTCCACCTCCCTCCGACAGGCCCCTCCTCCTCCACCTCCCTATGACAGGCCCCCTCCTCCTCCACTTCCCTCCGACAGGCCCCCTCCTCCTCCACCTCCCTCCGACAGGCCCCCTCCTCCACCTCCCTCCGACAGGCCCCCTCCTCCTCCACCTCCCTCCGACAGCCCCACCCTCCTCCACCACCCTCCGATAGGCCCCCTCCTCCTCCTCAACAACCACCGACAGGCCCCCTCCTCCACCTCCGCCACATCCCTCCGACAGATCCACTCCTCCTCAACCTCCCTCCGACAGGCCCCCTCCTCCTCCACCTCCCTCCGACAGGCCCCTCCTCCTCCACTTCCCTCCGACAGGCCCACTCCTCCTCCTCCTCCTCCACCTCCCCCGACAGGCCCCCTCCTCCTCCACTTCCCTCCGACAGGCCCCCTCCTCCTCCTCCTCCACCTCCCCCCGACAGGCCCCCTCCTCCTCCACCTCCCTCCGACAGGCCCCCTCCTCCTCCACCTCCCTCCGACAGGCCCCCTCCTCCTCCACCTCCCTCCGACAGGCCCCCTCCTCCTCCACCTCCCTCCGACAGGCCCCCTCCTCCTCCACCTCCCCCGACAGGCCCCCTCCTCCTCCACCTCCCCCGACAGGCCCCCACCTCCTCCTCCACCTCCCTCCGACAGGCCCCCTCCTCCTCCACCTCCCTCCGACAGGCCCCCTCCTCCTCCACCACCTCCCTACGACAGGCCCCCTCCTCCACCACCTCCCTACGACAGGCCCCCTCCTCCTCCCCCACCTCCTCCACCTCCCACCAACAGGCCTCCTCCTCCTCCACCTCCCCCCCGACAGGCACCCACCTCCTCCACCACCTCCCTACGACAGGCCCCCTCCTCCTCCACCTCCCTCCGACCGGCCCCCTCCTCCCCCTCCACCTCCCTCCGACAGGCCCACTCCTCCTCCACCTCCCTCCGACAGGCCCCCTCCTCCTCCACCTCCCTCCGACAGGCCCCCTCCTCCTCCACCTCCCTCCGACAGGCCGCCTCCTCCTCCACCTCCCTGCAACCGGCCCCCTCCTCCTCCACATCCCTCCGACAGGCCCCCCTCCTCCTCCACCTCCCTCCAACAAGCCCCCTCCTCCTCCTCCACCTCCTCCGATGTGTCTTCGGATGATGGCGAACGTTAACATCAGGACGAGAGTTACCGGGATTGACCTGTGAGCTTCCCGTGAGCCGTGAGGAATATGAGTGTGCCCCCCTTAGGGGAGTGATGGACTCCAACAGAAAAGCCAGATGGGAGCTGAGCGCGATTTGCCCCGGACGGGACCTGGAGTCGACGGTGTCTGTAGTTTAATTTGTAATAAGATAAGTTTCTTTATGCCTCTCATTTTGGACAAAGTGCAAGAGAAAATGTGCAAGACAAAGTGTGTGAGCCCTTAATGTCGACATTCAGAATCAAGAATTATGGGGGTTTTGGTGCTCAGGCCCAATGAATTGCGTGCAGACGCGTGCTCGGAGTGTCGCTGTGCAATGCCCTGTACTCACCGACGCCCCAGAACTCCTCGCACTGGTTAGTGAGTTTTGGGCACAGGCCCATGTAACAGACACTTAAACCGCTGCAAATTCTGCCATGTTTCGTGAAGGTGTTGTCAGGGCAATGCGGAGAATTTCCTGAGCAGTACTCCAGCAAGTCGCATTCTCCGGCTAACGGTCGACAAATTGTTCCTGCTGGAAGAAACTGGCACACAAAAAGGAGCAAGTGAGATGCAGTGAATTTTAGTGGGACAAAGTTCCGAGCAGGTGGGGGAATGAAATCAACCCACCAACGCCCAGGTGCATTGTGGGTCATGGGAATGTGCATCCCTGGCTCGGGAATTTGTAAGGGTGGACCTTGGCGATTTTTCACTTTCACAAGTGTGGCCGTGGGCAGAGAGAAGCCGGTTGAACGTCGGCCAGCTTTCCCCGCCAAACTCTCAAACACTTTGGAAAAGCAATGGAGGGGCAGCTCTGAATGAGCCCGCTTGCCTGCCCCCTGCCCCCCTCCCCAATATCGCCAGAAACCTCAACTCCTGGAGATTGCACCACCCATTTTTATAGAAATGTTTTTTTCAAAAGGACCCTGCCCCGGAAATATGAGACCCCGCCCCATTTCCCCGCTATCCATCCGCTAGGGACACTGCTGGTCTCTTACCCCAAGGGACCCTCCCCAACCCAAGCTTTCCCACCAGAAGCGTCCAACCACCCCTCACCCAGTGTCATAATATACACCAGTATATCATGGTGCAGACATACACTGATGGACACACAGCAAGACTAATCAACACACACAACACCGCAGCCAATCACCAGTTAGAGAACACGCACTATAAAGACAGGGGGCATCAGAGTTCACGATCATTGGAGCTGCAGCTTCCTAGTAGGACAGAGCTCACAGCCTGCAACACAGACATTCACCATGTGCTGAGTGCATCGACTGGTTAGGACAAGGCAAAGGTCTTTAGTTAAAGCTAGTATCGTATTTCCCCACAGTTCAAGTACGTTTAAAAGTTAACCTTTTGATAAAATAGTGTTGCACTACTTCAAGTGTTGGTGACCTGTATGTGATCCAGAACACCCAACGCATCACCCAGTACTGCCCCCTCTCCTCCATCCCCCAGGGAACATCCCCACACTGAAACTCCCACACTCCACAGGCCATACCTACCTGTGCACCCCAGCCCTGCCCCCCTCCCCCCCACAAACATTCGCCCCCCTCCCCACCCTGCAGAACCTCCACCATCCCAAACCTCCCAAAGAACGCCCCAACCAGCACGTCCACGGCAGTGCCTGAGTACGCCGCCGGCATCCCCCCCCCCCGGCACACCCCCTCCCCCACGGAAGTCTCCCCCAACAAACACCCCCCCGGCACTCCCACCCCCCTCACCCCACATGGCACAACCACCCCCAGCAATCCCCACCCCCGGTACCCCCCCTCTCCCCGGCACTCTCCCCCAACAAACCACCCCCCCCCTCGGGACTCCCCCCCTCACCCCAAACGGCACCACCACCCCCAGCAAACCCCCCCTCACCACCTCACCCGGCACTCCCCCCTCCCCCCCGGCACTCTCCCCCAACAAACCCCCCCTACCTCCCCATGGCACTCCCCCCCTCGCCCCACATGGCACCATCACCCCCAGCAAGCCCCCCCAGCAGCCCCATTCCCCCAGGCACTCTGTGAGTGGGGGAGAGTGTGGTCTGTGATGCTCGATCAATAACTCCAGAAGCGAGATCGGAGACAATTGAAGGCGTTATTACACTCGATGTTTCCCCCAGCAGCGCAGGTACAGAAGGCAGCTGCTGGGGCGACACGGGCTCTTATACCCCGCCTTGCTGGGCGGAGCCAGCAGACAGGCTTAACCAACGAGAACAGAGTCCCTTCTACACCAATGGTCTTCCGACATTACAGAGTACCGTAATACCTCTAATACTGACTACCACATTCACCCCCTGTTAAAAATAAGTCCGGCGGGGGTGGTGGCTCTGGCGGGGGTGGTGGCCTCGCGTTCCAGAGTGGTAGAAGTAAAGGTTATGAAGGTACCTGGTATACTTCCGTGCAGTGTTTCGCCTCATTCCATTGCAACTATTTGCAAAGTGTATTTACATTTCAGAATGAAGCAATTAGTCGGTCGGGGGCCCTGGTCGTCCTCTGCGATCGTCGTACCTTTGGTGGTGACGCAGGCAGCGGCCCGGACATCTGTGGCTCCGGGAGTGTGGCTTTGGCTTCTTCGGCAGCTGCTTCATCAGGAGGCTCGTTTAGCCTCCCGGGACGATACAAGATCTCATAGTTGTAGGTGGAGAGATCGATCCTCCACTGTAAGATCTTATCGTTCTGTATCTTGCCCCGCTGTGCATTATCGAACATGAAAGCAACCGACCGTTGGTCAGTGAGGAGAGTGAATCTCCTGCCGGCCAGGTAATGCCTCCAATGCCGCACAGTTTCTACTATGGCCTGAGCCTCCTTTTCAACGGAGGAATGACGGATTTTTGAGGCATGGAGGGTGCGTGAGAAGAAGGCCACGGGCCTGCTCGCTTGGTTGAGGGTGGCCGCCAGAGCTACTTCGGACGCGTCGCTCTCGACCTGGAAGGGGAGGGACTCGTCGATGGTGTGCATCGTGGCCTTTGCAATGTCTGCTTTGATGCGGCTGAAGGCAAGGCGGGCCTCTGCCGACAGGGGAAAAACCGTGGATTGGATGAGCGGGCAGGCCTTGTCTGCGTAGTTGGGGACCCACTGGACATAATAAGAGAAAAACTCTAGGCAGCGTTTCAGGGCCTTGGAGCAGTGAGGGTGGGGGAACTCCATAAGGGGGCGCATGCATTCACGGTCTGGGTCTATAACTCCATTTTGCACTACGTAGCCGAGGATGGCTAGGCGGTCGGTGCTGAACACGCATTTATCCTTGTTATATGTGAGGTTAAGGATTTTTGCGGTCTGGAGGAATTTTCGGTGTCGTGGTCCTGCTGGTCATGGCCGCAGATGGTGACATTATCGAGATACGGGAATGTTGTCCGTAAACGGTACCGGTTAACCATTCGGTCCATCTCGCGCTGGAAGACCGAGACCCCATTAGTGACACCGAAGGGAACCCTTAGGAAGTGGTAGAGCCGCCCATCTGCTTCGAAAGCAGAGAATTTGTGGTCGCTAGGGCGGATTGGGAGCTGGTGGTAGGCAGACTTTAGATCCACCGTGGAAAAGACCTTGTAACGCGCGATCGTCTTTACCAGGTCGGATATGCGGGGGAGAGGGTACGCGTCCAGCTGCGTAAACCTGTTGATGGCCTGACTGTAGTCAATGACCATCCTATGCTTATCCCCGGTCTTTACAATCATAGAATTGACAGTGCAGAAGGAGGCCATTCGGCCCATCGAGTCTGCACCGGCTCTTGGAAAGAGCACCCCACCCAAGGTCAACACCTCCACCCTATCCCCATAACCCAGTAACCCCACCCAACACTAAGGGCAATTTTGGACACTAAGGCCAATTTATCATTAGCCAATCCACCTAACCTGCACAACTTTGGACTGTGGGAGGAAACCGGAGGAAACCCACGCAGACACGGGGAGGATGTGCAGACTCCGCACAGACAGTGACCCAAGCCGGAATCGAACCTGGGACACTGCAGCTGTGAGCTCTCCAGGGGCTGTTGCTAGCCTCAATGACACCTTCCCACAGTAATCGCTGGACCTCCGACCTAATAAAGATCCGATCCTGGGCACTGTACCATCTGCTCCTGGTGGCGACGGGTTTGCCATCCAGGGTGAGGTTCGCAAACAGGGAAGGAGGATCGACCTTGAGGGTCGCGAGGCCGCAGACAGTGAGAATCAGCGGGATTCTACATCAGCGGGAATCTCCGTCAGCGGGAATCTCCGTCAGCGGGATTCTCCGTCAGTGGGATTCTCTGTCAGCGGGAATCTCTGTCAGTGGGATTGTCCGTCAGCGGGATTCTCCGTCAGCGGGATTCTCCGCAGGCGGGATTCTCCGTCAGCGGGGTCCTCCGTCAGTGGGATCATCTGTCAGTGGGATTCTCTGTCAGTGGGATTCTCCGTCAGCGGGATTCTCTGTCAGTGGGATTCTCCGTCAGCGGGATTCTCTGTCAGCGGGATTCTCTGTCAGTGGGATTCTCCGTCAGCGGGATTCTCTGTCAGTGGGATTCTCTGTCAGTGGGATTCTCCGTCAGCGGGATTCTCTGTCAGCGGGATTCTCTGTCAGCGGGATTCTCTGTCAGTGGGATTCTCCGTCAGCGGGATTCTCTGTCAGCGGGATTCTCTGTCAGCGGGATTCTCTGTCAGCGGGATTCTCCGTCAGCGGGATTCTCTGTCAGCGGGATTCTCTGTCAGCGGGGTTCTCTGTCAGCGGGATTCTCTGTCAGCGGGATTCTCCATCAGCGGGATTCTCCCCCCGCGGGGTTCTCTGTCAGCGGGATTCTCTGTCAGCGGGATTCTCCGTCAGTGGGATTCTCTGTCAGCGGGATTCTCTGTCAGCGGGATTCTCCGTCAGCGGGATCCTCTGTCAGCGCGATTCTCTGTCAGCGGGATTGTCCATCAGCGGGATTGTCCGTCAACGGAATTGTCCACCAGTGGGATTCTCTGTCAGCGGCATTCTCGGTCAGCGGGATCCTCTGTCAGCGGGATTCTCCATCAGCGGGATTCTCCATCAGCGGGATTCTCCATCGGCAGGATTCTCCATCAGCGGGATTCTCCATCGGCAGGATTCTCCATCAGCGGGATTCTCCATCAGCGGGATTCTCCATCAGCGGGATTACCCATCAGCGGGATTGTCCATCAGTGGGATTGTCCGTCAGCGGGATTGTCCGTCAGCGGGATTGTCCGTCAGTGGGATTGTCCATCAGCGGGAGTCTCCGTTTGCGGGATTCTCCGTCAGCGGGATTCTCCATCAGCGGGATTCTCTCTCAATGGGATTCTCTGTCAGCGGGATTCTCCGTCAATGGGATTCTCCGTCAGCGGGATTCTCTCTCAATGGGATTCTCCATCAGCGGGATTCTCTGTCAGCGGGATTCTCTGTCAGCGAGATTCTCGGTCAGCGAGATTCTCGGTCAGTGAGATTCTCTCAATGGAATTCTCTGTCAATGGGATTCACCGTCGGCGGGATTCTCTGTCAATGGGATTCTCCGTCAGCGGAATTCTCCGTCAGCGGGATTGTCATTCAGCAGGGTTCTCCGTCAGCGGGATTCTCCGTCAGCGGGATTCTCCGTCAGCGGGATTCTCCGTCAGCGGGATTCTCTGTCAGTGGGATTCTCTGTCGGCGGGATTCACCGTCAGCAGAATTCTCCATCAGCGGGATTCTCCGTCAGCGGGATTCTCCGTCAGCGGGATTCTCCCCCCGCGGGATTCTCTGCAGGCGGGATTCTTGGACAGTGGGATACTGGCCCCCCCCCCCCGCAGGATTCTCCGTCAGCAGGATTCTCCATCAGCAAGATTCTCCCTCAGCGGGATTCTCCGTCAGCGGGATTCTCGGACAGCGGGTTTTTCGGACAGCGGGATTTTCGGACAGCGGGATTCTCCCCCTGCGGGACTCTCTTTCGGCGGGATTGTCCATCGGCGGGATTCTCCATCAACGGCATTCTCTGTCAGCGGGATTCTCTGTCAGTGGAATTCTCCCCCCCCCCCCACAGGATTCTCTGTCAGTGGAATTCTCCCCCCCCCCCCCCACGGGATTCTCTGTCAGCGGAATTCTCCATCAGTGGGAATCTCTGACAGTGGAATTCTCTGTCAGCGGGATTCTCTGTCAGCGGGATTTCGGTCAGTGAGATTCTCTGTCAATGGGATTCTCTGTCAGCGGGATTCTCTGTCAATGGGATTCTCTGTCAGTGGGATTCTCCGTCAATGGGATTCTCTGTCAGCGGGATTCTCTGTCAGCGGGATTCTCTGTCAGCGGGATTCTCTGTCAGCGGGATTCTCTCTCAATGGGATTCTCCATCAGCGGGATTCTCTGTCAGTGGGATTCTCTGTCTGCGAGATTCTCCATCAGCGGGATTCTCGGTCAGCGGGATTCTCTGTCAGCGGGATTCTCTGTCAGCGAGATTCTCGGTCAGCGAGATTCTCGGTCAGTGAGATTCTCTCAATGGAATTCTCTGTCAATGGGATTCACCGTCGGCGAGATTCTCTGTCAATGGGATTCTCCGTCAGCGGAATTCTCCGTCAGCGAGATTGTCATTCAGCAGGGTTCTCCGTCAGCGGGATTCTCCGTCAGCGGGATTCTCCCCCCGTGGGATCTCTGTCAGTGGGATTCTCCATCAGCGGGATTGTCAATCAGCAGGATTCTCCGTCAGTTGGATTCTCTGTCAGCGGGATTCTCCCCCCGCGGGATTCTCCCCCCGCGGGATTCTCTGTAGGCGGGATACTCACCCCGCGGTATTCTCCGTCCGCAGGATTCTCGGACCGCGGGATTCTCGCCCCCCCCCCCCCCCCCCCCCCCGCGGGATTCTCCGTCAGCAAGATTCTCCGTCAGTGGGATTCTCCGACAGCGGGATTCTCCCCCTGCGGGATTCTCTGTCAGCGGGATTCTCTGTCGGTGGGATTCTCCATCAACGGGATTCTCTGTCAGTGTGATTCTCTGTCAGCGGGATCCTCTGTCAGAGGAATCCTCCCCCCACTGGATTCTCTGTCGGCGGGATTGTCCATCAGCGGGATTGTCCGTCAACGGGATTGTCCATCAGCGGGATTCTCCATCAACGGGATTCTCTGTCAGTGTGATTCTCGGTCAGCGGGATCCTCTGTCGGCAGGATTCTCCATCAGCGGGATTCTCCATCAGCGGGATTTTCCATCGGCAGGATTCTCCATCAGCGGGATTCTCCATCAGCGGGATTCTCCATCAGCGGGATTACCCATCAGCGGGATTCTCCGTCAGCGGGAATCCCCGTCAGTGGGAATCCCCGTCAGCGGGATTCTCCGTCAGCGGGATTCTCTGTCAGTGGGATTTTGTGTCAGCGGGATTCCCTGTCAGTGGGATTCTCTGTCAGTGGGATTCTCTGTCAGCGCGATTCTCTGTCAGCGGGATTCTCTGTCAGTGGGATTCTCTGTCAGTGGGATTCCCTGTCAGTGGGATTCCCTGTCAGCGGGATTCTCTGTCAGTGGGATTCTCTGTCAGCGCGATTCTCTGTCAGCGGGATTCTCTGTCAGTGGGATTCCCTGTCAGCGGGATTCTCTGTCAGTGGGATTCTCTGTCAGCGCGATTCTCTGTCAGCGGGATTCTCTGTCAGTGGGATTCTCTGTCAGTGGGATTCTCTGTCAGCGGGATTCTCTGTCAGCGGGATTCTCCGTCAGCGGGATTCTCTGTCAGTGGGATTCTCTGTCAGCGCGATTCTCTGTCAGCGGGATTCTCTGTCAGTGGTAGTCCCTGTCAGCGGGATTCTCTGTCAGCGGGATTCTCCATCAGCGGGATTCTCCATCAGCGGGATTCTCTGTCAATGGGATCCTCTTTCAGCGGGATTCTCGGTCAGCGGGATTCTCTGTCAGTGGGATTCTCTGTCAGTGGAATTCTCTGTCAGCGGGAATCTCCATCAGCGGGATTCTCCATCAGCGGGATTCTCCCCCTCCCCCGTCGGATTCTCCATCAACGGGATTCTCCATTAGCGGGATTGTCCTCCCCCCCGCGAGATTCTCTGTCGGCGGAATTCTCCATCAGCGGGATTTCGGTCAGTGAGATTCTCTGTCAATGGGATTCTCTGTCAGCGGGATTCTCTGTCAGCGGGATTCTCTGTCAATGGGATTCTCTGTCAGTGGGATTCTCTGTCAGTGGGATTCTCCGTCAATGGGATTCTCCGTCAGCGGGATTCTCTCTCAATGGGATTCTCCATCAGCGGGATTCTCTGTCAGTGGGATTCTCCGTCAATGGGATTCTCCGTCAGCGGGATTCTCTCTCAATGGGATTCTCCATCAGCGGGATTCTCTGTCAGCGAGATTCTCTGTCAGCGAGATTCTCGGTCAGCGAGATTCTCGGTCAGCGAGATTCTCTCAATGGAATTCTCTGTCAATGGGATTCACCGTCGGCGGGATTCTCTGTCAATGGGATTCTCCGTCAGCGGAATTCTCCGTCAGCGGGATTGTCATTCAGCAGGGTTCTCCGTCAGCGGGATTCTCCGTCAGCGGGATTCTCCCCCCGTGGGATCTCTGTCGGTGGGATTCTCCATCAGCGGGATTGTCAATCAGCAGGATTCTCCGTCAGTTGGATTCTCTGTCTGCGAGATTCTCCATCAGCGGGATTCTCGCTCAGTGAGATTCTCTGTCAATGGGATTCTCTGTCAGCGGGGTTCTCTGTCAGCGGGATTCTCTGTCAGCGGGATCCTCGGTCAGCGGGATTCTCTGTCAGCGGGATCCCCGGTCAGCGGGATTCTCTGTCAGCGGGATTCTCGGTCAGCGGGATTCTCTGTCGGCGGGATTCTCCATCAGCGGGATTCTCCCTCAGCGGGATTCTCCATCGGCAGGATTCTCCATCAGCGGGATTCTCCATCAGCGGGATTCTCCATCAGCGGGATTCTACATCAGCGGGAATCTCCGTCAGCGGGATTCTCCATCAGCGGGATTCCCTGTCAGTGGGATTCTCTGTCAGTGGGATTGTCCGTCAGCGGGATTCTCCGTCAGCGGGATTCTCTGTCAGTGGGATTCTCTGTCGGCGGGATTCACCGTCAGCAGAATTCTCCGTCAGCGGGATTCTCCGTCAGCGGGATTCTCCCCCCGCGGGATTCTCCCCCCGCGGGATTCTCTGCAGGCGGGATTCTCGGACAGTGGGATACTCGCCCCCCCCCCCCCCCCCCCCGCAGGATTCTCCGTCAGCAGGATTCTCCATCAGCAAGATTCTCCCTCAGCGGGATTCTCCGTCAGCGGGATTCCCGGACAGCGGGATTTTCGGACAGCGGGATTGTCCATCGGCGGGATTCTCCATCAACGGAATTCTCTGTCAGCGGGATTCTCTGTCAGTGGAATTCTCCCTCCCCCCACGGGATTCTCTGACAGTGGGATTGTCCATCAGCGGGATTGTCCGTCAACGGGATTGTCCATCAGTGGGATTGTCCGTCAGCGGGATTGTCCGTCAGCGGGATTGTCCATCAGCGGGATTGTCCATCAGCGGGATTCTCCGTCAGCGGGATTCTCCGTCAGCGGGATTCTCGGTCAGCGGGATCCACTGTCAGCGGGATTCTCCATTGGCAGGATTCTCCCTCAGCGGGATTCTCCATCAGCGGGATTCTCCATAAGCGGGATTACCCGTCAGCGGGATTACCCGTCAGCGGGATTCTCGGACAGCGGGATTCTCTGTCAGCGGGATCCTCTGTCGGCGGGATCCTCTGTCAGTGGGATTCTCTGACAGTGGGATTCTCGGTCAGCGGGATTCTCTGTCAGCGGGATCCTCTGTCAGTGGGATTCTCTGTCAGTGGGATTCTCTGTCAGTGGGATTCTATGTCAGCGGGATTCTCTGTCAGCGGGATTCTCCATCAGCGGGATTCTCCATCAGCGGGATTCTCTGTCAATGGGATTCTCTGTCAGCGGGATTCTCTGTCAATGGGATTCTCTGTCAGCGGGATTCTCTGTGAGCGGGATCCTCGGTCAGCGGGATTATCTGTCAGCGGGATTCTCCATCAGCGGGATTCTCTGTCAGCGGGATTCTCTGTCAGTGGGATTCTATGTCAGCGGGATTCTCTGTCAGAGGGATTCTCTGTCAGCGGGATTCTCTGTCAGAGGGATTCTCTGTCAGAGGGATTCTCTGTCAGAGGGATTCTCTGTCAGAGGGATTCTCTGTCAGAGGGATTCTCTGTCAGCGGGATTCTCCATCAGCGGGATTCTCCATCAGCGGGATTCTCTGTCAATGGGATTCTCTGTCAGCGGGATTCTCTGTCAATGGGATTCTCTGTCAGCGGGATTCTCTGTGAGCGGGATCCTCGGTCAGCGGGATTATCTGTCAGCGGGATTCTCCATCAGCGGGATTCTCGCTCAGTGAGATTCTCTGTCAATGGGATTCTCTGTCAGCGGGGTTCTCTGTCAGCGGGATTCTCTGTCAGCGGGATCCTCGGTCAGCGGGATTCTCTGTCAGCGGGATCCTCGGTCAGCGGGATTCTCTGTCAGCGGGATTCTCGGTCAGCGGGATTCTCTGTCAGCGGGATCCTCGGTCAGCGGAATCCTCGGTCAGCGGGATCCTCTGGCAGCGGGATTCTCCATCAGCGGGATTCTCTGTCATCGGGATTCTCGGTCAGCGGGATCCTCTGGCAGCGGGATTCTCTGTCATCGGGATTCTCTGTCAGCGGGATCCTCGGTCAGCGGGATCCTCTGGCAGCGGGATTGTCCATCAGCGGGATTCTCCATCAGCGGGATTCTACATCAGCGGGAATCTCCGTCAGCGGGATTCTACATCAGCGGGATTCTCCATCAGCGGGCTTCTCCATCAGCGGGATTCTACATCAGCGGGAATCTCCGTCAGCGGGATTCTCCATCAGCGGGATTCCCTGTCAGTGGGATTCTCTGTCAGTGGGATTGTCCGTCAGCGGGATTCTCCGTCAGCGGGATTCTCCGTCAGCGGGATTCTCCGTCAGCGGGATTTTCTGTCAGTGGGATTCTCTGTCAGTGGGATCATCTGTCAGTGGGATTCTCTGTCGGTGGGATTCTCCATCAACGGGATTCTCTGTCAGTGCGATTCTCCATCAGCGGGGTTCTCTGTCAGCGGGATCCTCTGTCAGCGGGATCCTCTGTCAGCGGGATCTTCTGTCAGCGGGATCCTGTCAGCGGGGTTCTCTGTCAGCGGGATCCTCTGACAGCGGGATTCTCTGTCGGTGGGATTCTCCATCAACGGGATTCTCTGTCAGTGCGATTCTCCGTCAGCGGGATTCGCAATCAGAGGGATTCCCTGTCAGTGGGATTCTCTGTCAGTGGGATTGTCCGTCAGCGGGATTCTCCGTCAGCGGGATTCTCCGTCAGCGGGATTCTCTGTCGGTGGGATTCTCCGTCAGCGGGATTCTCCATCAACGGGATTCTCTGTCAGTGCGATTCTCTGTCAGCGGGATTCTCTGTCAGCGGAATCCTCCCCCCACTGGATTCTCTGTCGGCGGGATACTCCATCAGCGGGAATCTCTGTCAGTGGGATTGTCCATCAGCGGGATTGTCCATCAGCGGGATTGTCCGTCAACGGGATTGTCCACCAGTGGGATTCTCTGTCAGCGGGATTCTCTGTCGGCGGGATCCTCTGTCAGCGGGATTCTCCATCGGCAGGATTCTCCATCAGCGGGATTCTCCATCAGCGGGATTTTCCATCGGCAGGATTCTCCATCAGCGGGATTCTCCATCAGCGGGATGCTCCATCAGCGGGATTACCCATCAGCGGGATTCTCCGTCAGCGGGAATCCCCGTCAGCGGGAATCCCCGTCAGCGGGATTCTCCGTCAGCGGGATTCTCTGTCAGTGGGATTTTGTGTCAGCGGGATTCCCTGTCAGCGGGATTCTCTGTCAGTGGGATTCTCTGTCAGCGCGATTCTCTGTCAGCGGGATTCTCTGTCAGCGGGATTCTCCATCAGCGGGATTCTCTGTCAATGGGATTCTCTGTCAGTGGGATTCTCTGTCAGCGGGGTTCTCTGTCAGCGGGATCCTCTGACAGTGGGATTCTCTGTCGGCGGGATCCTCTGTCGCCGGGGTTCTCTGTCAGCGGGATCCTCTGACAGTGGGATTCTCTGTCAGCGGGATTCTCTGTCAGTGGGATTCTCTGTCAGTGGGATTCTCTGTCAGTGGGATTCTCTGTCAGTGGGATTCTCTGTCAGTGGGATTCTCTGTCAGTGGGATTCTCTGTCAGCGGGAATCTCGATCAGCGGGTTTCTCCATCAGCGGGATTCTCCGTCAGCGGGATTCTCTCTCAATGGGATTCTCCACCAGCGGGATTCTCTGTCAGTGGGATTCTCTGTCAGCGAGATTCTCGGTCAGCGAGATTCTCGGTCAGTGAGATTCTCTCAATGGAATTCTCTGTCAATGGGATTCACCGTCGGCGGGATTCTCTGTCAATGGGATTCTCCGTCAGTGGAATTCTCCATCAGCGGGATTGTCATTCAGCAGGGTTCTCCGTCAGCGGGATTCTCCGTCAGCGGGATTCTCCCCCCGTGGGATCTCTGTCGGTGGGATTCTCCATCAGCAGGATTGTCAATCAGCAGGATTCTCCGTCAGCTGGATTCTCCGTCAGCGGGATTCTCCCCCCCGCGGGATTCTCTGTAGGCGGGATACTCACCCCGCGGTATTCTCCGTCCGCAGGATTCTCGGACCGCGGGATTCTCGCCCCCCCCCCGCGGGATTCTCGGACAGCGGGATTCTCTGTCAGCGGGATCCTCTGTCGGCGGGATCCTCTGTCAGTGGGATTCTCTGACAGTGGGATTCTCGGTCAGCGGGATTCTCTGTCAGCGGGATCCTCTGTCAGTGGGATTCTCTGTCAGTGGGATTCTCTGTCAGTGGGATTCTATGTCAGCGGGATTCTCTGTCAGCGGGATTCTCCATCAGCGGGATTCTCCATCAGCGGGATTCTCTGTCAATGGGATTCTCTGTCAGCGGGATTCTCTGTCAATGGGATTCTCTGTCAGCGGGATTCTCTGTGAGCGGGATCCTCGGTCAGCGGGATTATCTGTCAGCGGGATTCTCCATCAGCGGGATTCTCTGTCAGCGGGATTCTCTGTCAGTGGGATTCTATGTCAGCGGGATTCTCTGTCAGAGGGATTCTCTGTCAGCGGGATTCTCTGTCAGAGGGATTCTCTGTCAGAGGGATTCTCTGTCAGAGGGATTCTCTGTCAGAGGGATTCTCTGTCAGAGGGATTCTCTGTCAGCGGGATTCTCCATCAGCGGGATTCTCCATCAGCGGGATTCTCTGTCAATGGGATTCTCTGTCAGCGGGATTCTCTGTCAATGGGATTCTCTGTCAGCGGGATTCTCTGTGAGCGGGATCCTCGGTCAGCGGGATTATCTGTCAGCGGGATTCTCCATCAGCGGGATTCTCGCTCAGTGAGATTCTCTGTCAATGGGATTCTCTGTCAGCGGGGTTCTCTGTCAGCGGGATTCTCTGTCAGCGGGATCCTCGGTCAGCGGGATTCTCTGTCAGCGGGATCCTCGGTCAGCGGGATTCTCTGTCAGCGGGATTCTCGGTCAGCGGGATTCTCTGTCAGCGGGATCCTCGGTCAGCGGAATCCTCGGTCAGCGGGATCCTCTGGCAGCGGGATTCTCCATCAGCGGGATTCTCTGTCATCGGGATTCTCGGTCAGCGGGATCCTCTGGCAGCGGGATTCTCTGTCATCGGGATTCTCTGTCAGCGGGATCCTCGGTCAGCGGGATCCTCTGGCAGCGGGATTGTCCATCAGCGGGATTCTCCATCAGCGGGATTCTACATCAGCGGGAATCTCCGTCAGCGGGATTCTACATCAGCGGGATTCTCCATCAGCGGGCTTCTCCATCAGCGGGATTCTACATCAGCGGGAATCTCCGTCAGCGGGATTCTCCATCAGCGGGATTCCCTGTCAGTGGGATTCTCTGTCAGTGGGATTGTCCGTCAGCGGGATTCTCCGTCAGCGGGATTCTCCGTCAGCGGGATTCTCCGTCAGCGGGATTTTCTGTCAGTGGGATTCTCTGTCAGTGGGATCATCTGTCAGTGGGATTCTCTGTCGGTGGGATTCTCCATCAACGGGATTCTCTGTCAGTGCGATTCTCCATCAGCGGGGTTCTCTGTCAGCGGGATCCTCTGTCAGCGGGATCCTCTGTCAGCGGGATCTTCTGTCAGCGGGATCCTGTCAGCGGGGTTCTCTGTCAGCGGGATCCTCTGACAGCGGGATTCTCTGTCGGTGGGATTCTCCATCAACGGGATTCTCTGTCAGTGCGATTCTCCGTCAGCGGGATTCGCAATCAGAGGGATTCCCTGTCAGTGGGATTCTCTGTCAGTGGGATTGTCCGTCAGCGGGATTCTCCGTCAGCGGGATTCTCCGTCAGCGGGATTCTCTGTCGGTGGGATTCTCCGTCAGCGGGATTCTCCATCAACGGGATTCTCTGTCAGTGCGATTCTCTGTCAGCGGGATTCTCTGTCAGCGGAATCCTCCCCCCACTGGATTCTCTGTCGGCGGGATACTCCATCAGCGGGAATCTCTGTCAGTGGGATTGTCCATCAGCGGGATTGTCCATCAGCGGGATTGTCCGTCAACGGGATTGTCCACCAGTGGGATTCTCTGTCAGCGGGATTCTCTGTCGGCGGGATCCTCTGTCAGCGGGATTCTCCATCGGCAGGATTCTCCATCAGCGGGATTCTCCATCAGCGGGATTTTCCATCGGCAGGATTCTCCATCAGCGGGATTCTCCATCAGCGGGATGCTCCATCAGCGGGATTACCCATCAGCGGGATTCTCCGTCAGCGGGAATCCCCGTCAGCGGGAATCCCCGTCAGCGGGATTCTCCGTCAGCGGGATTCTCTGTCAGTGGGATTTTGTGTCAGCGGGATTCCCTGTCAGCGGGATTCTCTGTCAGTGGGATTCTCTGTCAGCGCGATTCTCTGTCAGCGGGATTCTCTGTCAGCGGGATTCTCCATCAGCGGGATTCTCTGTCAATGGGATTCTCTGTCAGTGGGATTCTCTGTCAGCGGGGTTCTCTGTCAGCGGGATCCTCTGACAGTGGGATTCTCTGTCGGCGGGATCCTCTGTCGCCGGGGTTCTCTGTCAGCGGGATCCTCTGACAGTGGGATTCTCTGTCAGCGGGATTCTCTGTCAGTGGGATTCTCTGTCAGTGGGATTCTCTGTCAGTGGGATTCTCTGTCAGTGGGATTCTCTGTCAGTGGGATTCTCTGTCAGTGGGATTCTCTGTCAGCGGGAATCTCGATCAGCGGGTTTCTCCATCAGCGGGATTCTCCGTCAGCGGGATTCTCTCTCAATGGGATTCTCCACCAGCGGGATTCTCTGTCAGTGGGATTCTCTGTCAGCGAGATTCTCGGTCAGCGAGATTCTCGGTCAGTGAGATTCTCTCAATGGAATTCTCTGTCAATGGGATTCACCGTCGGCGGGATTCTCTGTCAATGGGATTCTCCGTCAGTGGAATTCTCCATCAGCGGGATTGTCATTCAGCAGGGTTCTCCGTCAGCGGGATTCTCCGTCAGCGGGATTCTCCCCCCGTGGGATCTCTGTCGGTGGGATTCTCCATCAGCAGGATTGTCAATCAGCAGGATTCTCCGTCAGCTGGATTCTCCGTCAGCGGGATTCTCCCCCCCGCGGGATTCTCTGTAGGCGGGATACTCACCCCGCGGTATTCTCCGTCCGCAGGATTCTCGGACCGCGGGATTCTCGCCCCCCCCCCGCGGGATTCTCCGTCAGCAAGATTCTCCGTCAGCGGGATTCTCCGACAGCGGGATTCTCCCCCTGCGGGATTCTCTGTCAGTGCGATTCTCTGTCAGCGGAATCCTCCCCCCACTGGATTCTCTGTCGGCGGGATTCTCCATCAGCGGGAATCTCTGTCAGTGGGATTGTCCATCAGCGGGATTGTCCGTCAACGGGATTGTCCACCAGTGGGATTCTCTGTCAGCGGCATTCTCGGTCAGCGGGATCCTCTGTCAGCGGGATTGTCCGTCAGCGGGATTCTTCTTCGGCAGGATTCTCCATCAGCGGGATTCTCCATCAGCGGGATTTTCCATCGGCAGGATTCTCCATCAGCGGGATTCCCCATCAGCGGGATTCTCCATCAGCGGGATTACCCATCAGCGGGATTCTCCGTCAGCGGGAATCCCCGTCAGCGGGAATCCCCGTCAGCGGGATTCTCCGTCAGCGGGATTCTCTGTCAGTGGGATTTTGTGTCAGCGGGATTCCCTGTCAGCGGGATTCTCTGTCAGCGGGATTCTCTGTCAGCGCGATTCTCTGTCAGTGGGATTCTCTGTCAGCGCGATTCTCTGTCAGCGGGATTCTCTGTCAGTGGTAGTCCCTGTCAGCGGGATTCTCTGTCAGCGGGATTCTCCATCAGCGGGATTCTCCATCAGCGGGATTCTCTGTCAATGGGATTCTCTGTCAGCGGGATTCTCTGTCAATGGGATTCTCTGTCAGCGGGATTCACTGTGAGCGGGATCCTCGGTCAGCGGGATTATCTGTCAGCGGGATTCTCCATCAGCGGGATTCTCGCTCAGTGAGATTCTCTGTCAATGGGGTTCTCTGTCAGCGGGATCCTCGGTCAGCGGGATTCTCTGTCAGCAGGATCCTCGGTCAGCGGGATTCTCTGTCAGCGGGATTCTCGGTCAGCGGGATTCTCTGTCAGCGGGATCCTCGGTCAGCGGGATTCTCTGTCAGCGGGATTCTCGGTCAGCGGGATTCTCTGTCAGCGGGATCCTCGGTCAGCGGGATTCTCCATCAGCGGGATTCTCGCTCAGTGAGATTCTCTGTCAATGGGGTTCTCTGTCAGCGGGATCCTCGGTCAGCGGGATTCTCTGTCAGCGGGATCCTCGGTCAGCGGGATTCTCTGTCAGCGGGATTCTCGGTCAGCGGGATTCTCTGTCAGCGGGATCCTCGGTCAGCGGGATTCTCTGTCAGCGGGATTCTCTGTCAGCGGGATCCTCGGTCAGCGGGATCCTCTGGCAGCGGGATTCTCCATCAGCGGGATTCTCTGTCAGTGGGATTCTCTGTCAGCGGGATTCTCTGTCAGCGGGATCCTCGGTCAGCGGGATCCTCTGGCAGCGGGATTCTCCATCAGCGGGATTCTCTGTCAGTGGGATTCTCTGTCAGTGGGATTCTCTGTCAGCGGGATTCTCCGTCAGCGGGTTTCTCCGTCAGCGGGATTCTCCGTCAGCGGGATTCTCCGTCAGCGGGATTCTCCCCCCGCGGGATTCTCTGCAGGCGGGATTCTCGGACAGTAGGATACTCGCCCCCCCCCCCCCCCGCCCCCCCCCCCCGCAGGATTCTCCGTCAGCAGGATTCTCCATCAGCAAGATTCTCCCTCAGCGGGATTCTCCGTCAGCGGGATTCCCGGACAGCGGGATTTTCGGACAGCGGGATTCTCCCCCTGCGGGACTCTCTTTCGGCGGGATTGTCCATCGGCGGGATTCTCCATCAACGGAATTCTCTGTCAGCGGGATTCTCTGTCAGTGGAATTCTCCCCCCCCCCCACGGGATTCTCTGTCAGCGGAATTCTCCATCAGTGGGAATCTCTGACAGTGGGATTGTCCATCAGTGGGATTCTCCGTCAGCGGGATTCTCTGTCAGCGCGATTCTCTGTCAGTGGGATTCTCCGTCAGTGGGATTCTCTGTCAGCGCGATTCTCTGTCAGTGGGATTCTCTGTGGGTGGAATTCTCCGTCAGCGGAATTCTCCGTCAGCGGGATTCTCCGTCAGCGGGATCCACTGTCAGCGGGATTCTCCATTGGCAGGATTCTCCCTCAGGGGGATTCTCCATCAGCGGGATTCTCCATAAGCAGGATTACCCGTCAGCGGGCTTACCCGTCAGCGGGAGTCTCCATCAGCGGGATTCTACATCAGCGGGAATCTCCGTCAGCGGGATTCTCCATAAGCAGGATTACCCGTCAGCGGGCTTACCCGTCAGCGGGAGTCTCCATCAGCGGGATTCTACATCAGCGGGAATCGCCGTCAGTGGGATTCTCTGTCAGCGGGATTCTCTGTCGGCGGGATTGTCCATCAGCGGGATTCTCTGTCAGCGGGATTCTCTGTTGGCGGGATTCTCCGTCAGCGGGATTCTCTGTCAGCGGGATTCTCTGTCAGAGGGATTCTCCGTCAGTGGGATTCTCTGTCGGTGGGATTGTCCATCAGCGGGATTCTCTGTCAGCGGGATTCTCTGTCAGTGGGATTCTCTGTCAGAGGGATTCTCTGTCAGCGGGATTCTCTGTCAGAGGGATTCTCCGTCAGTGGGATTCTCCGTCAGTGGGATTCTCTGTCAGCGGGATTCTCTGTCGGTGGGATTCTCTGTCAGTGGGATTCTCTGTCAGCGGGATTCTCTGTCAGCAGGATTCTCCGTCAGCGGGATTCTCTGTCAGCGGGATTCTCCGTCAGCGGGGTTCTCTGTCAGCGGGATTCTCCATCAGCGGGATTCTCCATCAGCGGGATTGTCCGTCAGCGGGATTGTCCATCAGCGGGATTCTCCGTCAGCGGGATTCTCCGTCAGCGGGATTCTCCATCAGCGGGATTCTCCATCGGCAGGATTCTCCATCAGCGGGATTCTCCATCGGCAGGATTCTCCATCAGCGGGATTGTCCATCAGCGGGGTTCTCCGTCAGCGGGATTGTCCATCAGCGGGATTCTCCATCAGCGGGATTGTCCGTCAGCGGGATTGTCCATCAGCGGGATTCTCCGTCAGCGGGATTCTCTGTCAGCGGGATTCTCCATCAGCGGGATTTTCCGTCAGCGGGATTCTCCATCAGCGGGATTCTCCATCAGCGGGATACTCCCCCACGGGATTCTCTGTTGGCGGGATTCTCCGTCAGTGGGATTCTACCCCCACGGGATTCTCTGTCGGCGGGATACTTGGTCAGCGGGATTCTCCCCCCGCGGGATTCTCTGTTGACGGGATACTCCATCAGCGGGTTTCTCAGTCAGCGGGATTCTCCACCCGCGTGATTCTCTGTTGGAAGGAGTCTCCGTCAGCGGGATACTCCCCCCACTGGATTCTCAGTCGGCGGGATTCTCCCCCCGCGGGATTCTCGGTCGGCGGGATTCTCCCCACCGCGGGATTCTCAGTCGGCGGGATTCTCCCCCCGCGGGATTCTCTGTCAGTGGGATTCTCTGTCAGCGGGATTCTCCATCAGTGGGATTCTCCATCAGCGGGATTCTCCTCCCCGCGGGATTCTCTGTAGGCGGGATTCTCACCCCACGGTATTCTCCATCCGCGGGATTCTCCGTCAGCGGGATTCTCGGACAGCGGGATTCTCCCCCCCCCGCGGGATTCTCTGTCGGCGGGTTTGTCCATCGGCGGGATTCTCCGTCACCAAGATTCTCCGTCAGCGGGATTCTCTGTCTGCGGTATTTTTTTTCAGCGGGATTCTCCCCACACGGCATTCTCCATCAGCGGGATTCTCCATCAGCGGGATTCTCTGTCAGCGGGATTCTCTGTGAGCGGGATTCTCCTTCGGCAGGATTCTCCATCAGCGGGATTCCCCGTCAGCGGGATTCTCCATCAGCGGGATTCCCCGTCAGCGGGATTCCCCGTCAGCGGGATTCCACATCAGCAGGATTCTCCGTCAGCGGGATTCTATGCCAGCGGGATCCTCTATCAGTGGATTCTCTGTCTGTGGGATTGTCCATCAGCGGGATTCTCCGTCAGCGGGATTCTCCATCAGCGGGATTCTCCATCAGCGGGATTCTCCATCAGCGGGATACTCCCCCCCCACGGGATTCTCAGTTGGCGGGAATGTCCGCCAGTGGGATTCTCTCCCCATGGGATTCTCTGTAAGTGGGATACTCTGTCAGCGGGATTCTTGGTAAGCGGGATTCTCCACCCGCGTGATTCTCTGTTGGAAGGAGTTTCCGTCAGTGGGATTCTCCCCACCGCGGGATTCTTGGTCAGCGGGATTCTCCCCCCGTGGGATTCTCTGTCGACAGGATACTCCATCAGCGGGTTACTCAGTCAGCGGGATTCTCCACCCGCGTGATTCTCTGTTGGAAGGAGTCTCCGTCAGCGGGATTCTCCCCCCCCCACTGGATTCTCTGTTAGTGGGATTCTCCCCACTGCGGGATTCTCTGTCAGTGGGATTCTCCCCACCGCGGGATTCTCGGTCGGCGGGATTCTCCCCCCGCGGGATTCTCTGTCAGTGGGATTCTCTGTCAGCGGGATTCTCCATCAGCGGGATTCTCCATCAGCGGGATTCTCCCACCCCCGCGGGAATCTCTGTAGGCGGGATTCTCACCCCACGGTATTCTCCGTCTGCGGGATTCTCCGTCAGCGGGATTCTCGGACAGCGGGATTCTCCCCCCCCCCCGCGGGATTCCGTCGGCGAGTTTGTCCATCGGCGGGATTCTCCGTCCGTGGGATTCTCCGTCACCAAGATTCTCCGTCACTGTGATTCTCGGACAGCGGGATCCCCCCCCCCCCCACGCGGGATTCTCTGTCGGCACGATTGTCCAACGGCGGGATTCTCCGTCAGCGGGATTCTCTGTCTGCGGGATTCTCCCCACATGGCATTCTCCATCAGCGGGATTCTCCATCAGGGGGAATCTCTGTCAACGGGATTGTCCGTCAGCGGGATTCTCTGTCGGCGGGATTCTCTGTCAGCGGGATTGTCCATCAGCGGGATTGTCTGTCAGCGGGATTGTCTGTCAGCGGGATTGTCCGTCAGCGGGATTGTCCATCAGCGGGATTGTCCATCAGCGGGATTGTCCATCAGTGGGATTGTCCGTCAGCGGGATTGTCCGTCAGCGGGATTGTCCATCAGCGGGATTGTCCATCAGCGGGATTGTCCGTCAGCGGGATTGTCCGTCAGTGGGATTGTCCGTCAGCGGGATTGTCCATCAGCGGGATTGTCCGTCAGTGGATTGTCCGTCAGCGGGATTGTCCGTCAGTGGGATTGTCCATCAGAGGGATTGTCCGTCAGCGGGATTGTCCATCAGCGGGATTGTCCATCAGAGGGATTGTCCGTCAGCGGGATTGTCTGTCAGCGGGATTGTCCGTCAGCGGGATTGTCCATCAACGGGATTGTCCATCAGCGGGATTGTCCGTCAGCGGGATTCTCCATCAGTGGGATTCTCTGTCAGCGGGATTGTCTGTCAGCGGGATTGTCCGTCAGCGGGATTGTCCGTCAGCGGGATTGTCCGTCAGCGGGATTCTCTGTCAGCGGGATTGTCCGTCAGCGGGATTGTCCGTCAGCGGGATTGTCCATCAGCGGGATTGTCCATCAGCGGGATTGTCCATCAGCAGGATTCTGCGTCAGCGGGATTGTCCATCAGCGGGATTGTCCGTCAGCGGGATTGTCCGTCAGCGGGATTGTCCATCAGCGGGATTGTCCGTCAGCGGGATTGTCCGTCAGCGGGATTGTCCATCAGCGGGATTGTCCGTCCGCGGGATTGTCCGTCAGCGGGATTGTCCGTCAGCGGGATTGTCCGTCAACGGGATTGTCCGTCAGCGTGATTGTCCGTCAGCGGGATTGTCCGTCAGCGGGATTCTCTGTCAGCGGGATTGTCCATCAGCGGGATTGTCCGTCCGCGGGATTGTCCGTCAGCGGGATTGTCCGTCAGCGGGATTGTCCGTCAACGGGATTGTCCGTCAGCGGGATTGTCCGTCAGCGGGATTGTCCGTCAGCGTGATTGTCCGTCAGCGGGATTGTCCGTCAGCGTGATTGTCCGTCAGTCGGATTCTCTTTCAGCAGGAATCTCTGTGAACGGGATTCTTTGTCAGCGGGGTTCTCTGTGAGCAGGGGCGAAATTCTCCGTTATCGGCGGAAACTCCGCCGATCGGCGCAAAAAACGGCGCAAATCCCACTTGCGTCACGTCATAAAAATGGGCCGATAGTCTGCGGCCCTAAATGGGCTAGCAGCGACGTAACGGGATCCGCGCTTGCGCAGTGGTTCACGCCGTGCAGCGTCATACGCGCTGCACGGCGTGACGGCTCATAAGGCCGCGCAGCTCCCCCCCACCCGACCGGAACAGCCGACCGCAACACCCGACTTGATGGCTGGCCGCCGCTCAGCCCCGAGGTTCGAGTCACGCGATGTGGAGGCGCTCCTGGATGCGGTGGAGCAGAGGAGGGACGCCCTGTATCCCGGGCACGGCCGCAGAGTTGCCCCACGCCACAGCCGGCGTCTGTGGAGGGAGGTGGCAGAGGCCGTCACCGCTGTGGCCCTAACACCACGGACAGGCACCCAGTGCCACAAGAAGGTGAACGACCTCGTCAGAGCAGGCAGGGTGAGCGTCCCCCATATCCCCCCTCCCCCATATTCCCCCCTCCCCCATATCCCCCCTCCCCCATATCCCCCCTCCCCCATATCCCCCATATCCCCCCTCCCCCATATCCCCCCTCCCCCATATTCCCCCCTCCCCCATATCCCCCCTCCCCCATATCCCCCCCTCCCCATATCCCCCCTCCCCCATACCCCCCCTCCCCCATATCCCCCCTCCCCATATCCCCCCTCCCCCATATCCCCCCTCCCCCATATCCCCCATATCCCCCCTCCCCCATATCCCCCCTCCCCCATATCCCCCATATCCCCCCTCCCCCATATTCCCCATATCCCCCCCTCCCCCATATCCCCCCTCCACCATATCCCCCATATTCCCCCCTCCCCCATATCCCCCCTCCCCCATATCCCCCATCCCCCATATCCCCCCTCCCCCATATCCCCCCTCCCCCATATCCCCCCTCCCCATATCCCCCATATCCCCAAGTGAATCCAGCCCTAACCTTAACCTCTGCAATGCACGCGCAACCGATGGCGTGCATTCATATACCTGCCTAACACTGTTGCCTTTTACCCCTGCCACCCCCCCCCCACCCCCCCCCCCCCCCCAGGAGAAGCGCGCACACAACAATAGGGAGCATGTGAGGACTGGAGGAGGGCCCGCTGATGAGAGGCCACTGACCGTACACGAGGAAAGGGCCCTGGAACTGGCTGGCGGACCTGAGGACCGGGAGGTTGCTGATGCAGAGGTCGGGGCCCCACGAGCAAGTGAGCCACCAACAGCCCGTCCCCATATCCCCCCTCCCCTATATCCCCCTCTCCCGTATCACCTGATCACTGCCTGATGTCTAACCATGCATGCTTCATTGTGTATCGCAGGACCAAACGTCCAGGCACCCATCCCCGCAGATGCAGACCGCCCGCAGGATGCCCCTCGGAGACCACGGGAGACGGAGAGACCCGCACCCTCCAGCATGCGACGCCCGCAGGATGCCCCTCCGAGACCACGGGAGACGGAGAGACCCGCACCCTCCAGCATGCGACGCCCGCAGGATGCCCCTCGGAGACCACGGGAGACGGAGAGACCCGCACCCTCCAGCATGCGACGCCCGCAGGATGCCCCTCGGAGACCACGGGAGACGGAGAGACCCGAACCCTCCAGCATGCGACGCCCGCAGGATGCCCCTCGGAGACCACGGGAGACGGAGAGACCCGAACCCTCCAGCATGCGACGCCCGCAGGATGCCCCTCGGAGACCACGGGAGACGGAGAGACCTGGAGCAACAGGGAGACGACACCCCCGTCACGTGCGGGAGCGACCACCCAGCGATGAGGGGGGCAGCCACAGGCCCCCGTCACATCCGAGCCAGGACACCACTACCCAGGACACCACTATCCAGGACACCCCTACCCGGGACACCACTACCCAGGACACCCCTACCCGGGACAGCACTACCCGGGACAGCACTACCCGGGACAGCACTACCCAGGACACCCCGACCCGGGAAGACGAAATACCGGACAGTGACTCAGAGTGGATGGGTGGAGACGAACCCCCACCCCAAAGTGCCATGGACTCAGAGTGGGACGAAGAGCACGACACAACGCCACTGCTGTCACCAACACCCTCCACCATCGCAGAAACACTCACCACGGTTGGGCACTTTAGTGATGAGGCGTCTGGTACACTCACTGGTGCGCACAACACAGCCGTCCCGGTACAGCAGGTGGAGGTAGGAGCAGCAGAGGGACCGGGCGGTCGGAGGGCAGCCCAGGCCAAGCGAACATCTGCCGCCCAGATGGATCCCGGGTTCCTGCAGTTACCACACCCACACAGATCCGATGCAACCACCGACACGGAGACGAGCGAATAGGGTGACGGGTGGCTTGCGGCGGCTGCGGTCGCAGGTGGAGGAGTCCACCCGCGTCCAGGAGCTGGGAGTGGTCCCGGTCATGCGTGCCACCCAGGCTGACACCGCACGGGTGGCGTCCGCGGTGGAGGCAATGGGTGCGACGGTGTCAGACATGGGGAACGGTTTGCGAGGCCTGGGGCCTTCCGTGCAGGCGGCGTCTGTGGCCCAGGAAATGGCTGCCCTCTCACAGGAGGCCATGAGCCAGTGCCAGCGCCAGATGGCAGAGGCGCTCAACGCCATAGCCCAGTCTCAGCAGGCCATGGCCCAGTCTCAGCAGGCCATAGCCCAGTCTCTGCAGGCCATGGCCCAGTCTCTGCAGGCCATGGCCCAGTCTCAGCAGGCTATCGCTGAGGGCATCGGCGCCAGTGGCCATGTGCGAGCTGGCGTCGCACTGTCGCAGACAGGGTTCGACAACCCCCTGGGCTCCATGGCTGCAAACCTGCAGACCCCTGTCGATACCAGCACGGGCCTCCAGGACTGGCAGCGCCAGATGTCGGGGGCGCGTCGGATGGCCAGTCCGTTCGCATCCCCCACCCATGTAGAGGCCTGGGGGCCATCGGGCACCCCGAGGGAGGAGGAGGTGGTGTGGTCCGTCCCGGCTCCCTCTGTAGGGGAGGTCCCGGTACACCGCGACACCTCGGACTCCCCCCCTTCCGTCCCAGGTGCATCGGGTGGGCAACGGGCAGGACAGGCTGGCAGCTCGCCATCCCAGTCACGGGATCAGTTGACCCAGTCTCAACAGCCCATATCCCCTCCTCCCCCCAGCCAGGTGGCATGGACCGCATGGGTCCAACTGTTGGAGGCTGGCACCTGGCCAGGTGGACCAACTCATTTGCCCTCCCATCACCCACCCGGGCACGGACCCCCCCCCCCCCAACCTCCACCCCAGCACGGACCCCCCCCCCAACCTCCACCCTGGCACGGAACCCCTCCCCAACCCCCAACCTCCACCCCAGCACGGGCCCCCCCCCCCCAACCTCCACCCCGGCACGGACCCCCTCCACAACCCCCAACCTCCACCCCAGCACGGACCCCCCGACAACCTCCACCCCGGCACGGAACCCCTCCCCAACCCCCAACCTCCACCCCAGCACTGACCCCCCCCCCCAACCTCCACCCCGGCACGGACCCCCTCCCCAACCTCCACCCCGGCACGGACCCCCCCCCAACCTCCACCCCGGCACGGACCCCCTCCCCAACCCCCAACCTCCACCCCGGCACGGACCCCCTCCCCAACCCCCAACCTCCACCCCAGCACGGACACCCCCCAACCTCCACCCCGGCACGGAACCCCTCCCCAACCCCCAACCTCCACCCCAGCACGGACCCCCCCCCCAACCTCCACCCCGGCACGGACCCCCTCCCCAACCCCCAACCTCCACCCCGGCACGGACCCCCTCCCGGCACTCCCCCGGAGCCCAGCCTACTCTAACCACCCCCCCCCCCCCCGCCGCACACACACACAAGCCGAGACACACCTCTCCTCAGGCAATCAGTCTGCGGCCACGCCATTTCCTGCCCAGAGCCAACCCCCCAGGCCGTCACTCACCTCCTCGCTGGTCGGCGTGAGCCTGGAGCACCGGGTCACGCCGATGAAAAGGAGGTTTGATTGACGTCGACGTGAACGGTCATCACGTCGACGGGACTTCGGCCCATCCGGAAGGGAGAATATCGGCAGGCCGAAAATCGGCTGCCTTGCGCAGACCCGTGACATTCTCCGCGGCAGCGGCGCCATTAATGCCCCGCCGACTTTTCTCCCTTCGGAGACTTCGGCGGGGGCGGGATTCACGGCGGCCAACGGCCATTCTCCGACCCGGCGGGGGTCGGAGAATGACGCCCCGGGTTTCTCTGTCAGCGGGATTCTCCTTCGGCAGGATTCTCCATCAGCGGGATTCTCCGTCAGCGGGATTTCCCGTCAGCGGGATTCTCCATCAGCGGGATTCCCCGTCAGCGGGATTCTCCGTCAGTGGGATTCTACATCAGCGAGATTCTATGTCAGCGGGATTCTACATCAGCGAGATTCTATGTCAGCGGGATTCTCCGTCAGCGGGATTCTCTGTCAGCGGGATTCTCCGTCAGTGGGATTCTACATCAGCGAGATTCTATGTCAGCGGGATTCTCTGTCTGTGGGATTCTCCGTCAGCGGGATTCTCCGTCAGCGGGATTCTCTGTCAGCGGGATTCTCTGTCAGTGGGATTCTCTGTCAGCGGGATTCTCTGTCAGCGGGATTCTCTGTCAGCGGGATTCCCTGTCAGCGGGATTCTCTGTGAGCGGGATTCTCTGTCAGCGGGATTCTATGACAGCGGGATTCTCTGTCAGCGGGATTCTCTGTCAGCGGGATTCTCTGTCAGCGGGATTCTCTGTTAGCGGGATTCTCTGTCAGCGGGATTCTATGACAGCGGGATTCTCTGTCAGCGGGATTCTCCGTCAGCGGGATTCTCCGTCAGCGGGATTCTCCGTCAGTGGGATTCTCCATCAGCGGGATTATCTGTCAGCGCGATTCTCTGTCAGCGCGATTCTCTGTCAGCGCGATTCTCTGTCAGCGCGATTCTCTGTCAGCGCGATTCTCTGTCAGCGCGATTCTCTGTCAGCGGGATTCTCTGTCAGCGGGATTCTCTGTCTGCGGGATTCTCCATCAGCGGGAATCTCTGTCAGCGCATTCTTTGTCAGTGGGATTCTCCATCAGCGGGATTCCCTGTCAGTGGGATTCCCTGTCAGCGGGATTCCCTGTCAGTGGGATTCTCTGTCAGCGGGATTCCCTGTCAGTGGGATTCCCTGTCAGTGAGATTCCCTGTCAGCGGGATTCTCTGTCAGCGGGATTCTCTGTCAGCGGGATTCCCTGTCAGTGGGATTCTACATCAGCGAGATTCTATGTCAGCGGGATTCTACATCAGCGAGATTCTATGTCAGCGGGATTCTCCGTCAGCGGGATTCTTTGTCAGTGAGATTCCCTGTCAGTGGGATTCTCTGTCAGCAGGATTCTCTGTCAGCGGGATTCTCTGTCAGTGCGATTCTGTGTCAGCGGGAATCCCCGTCAGCGGGATTCTCCGTCAGCGGGATTCTCCGTCAGCGGGATTCTCCGTCAGCGGGATTCTCTCTCAGCGGGATTCTCTGTCAGTGGGATTCTCTGTCAGTGGGATTCCCTGTCAGGGGGATTCTCTGTCAGTGAGATTCCCTGTCAGCGGGATTCTCTGTCAGCGGGATTCTCGGTCAGCGTGATTCTCTCCCCCCGCGGGATTCTCTGTCAGTGGGATTCTCTGTTAATGGGATTCTCTGTCAATGGGATTCTCCATCAGCGGGATTCTCCGTCAGCGGGATTCTCCGTCAGTGGGATTCTACTTCAGCAGGATTCTCTGTCAGCGAGATTCTCCGTCAGCGGGATTCTCCCCCTCCCCGCGGGATTCTCTGTAGGCGGGATTCTCACCCCACGGGATTCTCCGTCCGCGGGATTCTCCGTCAGCGGGATTCTCTGTCAGCGGGATTCTCCGTCAGCGGGATTCTCTGTCAGCGGGATTCTCCGTCAGCGGGATTCTCCGTCAGGGGATTCTCTGTCAGTGGGATTCTCTGTCAGTGAGATTCCCTGTCAGTGGGATTCTCCATCAATGGGATTCTCCGGCAGCGGGATTCTCTGTCGGCAGGATTCTCCGTCAGCGGGATTCTCCATCAGCGGGATTCTCCATCAGCGGGATCCTCCCCCCACGGGATTCTCTGTTGGCGGGAATCTCTGTCAGTGGGATACTCCCTCAGCGGGATTCTCGGTCAGCGGGATTCTCCCCCCCGTGGGATTCTCTGTCAGTGGGATTCTGTGTCAATGGGATTCTCCGTCAGCAGGGGCAAAATTCTCCCCAAACGGCGCGATGTCCGCCGACTGGCGCCCAAAACGGCGCCAATGAGACGGGCATCGCGCCGTCCCAAAGGTGCGGAGTGCTCCACATCTTTGGGGGCCGAGCCCCAACATTGAGGGGCTAGGCTGATGCTGGAGGGATTTCCGACCGGCCAGCTGGTGGAAACGGCCTTTGTTGCCCCGCCAGCTGGCGCGGAAATGACATCCCCGGGCGGTGCATGTGCGGGAACGTCAGCGGCCGCTGTCAGCTTCCCGCGCATGCGCGTTGGAGGGAGTCTCTTCCGCCTCCGCCATAGTGGAGACCGTGGCGGATGCGGAAGGGAAAGAGTGCCCCCACGGCACAGGCCCGCCCGCGGATCGGTTGGCCCCGATCATGGGCCAGCCACCGTGGGTGCATCCCCCAGGGCCAGATCACCCCGCGCCCCCCCCCAGGACCCCGGAGCCCGCCCACGCCGCCTGGTCCCATCGGGAAGAGAGGTGGTTTGACTTGTGCCGTGATACAGGCATCCCAGCAGCGGGAATTTAGCACATCGTGGGCCGGAGAATCGCCGGGCCGGGGGGGGGGGGGGGTTGGTGGGGGGGTGGGGGGGTGGGGGGGGGCGATAGCGGCTACAGAGCGGGCCTGGCACACTGGCCCTTCTTCCCGCAGGCTTTACAAAGAGCAGCACGGGCCGGGCAGCATGAGCGGGGGTGCTTCTGGTGGCCGCAAAAATAGCATCGGGGGACCCCGGGATTGGCTGGCTCGCGTGCAGCGCGGGCGTATTGGGTGGGCAGCGCCCCCGCTGGGGCAGCTGTCTGGGGTCCACGAAGCGTGGGAGGGGTGGGCCGCGCGGCTGAGGGTGGAGGACTGAACATTGTGCAGGGCGACCGTCATGTGGAGCGCTCGCGTTTTAGTCTCTGCGAGGTCGCGTGTGTCTCCTTCTAGGACACACGCGACCTCTGCCGGAGGGACAGGCAATTTATCGGCGGGACTTTGGCCCATCCGGGCCGGAGAATCCAGCGGGAGGGCCCGCCAACCGGCGCGGCCCAATTCCCGCCCCCGCCCAATCTCCGGTACCGGATACTTCGGCAACCGGCGGGGGCGGGATTCACGGCAGCCCCCGGCGATTCTCCAACCCGGCGCGGGGTCGGAGAATGTCGCCCCAGGATTGTCCATCAGCGGGATTCTCCATCAGCGTGATTCTCCGTCAGCGGGATTCTCCATCAGCGGGATTCTCCATCAGCGGGATTCTCCATCAGCGAGATTCTTCCCCCCCCCCCCCCGCGGGATTTTCTGTCAGCGGGATTCTCTGTCAGTGGGATTCTCCATCAGCGGGATTCTCCATCAGCGGGATTCTCCATCAGCGTGATCCTCCCCCCCGCGGGATTCTCGGTCAGCGTGATTCTCTCCCCCCGCGGGATTCTCTGTCAGTGGGATTCTCTGTTAATGGGATTCTCTGTCAATGGGATTCTCCATCAGCGGGATTCTCCGTCAGTGGGATTCTCCATCAGCGGGATTCTCTGTCAGCGGGATTCTCCGTCAGCGGGATTCTCCGTCAGTGGGATTCTACTTCAGCGGGATTCTCTGTCAGCGGGATTGTCCCCCTCCCCGCGGGATTCTCTGTAGGCGGGATTTTCACCCCACGGGATTCTCCGTCCGCGGGATTCTCCGTCAGCGGGATTCTCGGACAGCGGGATTCTCTGTCAGCGGGATTCTCCCCCCCCCCCGCGGGATTCTCTGTCGGCGGATTTGTGCATCGGCGGGATTCTCTGTCAGCGGGATTTTCCGTCAGTGGGATTCTCTGTCAGTGGGATTCCCTGTCAGTGGGATTCCCTGTCAGTGGGATTCTCCATCAGCGGGATTCTCTGTCAGTGGGATTCCCTGTCAGTGGGATTCCCTGTCAGTGGGATTCCCTGTCAGTGGGATTCCCTGTCAGTGGGATTCTCCATCAATGGGATTCTCCGGCAGCGGGATCCTCTGTCGGCAGGATTCTCCGTCAGCGGGATTCTCCATCAACGGGATTCTCCATCAGCGGGATCCTCCCCCCACGGGATTCTCTGTTGGCGGGAATCTCTGTCAGTGGGATACTCCCTCAGCGGGATTCTCGGTCAGCGGGATTCTCCCCCCGTGGGATTCTCTGTCAGTGGGATTCTGTGTCAATGGGATTCTCCGTCAGCAGGGGCAAAATTCTCCCCAAACGGCGCGATGTCCGCCGACTGGCGCCCAAAACGGCGCCAATGAGACGGGCATCGCGCCGTCCCAAAGGTGCGGAGTGCTCCACATCTTTGGCGGCCGAGCCCCAACATTGAGGGGCTAGGCTGATGCTGGAGGGATTTCCGACCGGCCAGCTGGTGGAAACGGCCTTTGTTGCCCCGCCAGCTGGCGCGGAAATGACTTCCCCGGGCGGTGCATGTGCGGGAACGTCAGCGGCCGCTGACAGGTTCCCACGCATGCACAGTGGAGGAAGTCTCTTCCGCCTCCGCCATAGTGGAGACCGTGGCGGATGCGGAAGGGAAAGAGTGCCCCCACGGCACAGGCCGCCCGCGGATCGGTTGGCCCCGATCATGGGCCAGCCACCGTGGGTGCATCCCCAGGGCCAGATCACCCCGCGCCCCCCCCCAGGACCCCCGGAGCCCGCCCACACGCCGCCTGGTCCCATCGGGAAGAGAGGTGGTTTGACTTGTGCCGTGATACAGGCATCCCAGCAGCGGGAATTTGGCACATCGTGGGCCGGAGAATCGCCGGGCCGGGGGGTGGGGGTGGGGGGGGGGGGGGGGGGGGGGGGGGTGGGGGGGGGGGGGGGGGTGGTTGGGGGGGGGGGGGTGTGGGGGGGGGGCGATAGCGGCTACAGAGCGGGCCTGGCACACTGGCCCTTCTTCCCGCAGGCTTTACAAAGAGCAGCACGGGCCGGGCAGCGTGAGTGCTTTCTGGTGGCCGCAAAAAATAGCATCGGGGGCGACCCCGGGATTGGCTGGCTCGCGTGCAGCGCAGGCGTATTGGGTGGGCAGCGCCCCCAGCTGGGGCAGCTGTCTGGGGTCCACGAAGCGTGGGAGGGGTGGGCCGCGCGGCTGAGGGTGGAGGACCTGAACATTGTGCAGGGCGACCGTCATGTGGAGCGCTCGCGTTTTAGTCTCTGCGAGGTCGCGTGTGTCTCCTTCTAGGACACACGCGACCTCTGCCGGCGGGACAGGCAATTTATCGGCGGGACTTTGGCCCATCCGGGCCGGAGAATCCAGCGGGAGGGCCCGCCAACCGGCGCGGCCCAATTCCCGCCCCCGCCCAATCTCCGGTACCGGATACTTCGGCAACCGGCGGGGGCGGGATTCACGGCAGCCCCCGGCGATTCTCCAACCCGGCGCGGGGTCGGAGAATGTCGCCCCAGGATTCTCCATCAGCGTGATTCTCCGTCAGCGGGATTCTCCATCAGCGGGATTCTCCATCAGCGAGATTCTTCCCCCCCCCCCCCCCCCCCCCGCGGGATTCTCTGTCAGTGCGATTCTATGTCAGCGGGATTCTCCATCAGCGGGAATCTCCGTCAGCGGGATTCTCTGTCAGTGGGATTCTCGGTCAGCGGGATTCTCCGTCAGCGGGATTCTCTGTCAGCGGGATTCTCTGTCAGCGGGATTCTCTGTCAGTGGGATTCTCCGTCAGTGGGATTCTCTGTCAGCGGGATTCTCTGTCAGTGGGATTCTCTGTCAGCGGGATTCTCTGTCAGTGGGATTCTCTGTCAGTGGGATTCTCCGTCAGCGGGATTCTCTGTCAGCGGGATTCTCTGTCAGCGGGATTCTCCGTCAGCGGGATTCTCTGTCAGTGGGATTCTCTGTCAGCGGGATTCTCTGTCAGTGGGATTCTCTGTCAGCGGGATTCTCTGTCAGTGGGATTCTCTGTCAGCGGGATTCTCCATCAACGGGGTTCTCCCTCAGTGGGATTCTCCATCAGCGGGATTCTCCGTCAGCGCGATTCTCTGTCAGCGGGATCCTCCATCAGCGGGATCCTCTATCAGCGGGATCCTCTGTCAGTGGGATTCTCTTTCAGCGAGATTCTCTGTCAGTGAGATTCCCTGTGGTCGTGTCACCTCTGTGTGTATCGTGAATGTCCATTGGTCGTATCCTATCCAACTGATCTATTAGTTGAGTGTGTGTGTGTGATGTCTCTGGTGCTCCCTCTAGTGGCTAGCTAGCCTACATGCATTTACATTGATGCACATCATCACAGCGGGTCAGTATATGTGGGTGGGAGTGTTCATGTGTTGGTGCATGGCAGTGCATATCCGTGTGTGGTGGTGCATGGCGGTGCATATCCGTGTGTGGTGGTGCATGGAAGTATGTGTTTGGCGATAAGTGTCAGTCTGTGACGGTGCATGACAGTGTGCGGCGGTACATGTTGGTGTGTCTGGCAGTATATGAGTCAGTGTGTGGTGGTGCATGTCAGTACGAGTCAGTGTGTGGAGGTGAGTAGAGGTGCGGGCGTTGAAAGTCGGTGTGTGGCTGTGCGTGGTGGTATATGTCAGTGTGTGGCGGTGCGTGTCAGTGTGTGATGGTGCATGGCGGTGCGTGTTGGTATATGTCGGTGTGTGGTGGTTTATGTCAGTGTGTGGCGGTGGGTGGTGGTTTATGTCAGTGTGTGGCGGTGGGTGGTGGTTTATGTCAGTGTGTGGCGGTGCGTGTCAGTGTGTGATGGTACATGGCGGTGCGTGGTGGTATATGTCGGTGTGTGGCGGTGGGTGGTGGTTTATGTCAGTGTGTGGCGGTGCATGTCAGTGTGTGATGGTGCATGGCGGTGCATGGTGGTATATGTCATGTATGACAGTGCATGATGGTGCGCGACGGAACATGTCAGTGTGTGATGGTGCATGTCAGTAAGTGTCAGCGTGTGGAGGTAAGTAGAGGATCGTGGCAGTGCATGGAGGTGTGTGGAGGTGCTAACTCACTCACTGCCACTCTCACTCCAACCCACTCACTCAGTCACTCACTCACTCCAATCACTCACTCAACTACACACTCCAATTCACTCACTCAGTCACTCACACTATCAGTCACTAATTCCCTCCCAATCACTCACTCAGCCACTCATTCCCAATCATTACTCAGTCACTCGCTCGCTCCCTCACAAAATCTCACTCACTCCCTCACAATTACTCACTCAATCACTCCCTCCCACTCACTCACACACTCCCACTCACACACTCAGTCAGTCACCCACACCCACTCACTCACTCCTACTCACTCCCACTCACTCACTCCCACTCACTCATTCCTACTCACTCACTCCCACTCACTCCTACTCACTCACTCCTAGTCACTCCCGCTCACTCACTCAGTTACTCCCTCCCTCACAATCACTCACACACTCCCACTCACTCACTCACTCCCACTCCCACTCATTCACTCCCACTCATTCACTCCCACTCACTCACTCCCACTCACCCACTCCCACTCACCCACTCCCACTCACCCACTCCCACTCACCCACTCCCACTCACTCACTCCCAATCACTCATTCCCAATCACTCATTCCCAATCACTCATTCCCAATCACTCACTCCCACTCATTCCCACTCACCCACTCCCACTCACCCACTCCCACTCACCCACTCCCAATCACTCACTCCCAATCACTCACTCCCACTCACCCACTCCCAATCACTCACTCCCAATCACTCACACACCCACTCCCACTCACTCATTCCCAATCACTCATTCCCAATCACTCATTCCCAATCACTCACTCCCACTCATTCCCACTCACTCGCTCCCACTCACTCACTCTGTCACTCCCTCCCTCACAATCACTCACTCAGTCCCACTCACTCAGACTCACTCACTCCTACTCACACGCTCCGACTCACCCACTCCCACTCACTCACTCCCACTCATTCACTCCCACTCACTCCCACCTCACTCACTCATCCGCTCCCAATCACACACTCCCACTCACTCACTCCCACTCATTCCCACTCACTCCCACTCACTCACTCCCACTCATTCACTCCCACTCACTCCCACCTCACTCACTCATCCGCTCCCAATCACACACTCCCACTCACTCACTCCCACTCATTCCCACTCACTCCCACTCACTCACTCCCACTCACTCACTCTCACTTAGTCACTCCCACTCACACTCTCCCACTCACTCACTCCCACTCACTCCCACTCACTCCCAGACACTAACTCTCACTCAATCACTGATTCACTTCCACTCACTCACACTCATTCAATCACACACTCCCTTACTCATTCACTCCCGCTCACTCACTCACACTCACTCACTCACACTCACTCACTCACTCCCACTCACTCACTCCCACTCACTCACTCCCACTCACTCACTCCCACTCACACCCACTTACACATTCGCTCACTCACTCACGCCCACTCATTCACCCCCACTCACTCAATCCCATTCACTCACTCCCACTCACTCAGTCACTCCCACTCACTCACTCCCACTCACTCACTACCACTCACTCACTACCACTCACTCACTACCACTCACTCACACACTCCCACTCACTTACGCACTCCCACTCACTCACACCCACTCAGTCACACTCTCACTCCCACTCATTCACTCCCACTCACTCACTCCCACGCACTCACTCCCGCGCACTCTCTCACCTACTCATTCAACCAATTCATTCCCACTCACTCACTCACTCCCACTCACTCACTCACTAACTCCCACTCACTCACTCCATCCCACTCCCTCCCACTCACTCTCACTCTCTCCCACTCACTCACTCTCACTTACTCACTCCCACTCACTCACTCACTCCTACACACTCACTCACTCCCACTCACTCACTCACTCATTCCCAGTGACTCACTCCCACTCACTCACTCCCTCACTCCCAGTCACTCACTCACTCGCACTCACTCACTCCCACTCAAACCCATCCACTCGAACTCACTCACTCACACTCACTCACTCCCACTCACTCCCAGATTCACTCACTTCCGCCCTCTCACTCTCACTCACTCCCACTCACTCCCACTCACTCACACACTCCCACTCACTCACACACTCCCACTCACTCACACACTCCCACTCACTCACTCAATCACTCACTCAATCCCTCCCACTCACACTCACTCCCACCCACTCAATCCCTCCCACTCTCACTCACTCCCACTCACTCACTCCCACTCACTCACTCCCACTCACTCACTCCCACTCACTCACTCACTCCCACTCACTCACTCACTCACACTCACTCACTTACTCCCACTCACTCACTCACTCATTCCCAGTGACTCACTCCCACTCACTCACTCCCTCACTCCCAGTCACTCACTCACTCGCACTCACTCACTCCCACTCAAACCCATCCACTCGATCTCACTCACTCACACTCACTCACTCCCACTCACTCCCAGATTCACTCACTTCCGCCCTCTCACTCTCACTCACTCACTCACTCCCACTCACTCACACACTCCCACTCACTCACACACTCCCACTCACTCACTCCCACTCAATCACTCAATCCCTCTCACTCACTCCCACTCACTCACTCATTCCCAGTGACTCACTCCCACTCACTCACTCCCTCACTCCCAGTCACTCACTCACTCGCACTCACTCACTCCCACTCAAACCCATCCACTCGATCTCACTCACTCACACTCACTCACTCCCACTCACTCCCAGATTCACTCACTTCCGCCCTCTCACTCTCACTCACTCACTCACTCCCACTCACTCACACACTCCCACTCACTCACACACTCCCACTCACTCACTCCCACTCAATCACTCAATCCCTCTCACTCACTTACTCACTCCCACTCACTCACTCCCATTAATTCACCCACTCACTTCCACTCACTCCCACTCACTCACTTACTCCCACATTCACTCACTCACTCCCACTCACTCACTCCCACTCACTCCCACTCACACTCCCCCACTCACTCACCCCCACTCACTCCCACTCACTCATTCATTCCCACTCACTCACCCCCACTCACTCCCACTCACTCACTCACTCCCACTCACTCCCACTCACTCACTCACTTCCACATTCACTCACTCACTCCCAGTCACTCACCCACTCCCTCTGAGTGACAGAGTGAGTGATTAGGAGTGAGTAGTTGAGTGAGTGATTGGAGTGAGTGACTGAGTGTGTGGGAGTGAGTGTGAGTGGGAGTGAGTGAGTGGGAGTGAGTGTGTGTGTGAGTGAGTGACTGAGTTAGTGAGTGAGTGGGAGTGAGTGAGTGAGTGAGTGGGAGTGAGTGAGTGGGAGTGAGTGAATGGGAGTGAGTGAGTGGTTGAGTGAGTGGTTGGAGTGAGTGATTGGAGTGAGTGAGTGAGAGGGAGTGAGTGAGACTCACTCACTCCCACTCACTCACTCACTCCCACTCACTCACTCACTCCCACTCACTCAATCACTCCCACTCACTAACTCTCACTCACTCACTGATTCACTTCCACTCACTCACACTCATTCAATCACTCACTCCCTTACTCACTCACTCCCGCTCACTCTCCCACACCCACTGACTCACTCATTCCCACTCACTCACTCAATCCCACTCACGCAACAACTCACTCACTCCCTCCCACTCACTCCCTCCCACTCACTCCCACTCACCCACTCCCTCCCACTCACTCCCTCCCACTCACTCCCTCCCACTCACTCCCTCCCACTCACTCCCTCCCACTCACTCCCTCCCACTCCCTCCCACTCACTCCCTCCCACTCACTCCCTCCCACTCACTCCCTCCCACTCACTCCCTCCCACTCACTCCCTCCCACTCCCTCCACTCACTCACTCTCACTTACTCCCACTCACTCACTCTCACTCACTCACTCCCACTCACTAATTCCCGCTCACTCACTCACACCCACTCACTCACTCTCACTCACTCACTCCCACATTCATTCACTCACTCCCACTCACTCACTGTTACTCACTCACTCTGACTCACTCACTCCCACTTACTCACTCCCACTTACTCACTCCCACTTACTCACTCCCACTCACTCTCACTCACTCCCACACACTCACTCACTCCCACTCACTCACTCCCACTCACTCACTCACTCCCACTCACTCACTCACTCCCACTCACTTACTCACTCCCACTCACTCCCACTCACTGACACACTCACTCACACTCACTCAATCAATCCCACTCACTCATTCCCTCTCACTTACTCACTCCCACTACACTCACTCCCACTCACTCACTCACTCACTCCCACTCACGCACTCACTCCCACTTACTCACTCACTCCCACTCACTCACTCCCATTCACTCACTCCCACTCACTCACTCCCACTCACTCACTCACTCACTCCCACTCACTCACTCACTCCCACTTACTCACTCACTCCCACTCACTCACTCCCACTCACTCACTCACTCACTCCCACTTACTCACTCACTGCCACTCACTCACTGCCACTCACTCACTCTCACTCACTCACTCACTCCCACTTACACACTTCCACTCAATCACTCACTCCCACTCACTCGCTCACTCACTCCCACTTACTCACTCACTGCCGCTCACTCACTCCCACATTCACTCACTCACTCCCACTCACTAACTCTCACTCACTCACTGATTCACTTCCACTCACTCACACTTATTCAATCACTCACTCCCTTACTCACTCACTCCCGCTCACTCACCCACACCCACTGACTCACTCACTCCCACTCACTCACTCCCACTCAATCACTCAATCCCTCTCACTCACTTACTCACTCCCACTCACTCACTCCCATTAATTCACCCACTCACTTCCACTCACTCCCACTCACTCACTTACTCCCACATTCACTCACTCACTCCCACTCACTCACTCCCACTCACTCCCACTCACACTCCCCCACTCACTCACCCCCACTCACTCCCACTCACTCATTCATTCCCACTCACTCACCCCCACTCACTCCCACTCACTCACTCACTCCCACTCACTCCCACTCACTCACTCACTTCCACATTCACTCACTCACTCCCAGTCACTCACCCACTCCCTCTGAGTGACAGAGTGAGTGATTAGGAGTGAGTAGTTGAGTGAGTGATTGGAGTGAGTGACTGAGTGTGTGGGAGTGAGTGTGAGTGGGAGTGAGTGAGTGGGAGTGAGTGTGTGTGTGAGTGAGTGACTGAGTTAGTGAGTGAGTGGGAGTGAGTGAGTGAGTGAGTGGGAGTGAGTGAGTGGGAGTGAGTGAGTGGGAGTGAGTGAGTGGTTGAGTGAGTGGTTGGAGTGAGTGATTGGAGTGAGTGAGTGAGAGGGAGTGAGTGAGACTCACTCACTCCCACTCACTCACTCACTCCCACTCACTCACTCACTCCCACTCACTCAATCACTCCCACTCACTAACTCTCACTCACTCACTGATTCACTTCCACTCACTCACACTCATTCAATCACTCACTCCCTTACTCACTCACTCCCGCTCACTCTCCCACACCCACTGACTCACTCATTCCCACTCACTCACTCAATCCCACTCACGCAACAACTCACTCACTCCCTCCCACTCACTCCCTCCCACTCACTCCCACTCACCCACTCCCTCCCACTCACTCCCTCCCACTCACTCCCTCCCACTCACTCCCTCCCACTCACTCCCTCCCACTCACTCCCTCCCACTCCCTCCCACTCACTCCCTCCCACTCACTCCCTCCCACTCACTCCCTCCCACTCACTCCCTCCCACTCACTCCCTCCCACTCCCTCCACTCACTCACTCTCACTTACTCCCACTCACTCACTCTCACTCACTCACTCCCACTCACTAATTCCCGCTCACTCACTCACACCCACTCACTCACTCTCACTCACTCACTCCCACATTCATTCACTCACTCCCACTCACTCACTGTTACTCACTCACTCCCACTTACTCACTCCCACTTACTCACTCCCACTTACTCACTCCCACTCACTCTCACTCACTCCCACACACTCACTCACTCCCACTCACTCACTCCCACTCACTCACTCACTCCCACTCACTCACTCACTCCCACTCACTTACTCACTCCCACTCACTCCCACTCACTGACACACTCACTCACACTCACTCAATCACTCACTCAATCCCACTCACTCATTCCCTCTCACTTACTCACTCCCACTACACTCACTCCCACTCACTCACTCACTCACTCCCACTCACGCACTCACTCCCACTTACTCACTCACTCCCACTCACTCACTCCCATTCACTCACTCCCACTCACTCACTCCCACTCACTCACTCACTCACTCCCACTCACTCACTCACTCCCACTTACTCACTCACTCCCACTCACTCACTCCCACTCACTCACTCACTCACTCCCACTTACTCACTCACTGCCACTCACTCACTGCCACTCACTCACTCTCACTCACTCACTCACTCCCACTTACACACTTCCACTCAATCACTCACTCCCACTCACTCGCTCACTCACTCCCACTTACTCACTCACTGCCGCTCACTCACTCCCACATTCACTCACTCACTCCCACTCACTAACTCTCACTCACTCACTGATTCACTTCCACTCACTCACACTTATTCAATCACTCACTCCCTTACTCACTCACTCCCGCTCACTCACCCACACCCACTGACTCACTCACTCCCACACACTCACTCACTCCCACTTACACATTCGCTCACTCACTCACGCCTACTCATTCACCCCCACTCACTCACTCCCACTCACACACTCCCACTCTCTCACTCAGTCCCACTCATTCACCCCCACTCACTCACTCCCACTAACTCACTCCCACTCACTCACTCCCTCACTCCCACTCACTTCCACTGACTCACTCACACTCACTCACTCATACACTCCCACCCATTCACTCAATAACTCACTCAATCTCACTCACTCACTCCAACTCACTCACACACTCACACTTACTCACTCACTCACTCCCACTCACTCCCACCCACTGCCACATTCACTCACTCACTCCCACTCACTCACTACCACTCACTCCCACTCACTAACTCACTCCCACACACTCACTCCCACTCACTCCCTCACTCACTCCCACGCACTCACTCTCACTTAGTCACTCACACTCACTCTCCCATTCACTCACTCCCACTCACTCACTCATTCACTCCCACTCAAACCCACTTACTCACTCACTCACTCACTCCCATTCACTCCCACTCCCTGCCACTCATTCCCACTCACTCCCACTCACTCACTCACTCCCACTCACTCATTCCCACCCACTCTATCTCACTCACTCACTCCCACTCACTCACTTCCACATTCACTCACTCACTCCCACTCACTCACTCTCAATCACTCACTCACTCCCACCCACTCTATCTAACTCACTCACTCACTCCCACTCACTCCCACTCACTCACTCACTTCCACATTCACTCACTCACTCCCAGTCACTCACCCACTCCCTCTGAGTGACAGAGTGAGTGTTTAGGAGTGAGTAGTTGAGTGAGTGATTGGAGTGAGTGACTGAGTGTGTGGGAGTGAGTGTGAGTGGGAGTGAGTGAGTGAGTGGGAGTGAGTGAGTGGTAGTGAGTTAGTGAGTGAGTGGGAATGAGTCTGTGAATGAGTGAGAGAGTGAGAGTGAGGGAATGAGTGGAAATGGGTGAGTGAGTGAGTGGGAGTGAGTGAGTGAGTGAGTGGGAGTGAGTGAGTGGGAGTGAGTGAGTGGGAGTGAGTGAGTGGGAGTGAGTGAGTGGTTGAGTGAGTGGTTGGAGTGAGTGATTGGAGTGAGTGACTGAGTGAGAGGGAGTGAGTGAGACTCACTCACTCCCACTCACTCACTCACTCCCACTCACTCAATCACTCCCACTCACTCACTCCCACTCACTCACTGATTCACTTCCACTCACTCACACTCATTCAATCACTCACTCCCTTACTCACTCACTCACGCTCACTCACCCACACCCACTGACTCACTCATTCCCACTCACTCACTCAATCCCACTCACGCAACAACTCACTCACTCCCTCCCACTCACTCCCTCCCACTCACTCCCACTCACCCACTCCCTCCCACTCACTCCCTCCCACTCACTCCCTCCCACTCACTCCCTCCCACTCACTCCCTCCCACTCCCTCCCACTCTCTCCCACTCACTCCCTCCCACTCACACCCTCCCACTCACTCCCTCCCACTCACTCCCTCCCACTCAATCCCTCCCACTCACTCCCTCCCACTCACTCCCTCCCACTCCCGCCCACTCACTCACTCACTCCCACTCACTCACTCTCACTCACTCACTCCCACTCACTAATTCCCGCTCACTCACTCACACCCACTCACTCACTCTCACTCACTCACTCCCACTCACTAATTCAGGCTCACTCACTCACTCCCACTCACTCCCACTCACTCACTCACTCCCACATTCATTCACTCACTCCCACTCACTCACTGTTACTCACTCACTCTCACTCACTCACTTCCACTTACTCACTCCCACTTACTCACTCCCACTTACTCACTCCCACTCACTCTCACTCACTCCCACACACTCACTCACTCCCACTCACTCACTCCCACTCACTCACTCACTCCCACTCACTCACTCACTCCCACTCACTTACTCACTCCCACTCACTCCCACTCACTGACACACTCACTCACACTCACTCAATCACTCACTCAATCCCACTCACTCATTCCCTCTCACTTACTCACTCCCACTACACTCACTCCCACTCACTCACTCACTCACTCCCACTCACTCACTCACTCCCACTTACTCACTCACTCCCACTCAAACCCACTTACTCACTCACTCACTCACTCCCATTCACTCCCACTCCCTGCCACTCATTCCCACTCACTCCCACTCACTCACTCACTCCCACTCACTCATTCCCACCCACTCTATCTCACTCACTCACTCCCACTCACTCACTTCCACATTCACTCACTCACTCCCACTCACTCACTCTCAATCACTCACTCACTCCCACCCACTCTATCTAACTCACTCACTCACTCCCACTCACTCCCACTCACTCACTCACTTCCACATTCACTCACTCACTCCCAGTCACTCACCCACTCCCTCTGAGTGACAGAGTGAGTGTTTAGGAGTGAGTAGTTGAGTGAGTGATTGGAGTGAGTGACTGAGTGTGTGGGAGTGAGTGTGAGTGGGAGTGAGTGAGTGAGTGGGAGTGAGTGAGTGGTAGTGAGTTAGTGAGTGAGTGGGAATGAGTCTGTGAATGAGTGAGAGAGTGAGAGTGAGGGAATGAGTGGAAATGGGTGAGTGAGTGGGTGTGAGTGTGTGTGTGAGTGTGTGACTGAGTTAGTGAGTGAGTGGGAGTGAGTGAGTGAGTGGGAGTGAGTGAGTGGGAGTGAGTGAGTGGGAGTGAGTGAGTGGGAGTGAGTGAGTGGTTGAGTGAGTGGTTGGAGTGAGTGATTGGAGTGAGTGACTGAGTGAGAGGGAGTGAGTGAGACTCACTCACTCCCACTCACTCACTCATTCCCACTCACTCAATCACTCCCACTCACTCACTCCCACTCACTCACTGATTCACTTCCACTCACTCACACTCATTCAATCACTCACTCCCTTACTCACTCACTCACGCTCACTCACCCACACCCACTGACTCACTCATTCCCACTCACTCACTCAATCCCACTCACGCAACAACTCACTCACTCCCTCCCACTCACTCCCTCCCACTCACTCCCACTCCCTCCCACTCACTCCCTCCCACTCACTCCCTCCCACTCACTCCCTCCCACTCACTCCCTCCCACTCACTCCCTCCCACTCCCTCCCACTCTCTCCCACTCACTCCCTCCCGCTCACACCCTCCCACTCACTCCCTCCCACTCACTCCCTCCCACTCACTCCCTCCCACTCACTCCCTCCCACTCCCTCCCACTCACTCACTCTCACTCACTCACTCCCACTCACTAATTCCCGCTCACTCACTCACACCCACTCACTCACTCTCACTCACTCACTCCCACTCACTAATTCAGGCTCACTCACTCACTCCCACTCACTCCCACTCACTCACTCACTCCCACATTCATTCACTCACTCCCACTCACTCACTGTTACTCACTCACTCTCACTCACTCACTTCCACTTACTCACTCCCACTTACTCACTCCCACTTACTCACTCCCACTCACTCTCACTCACTCCCACACACTCACTCACTCCCACTCACTCACTCCCACTCACTCACTCACTCCCACTCACTCACTCACTCCCACTCACTTACTCACTCCCACTCACTCCCACTCACTGACACACTCACTCACACTCACTCAATCACTCACTCAATCCCACTCACTCATTCCCTCTCACTTACTCACTCCCACTACACTCACTCCCACTCACTCACTCACTCACTCCCACTCACTCACTCACTCCCACTTACTCACTCACTCCCACTCACTCACTCCCACTCACTCACTCACTCCCACTCGCTCACTCACTCACTTCCACTTACTCACTCACTGCCACTCACTCACTGCCACTCACTCACTCACTCCCACATTCACTCACTCACTCCCACTCACTCACTGCCACTCACTCACTCACTCCCACTCACTCACTCACTCCCACTCACTTACTCACTCCCACTCACTCCCACTCACTGACACACTCAGTGAGTGGGTGTGAGTGTGTGTGTGAGTGTGTGACTGAGTTAGTGAGTGAGTGGGAGTGAGTGAGTGAGTGAGTGGGAGTGAGTGAGTGGGAGTGAGTGAGTGGGAGTGAGTGAGTGGGAGTGAGTGAGTGGTTGAGTGAGTGGTTGGAGTGAGTGATTGGAGTGAGTGACTGAGTGAGAGGGAGTGAGTGAGACTCACTCACTCCCACTCACTCACTCATTCCCACTCACTCAATCACTCCCACTCACTCACTCCCACTCACTCACTGATTCACTTCCACTCACTCACACTCATTCAATCACTCACTCCCTTACTCACTCACTCACGCTCACTCACCCACACCCACTGACTCACTCATTCCCACTCACTCACTCAATCCCACTCACGCAACAACTCACTCACTCCCTCCCACTCACTCCCTCCCACTCACTCCCACTCCCTCCCACTCACTCCCTCCCACTCACTCACTCCCACTCACTCACTCATTCCCACTCACTCAATCACTCCCACTCACTCACTCCCACTCACTCACTGATTCACTTCCACTCACTCACACTCATTCAATCACTCACTCCCTTACTCACTCACTCACGCTCACTCACCCACACCCACTGACTCACTCATTCCCACTCACTCACTCAATCCCACTCACGCAACAACTCACTCACTCCCTCCCACTCACTCCCTCCCACTCACTCCCACTCCCTCCCACTCACTCCCTCCCACTCACTCCCTCCCACTCACTCCCTCCCACTCACTCCCTCCCACTCACTCCCTCCCACTCCCTCCCACTCTCTCCCACTCACTCCCTCCCACTCACACCCTCCCACTCACTCCCTCCCACTCACTCCCTCCCACTCACTCCCTCCCACTCACTCCCTCCCACTCACTCCCTCCCACTCCCTCCCACTCACTCACTCTCACTCACTCACTCCCACTCACTAATTCCCGCTCACTCACTCACACCCACTCACTCACTCTCACTCACTCACTCCCACTCACTAATTCAGGCTCACTCACTCACTCCCACTCACTCCCACTCACTCACTCACTCCCACATTCATTCACTCACTCCCACTCACTCACTGTTACTCACTCACTCTCACTCACTCACTTCCACTTACTCACTCCCACTTACTCACTCCCACTTACTCACTCCCACTCACTCTCACTCACTCCCACACACTCACTCACTCCCACTCACTCACTCCCACTCACTCACTCACTCCCACTCACTCACTCACTCCCACTCACTTACTCACTCCCACTCACTCCCACTCACTGACACACTCACTCACACTCACTCAATCACTCACTCAATCCCACTCACTCATTCCCTCTCACTTACTCACTCCCACTACACTCACTCCCACTCACTCACTCACTCACTCCCACTCACTCACTCACTCCCACTTACTCACTCACTCCCACTCACTCACTCCCACTCACTCACTCACTCCCACTCGCTCACTCACTCACTTCCACTTACTCACTCACTGCCACTCACTCACTGCCACTCACTCACTCACTCCCACATTCACTCACTCACTCCCACTCACTCACTGCCACTCACTCACTCACTCCCACTCACTCACTCACTCCCACTCACTTACTCACTCCCACTCACTCCCACTCACTGACACACTCAGTGAGTGGGTGTGAGTGTGTGTGTGAGTGTGTGACTGAGTTAGTGAGTGAGTGGGAGTGAGTGAGTGAGTGAGTGGGAGTGAGTGAGTGGGAGTGAGTGAGTGGGAGTGAGTGAGTGGGAGTGAGTGAGTGGTTGAGTGAGTGGTTGGAGTGAGTGATTGGAGTGAGTGACTGAGTGAGAGGGAGTGAGTGAGACTCACTCACTCCCACTCACTCACTCATTCCCACTCACTCAATCACTCCCACTCACTCACTCCCACTCACTCACTGATTCACTTCCACTCACTCACACTCATTCAATCACTCACTCCCTTACTCACTCACTCACGCTCACTCACCCACACCCACTGACTCACTCATTCCCACTCACTCACTCAATCCCACTCACGCAACAACTCACTCACTCCCTCCCACTCACTCCCTCCCACTCACTCCCACTCCCTCCCACTCACTCCCTCCCACTCACTCCCTCCCACTCACTCCCTCCCACTCACTCCCTCCCACTCACTCCCTCCCACTCCCTCCCACTCTCTCCCACTCACTCCCTCCCACTCACACCCTCCCACTCACTCCCTCCCACTCACTCCCTCCCACTCACTCCCTCCCACTCACTCCCTCCCACTCACTCCCTCCCACTCCCTCCCACTCACTCACTCACTCCCACTCACTCACTCTCACTCACTCACTCCCACTCACTAATTCAGGCTCACTCACTCACTCCCACTCACTCCCACTCACTCACTCACTCCCACATTCATTCACTCACTCCCACTCACTCACTGTTACTCACTCACTCTCACTCACTCACTTCCACTTACTCACTCCCACTTACTCACTCCCACTTACTCACTCCCACTCACTCTCACTCACTCCCACACACTCACTCACTCCCACTCACTCACTCCCACTCACTCACTCACTCCCACTCACTCACTCACTCCCACTCACTTACTCACTCCCACTCACTCCCACTCACTGACACACTCACTCACACTCACTCAATCACTCACTCAATCCCACTCACTCATTCCCTCTCACTTACTCACTCCCACTACACTCACTCCCACTCACTCACTCACTCACCCCCACTCACTCACTCACTCCCACTTACTCACTCACTCCCACTCACTCACTCCCACTCACTCACTCACTCCCACTCGCTCACTCACTCACTTCCACTTACTCACTCACTGCCACTCACTCACTGCCACTCACTCACTCACTCCCACATTCACTCACTCACTCCCACTCACTCACTGCCACTCACTCACTCACTCCCACTCACTCACTCACTCCCACTCACTTACTCACTCCCACTCACTCCCACTCACTGACACACTCACTCACACTCACTCAATCACTCACTCAATCCCACTCACTCATTCCCTCTCACTTACTCACTCCCACTACACTCACTCCCACTCACTCACTCACTCACTCCCACTCACTCACTCACTCCCACTTACTCACTCACTCCCACTCACTCACTCCCACTCACTCACTCACTCCCACTCGCTCACTCACTCACTTCCACTTACTCACTCACTGCCACTCACTCACTGCCACTCACTCACTCACTCCCACATTCACTCACTCACTCCCACTCACTCACTGCCAGTCACTCACTCTCACTCACTCACTCACTCCCACTTACTCACTCCCAATCACTCCCACTCAATCACTCACTCCCACTCACTCACTCACTCATTCCCACTCACTCACTCACTGCCACTCACTCACTCACTCCCACATTCACTCACTCACTCCCACTCACTCACTGCCACTCACTCACTGTCACTCACTCACTCCCACTTACTCACTCCCACTCACTCTCACTCACTCACTCACTCCCACTCACTCACTCACTTCCATGCACTCACTCTCACTCACTCACTCCCACTCACTCCCACTCACTCACTTCCACATTCACTCACTCACTCCAACTCACTCACTTTCACTCACTCACTCCCACCCACTCTATCTAACTCACTCACTCACACCCACTCACTCCCACTCACTCACTCACTTCCACATTCACTCACTCACTCCCACTCACTCCCTCTCACTCACTCACTCCCACTCACTAATTCCCGCTCACTCACTCACTCACACCCACTCACTCACTCTCACTCACTCACTCCCACTCACTAATTCAGGCTCACTCACTCACTCCCACTCACTGACTCACTCCCACATTCATTCACTCACTCCCACTCACTCACTGCTACTCACTCACTCACTCTCACTCACTCCCACACACTCACTCACTCCCACTCACTTACTCACTCCCACTCACTCCCACTCACTGACACACTCACTCACACTCACTCAATCACTCACTCAATCCCACTCACTCATTCCCTCTCACTTACTCACTCCCACTACACTCACTCCCACTCACTCACTCACTCTCTCCCCCCTCACTCACTCACTCCCACACTCACTCCCACTTACTCACTCACTCCCACTCACTCACTCCCACTCACTCACTCATTCCCTCTCACTTACTCACTCCCACTACACTCACTCCCACTCACTCACTCACTCACTCCCACTCACTCACTCACTCCCACTCACTCACTCACTCACTCCCACTTACTCACTCACTCCCACTCACTCCCACCCACATTCACTCACTCACTCCCACTCACTCACTGCCACTTACTCACTCCCACTCAATCACTCACTCCCACTTACTCACTCCCACTCAATCACTCACTCCCACTCACTCCCACTCACTCGCTCAGTCACTCCCGCTTACTCACTCACTCACACTCACTCACTCCCTTCCATCCACTCTCACTCACTCACTCACTCCCACTCACTCACTCACTCCCACGCACTCTCACTCACTCACTCCCTTCCATCCACTCTCACTCACTCACTCACTCCCACTCACTCACTCACTTCCATGCACTCACTCTCACTCACTCTCACTCTCACTCACTCCCACTCACTTCCACTCACTCCCACTCACTCCCACTCACTAATTCAGGCTCACTCACTCACTCACTCCCACTCACTCACTCCCACTCACTCACTCCCACTCACTCACTGCCACTCACTCACTCTCACTCACTCACTCACTCCCACTTACTCACTCCCACTCACTCCCACTCACTCACTGCCACTCACTCACTCTCACTTACTCACTCACTCCCACTTAATCACTCCCACTCAATCACTCACTCCCACTCACTCCCACTTACTCCCACTCACTCACTCCCACTCACTCACTCCCACTCACTCCCACTCACTCACTGCCACTCACTCACTCTCACTTACTCACTCACTCCCACTTAATCACTCCCACTCAATCACTCACTCCCACTCACTCCCACTCACTCGCTCACTCACTCCCGCTTACTCACTCACTCACACTCACTCACTCCCTTCCATCCACTCTCACTCACTCACTCACTCACTCCCACTCACTCACTCACTCCCACGCACTCTCACTCACTCACTCCCTTCCATCCACTCTCACTCACTCACTCACTCACTCCCACTCACTCACTCACTTCCATGCACTCACTCTCACTCACTCTCACTCTCACTCACTCCCACTCACTTCCACTCACTTCCACTCATTCCCACTCACTCCCACTCACTCCCACTCACTAATTCAGGCTCACTCACTCACTCACTCCCACTCACTCACTCCCACTCACTCACTCCCACTCACTCACTGCCACTCACTCACTCTCACTCACTCAATCACTCCCACTTACTCACTCACTCCCACTTACTCCCACTCACTCACTCCCACTCACTCACTCCCACTCACTCCCACTCACTCACTCCCACTCACTCACTCCCACTCACTCCCACTCACTCAATCACTCACTCAATCCCTCTTACTCACACTCACTCACTTACTCACTCCCACTCACTCACTCACTCCCAAACTTCCATGCACTCCCACTCACTCACTCTCACTCACTCCCAGTCACTCACTCTCACTCACTCACTCCCACTCACTAATTCAGGCTCACTCACTCACTCACTCCCACTCACTCGCTCCCACTCACTCACTCCCACTCACTAATTCAGGCTCACTCACTCACTCCCACTCACTCACTCACTCCCACGCACTCTCACTCACTCACTCCCTTCCATCCACTCTCACTCACTCACTCCCACTCACTCACTCACTTCCATGCACTCCCACTCACTCACTCTCACTCACTCCCAGTCACTCACTCTCACCCACTCACTCCCACTCACTAATTCAGGCTCACTCACTCACTCACTCCCACTCACTCACTCCCACTCACTCACTCACTCCCACATTCACTCACTCACACTCACTCACTGCCACTCACTCACTCTCACTCACTCACTCACTCCCACTCCCTCACTCCCGCTCTCACTCACTCACTCCCACATTCACTCACTCACACTCACTCACTCACACTTACTCACTCCCACTCACTCCCACTCACTCACTCACTCCCACTCACTCACTCCCACTTACTCACTCACTCCCACTCACTCAACAGTAACAACAGTTACAACAAAAAGATGTAGAAATAAAATGGATATATCAGAAAGCATATACGGAAGAGGAATCTGAGAGTATACCAGAGTGTTATTACCGTTAAAGTGATGTCTTGATGAGAAAATGGAGACCTTTACATATGCAGGTGGATGAAAAGTGGGCAGAAGTTCATCAAATAGTATTACCGGTAGGTTATAGAAAGGAGGTGTTGCAAGTGGCACACGAGGTACCAGTGGGGATCAGGAAATCCAAAAACATTTTTATTGGCCTGGACTACATAAAGGTGGAGTTAAATTTTGTCAATCATGTCACACATGTCAAGTGATAGGGAAACCTCAAGCAGTGATAAAACCAGCGCCGTTAATACCCATCCCAGCATTTGAGGAATCTTTTACCGGGGTCCTAATCGATTGTGTAGGGCCGCTTCTTAAAACAAAAAGTGGGAATCTTTGGGCGGGATTCTCCCCCCCCCCCCCCCCCCCCCCACGCCCGGGTCGGAGAATCGGCGGGGGGTGCCGTGAATCCCGCCGGCCGCAGAATTCTCCGGCACCGAAAATTCAGCAGGGGCGGGAATTGCGCCGCGCTGGTCGGCGCCCCCCCCCCCCCGGCGATTCTTCGGCCCAGCGATGGGCCGAAGTCCCGCTGCTGTCATGCCAGTCCCGTCGGCGTGAATCAAACCACCTACCATACTGGCGGGACTGGCAGCGTGAGTGGGCTCCGGGGTCCTGGGGGGGGGGCGCGTGGCGATCTGGCCCCGTGGCGTGCCCCCACGGTGGCCTGGCCTGCAATCGGGGCCCACCAATCCGCGGGCGGGCCTGTGCCGTGGGGGCACTCTTTTCCTTCCGCCTCGGCCATAGCCTCACGATGGCCGATGTGGAAGTGACACCCCACCTCTGCGCATGCGCGGTGATGACGTCTACAGCCGCTGACGCTCCCGCGCATGTGGGACTTCCGCCGGCCGGCAGAGTCCCTTCGGCCCCGGCGGGCATGGTGCCAAAGGCCTTTCCCACCGGCGGCGGCGCGCCAACCACTGGGCATGGGCCAAGTCCCTCAAGGTGAGGGCTTGTCCCCTAAAGGTGCGGAGAAATCCACACCTTTGGGGACTCGACGCCGGAGTGGTTCCCGCCACTCCATCCCGCCGGGACCCCCGCCCCACCGGGTAGGGGAGAATCCCGGCCAAAATCTTTTGACTATGATGGATGTGTCTACTAGGTTTCCAGAGGCCATTCCTGTCCGTAATATCACAGCTAAAAAGATTGTGGAGGAGTTACTTAAATTTATTTGCTCGATATGGACGACCCACAGAAATTCAATCGGATAAAGGATCATATTTTACCTGAAAGTTATTCAGAGAAGTTATGGTTAGTTCAGGAATAAAACAATTTAAATCAGCTGTGTACCATCCAGAACCGCAGGGAGAGTTAGAAAGGTGGCAGCAGACATTAAAGACAATGTTGAGGGCTTATTGTCAAAGATTATCCAGAGGATTGGGATAAAGTTCTGGCTAAGTTTGCCGATGATACAAAGATAGGTGGAGGGGCAGGTAGTATGGAGGAGGTGGGGAGGCTGCAGAAAGATTTAGACAGTTTAGGAGAGTGGTCCAAGAAATGGCTGATGAAATTCAACGTGGGCAAGTGCGAGGTCTTGCACTTTGGAAAAAAGAATAGAGGCATGGACTATTTTCTAAACGGTGACAAAATTCATAATGCTGAAGTGCAAAGGGACTTGGGAGTCCTAGTCCAGGATTCTCTAAAGGTAAACTTGCAGGTTGAGTCCGTAATTAAGAAAGCAAATGCAATGTTGTCATTCATCTCAAGAGGCTTGGAATATAAAAGCAGGGATGTACTTCTGAAGCTTTATAAAACATTAGTTAGGCCCCATTTAGAATACTGTGAGCAATTTTGGGCCCCACACCTCAGGAAGGACATACTGGCACTGGAGCGGGTCCAGCGGAGATTCACACAGATGATCCCAGGAATGGTAGGCCTAACATACGATGAACGTCTGAGGATCCTGGTATTATATTCATTGGAGTTTAGGAGGTTGAGGGGAGATCTAATAGAAACTTACAAGATAATGAATGGCTTAGATAGGGTGCATGTAGGGAAGTTGTTTCCATTAGCAGGGGTGACTAGGACCCGGGGCCACAGCCTTAGAATAAAAGGGAGTCACTTTAGAACAGAGATGAGGAGAAATTTCTTCAGCCAGAGAGTGGTGGGTCTGTGGAATTCATTGCCACAGAGGGCGGTGGAGGCCGGGACTTTGAGTGTCTTTAAGACAGAAGTTGATAAATTCTTGATTTCTCGAGGAATTAAGGGCTATGGAGAGAGAGCGGGTAAATGGAGTTGAAATCAGCCATGATTGAATGGTGGAGTGGACTCGATGGGCCGGATGGCCTTACTTCCGCTCCTATGTCTTATGGTCTTGTGGTCTTAAAGGAATTCCATTCGTACTGTTTGCAATTAGGGATGCAGCTAATGAGTCAACCAAATTTAGTCCTTTTGAACTAATTTGGGGTCATGAGGTAAGAGGACCACTTAAATTGATTAAAGAATAATTGGTGGGTGAGAAATTGGAAATTACACAATTGGATTACGTGTCAAATTTTAGAGAACGATTAAATAGAACAGGTGAATTGGCTGGACAACATTTCAAAGTTGCACAAAATGTGATGAAACGGGTAGCGGACAAGAAATCCAAAGTTCGTTGTTTTGCCAGTCGAGATAAAGTTTTAGTGTTGTTACCAGTGTTAGGGGAGCCTTTAAAAGCTAGGTTTTGTGGACCGTATCAGTTTTAAAGGAAATTAAGTGAGGTGAATTATGTGGTAAATACACCAGATAGAAGGAAGACTTGCCGAGTGTGTCATGTGAATCTGCTTAAAAGGTACTTTGAAAGGGAAGGAGTGGAAAAGGAGGTTTTAATCATTCTAACTCAAAGTGATGGACCAAATCCAGATTAAATTGGAAAATGAGGATATTCTTAAAAATTGGGGTGAATTGTTAAGTTACCTTCCAGAGGAAAAACGAACTGACCTGAAAGAGTTATTGATATCACATGGGCAAGTTTGTAGAGATAAACTGGGAAGTACGAAAATGGCTATGCATGATGTAGATGTGGGAAATGCTGTTCCTATCAAACAACATCCATATAGGCTTAACCCTTTAAAATTGGCACAGGTTAACAGAGAGATTGAGAGTATGCTGAAGAATGCATAATTGAAGTGGGTTGCAGCCAATGGAGCTCACCCATAGTGATGGTACCTAATCCAGATGGTACCCAACGGTTGTGTGTGGACTATCGAAAGGTGAATGCAGTTACAAGAACGGACTCTGATCCTATCCCACGTTTGGAGGATTGCATTGAGAAAGTGGGAAAATCCACTTTTATTTCCAAATTGGATTTACTTAAAGGTTACTGGCAGGTACCTTTATCCGAAAGGGCGAAGGAGATTTCAGCTTTTGTGACTCCAGATGGTATATACCAATTCAAAATTATGCCATTTGGCATGAAAAACGCCCCAGCCACATTTCAACGGTTAACTAACAAAGTTGTTTCAGGATTACCCAATTGTGCGGTATACATCGACGATCTGGTTATTTTTAGTCAGACATGGAAAGAACACTTAAAACATCCGATGGAGTTATTCGATCCACTTCAGGAGGCGGGTTTGGTGATAAACATAGCCAAAAGTGAATTTGGAAAAGCCCAAGTCACTTTCCTTGGCCATACAATCGGACAGGGTCGACTGTCCAACAGGATGTGAAAACGAAAGTTATTGGGGAGTTTCCGATATCCTCGACACAACGGGAAATAATGCGATTTCTAGGTATGAGTGGATTTTACTGGAAATTTGGATTAAATTTTAGCAGTGTGATCGCTCCACTAACAGACTTGCACAGGAAGCGTAACAAATCCCAGTGGAGAGCGGAGTGTCAACAGGCATTTGACGGCCTGAAGGCTGTGTTAACCACTGCTCCTGTGTTAGTCATCACAAATTATACCAAACCATTCAAAGTGGCTGTTGATGCGAGTGATGTGGGCGTGGGTGCGGTGCTTCTACAAGACGACGATGAAGGGATAGAGCGGCCTGTTGGTTATTTTTCAATGAAATTGAATCCTCACCAGAAAAAGTATTCGACGATTGAGAAGGAGACTTTGAGTTTGGTACTGGCTTTGCAACATTTTCACATTCATGTGACCAGCAGTCCGTCTGACACCATTATATATACTGATCATAATCCGTTGACGTTTTTGGAGCGATTCCGGAATAACAATGCGAGGCTGTTTCGCTGGAGTTTATCGTTACAGCCATTTCATTTAAAAATAGTACATGTGGCAGGACGGAAAAACGTGATAGCCAATGCATTGTCACAAATGTGATGAACGGAAGGATTTCGGTTGGAGGAAGAAGAATGGGGAAAAATGGGCTATATTATTATACCTGTTTGCGTGTGTTGGTTTTTTTTGAACCAGTAAAGTGTTTTTACTGTGTGCATTTCTTAATTGATGGCGCAAAGGTGAAAAATGAAACCATCTTGAAGTTGATGGTATATTTTTTTTTCTTGGGGGGGGAGGTGTCATGTGAGAGCACCTTAAAGATAGGGATGTTCAAGCAATGTACCTTTAAGAAATGGAGCTGATCATATTACTGAAGTGATGTCAGAGGGTGGGGGGAGGTGAGCTCACTTCTGCGTTTTGAGTTTCAGTTTGAGAAGGCAGCTGGGAGTGTCTGTGTGTTTTGCTGTGAGCTGCATGAAGAAACACAGAGCTGGTCTGTTGATTTCTGCAATCCAAAGACTATAAATATATTGAATGTAACCTAATGTGCTCCTATTTTTGAAGGTTTGAAGTCTTTTGGATGTTTAAAGGAACAGTTTGAAGGATTATTTAGTGTTGTAGTCTTTTGGGGTTATCTTTGAAGTAATAGGTGTTAAGATATTCAATGTTTGTTTTAAAAGGGTTGACTTGAGTTCATAGAATAAACATTGTTTTGTTTTAAAATTCACTTGTCCATAATTGATTTATCACACCTGGAGAGTACTCCGTGTGTTTCCCACACCACTATCTATTAAAAGTTGTGGGTCGGTTAAACACCATGAAAGACCTTGGAGTTCTGTAAAGCCGGACCCATAACAAGAGAAAGAGAGAGAGGCAAAAGCAAAGCGATTTACACAGCAGCTGATCTGGATAGGCAATAATGAAAGGGATCACTATAGTTTGTGGAACAGATGCGGGGGAGGTGGTATTGTCACTGGACAACTCGACCAGAGACCCTACCTGTTGCTCCAGGGACTGCGGTTCGAATCCCACCATGGTAGCCGGCGAAATTTGAAATCAGTACAAATCTGGAATTGTTGTAAAAAACCATTTGGTTCGCTCTTTCAACCGGTCCATGGCCCTGTAGCTCACAACACAATGCACCTCCGCGTTTCTCGCCCCTTCTATCGTTTCCTCTCCCTGAGGGAAGAACATCTTTCCCCCTCACCTCCGTGGTTTACCCTGGGGGGGGGGGGGGGGGGGGGGAGGGGGGAAATCCCGCCACGATGGCAGCTCCCCCCACTCGAGAGGGGGCTGACTTACCCCGCGTTAACCTGGGTTAACCTGAGGGTCCCCACCCCTCAGTCGAGGGGAAGGGTTGAGAAGGCGGGGCCTTCACGGATCACCTCAGCCTGCCGCCAACCCGTCGTTAACGGACCTCCGCGACTCTGAACGTCCCTCGGGAATGGGCAATCGAATGCCGGCCCACATCCACCTCCCATGAACGATAGGAAAAAAAAGTTAATCTTGCCACTGAGTGGCTGAGGGACACTTTGAGGTGGGTGAGCGGTGCGGTGGAGGGGAGGGGGGGTGACCATGGTCCATGTTGGCATTAACAACATAAGAAGAAGGGACAAATTGCTGCAGGAAGAAACAGCTGAACCCAGCAGTCCCCGGATTATTCCCGGGAAAAAGAAAAAGTGATCTTGGAAATTGGGCGGGGCACTTGAATGAAGGCTGGAGGTACCGTGCACGATGGCTGGTTTCAGATTCGACATAAGGCCCAGTTCCGATGGGCGGCAGAGCACAAACAAACCAGACAAACTACACCTAAGTAGATCTTACATCACACTTATCACAGCAGTCGTGCAAGTCGGAACACTTTGCACCAGGTTGCAACAGGCATGTTGCTGCGTCACAGCAGGGATCGTTGCAATCCTGAAGGAGAAACAAAGAGAAGAAAAGGAAACACTGGTGAGTGAGGAATAGATACTCTGTACATCACTAATAGATTATTGGTCAGAGGACATTGTGGACGGGGCTGGGAAATCAGAGACAGAATTCTCTGGACGTCGCAATTCAATTTTCCTGCACACCACCACACCCCCTCCAACCCCCGAGGGGTTTCCCAGGCGTATGGGGAGGTTTCCATGGGAACAGTGGGCCGTCGGGAAAAATTCGGCTGGGGTGGGGCGGGGGGGGGAGAGAATGCAGCCCAGGGTAACACCTCCACTGAGATAGTGGGAGCAATTCTCCCAGAACGATTCTGGGCGAGATTCTTTGTCCCGGCAACTGGCCAATGTGTGGGGGGGGGGGGGGGTGGGGGGGCTTCCCACTGCGGGGCCCCCCTCCCCCACCCACGCCGTCGGCAAATCCGCGGGCGTGAGTGCGCGGCCGCCGAAATGAATCCAGCCCTCGAAATGTTGACCCTGCTGGGAAAAGCAGTGAGACTCCTGTGCGGTGGATCGGTACGAACCTGATCGCGACCCAGCCACCATGGGGCTGGTTTAGCACACTGGGCTAAATCGCTGGCTTGTAAAGCAGACCAAGGCAGGCCAGCAGCACGGTTCAATTCCCATACCAGCCTCCCCGAACAGGCGCCGGAATGTGGCGACTAGGGGCTTTTCACAGTAACTTCATTGAAGCCTACTTGTGACAATAAGCGATTTTCATTTCATTTAGACATTCATTTGCAGCTTGGGGAGATTCCTGCAGGAACAGGGATGTGGGGGAGCTAAAGATGCAGGTTAGGCTGGCTCCCTGGGGATGGGGACACCTATCACAGCACTCCCAATTATAACCAGCCCCCGACCCTACTGGCTGGGTACAATTGGATACCCCATGATGGTCTTTTAGGCTTCGTCAACTAATTATACTGAAGAAAGGAACCCAGGGACCTCGTGGTAGGGGCTCTGCCCAAACCAAACAATAAGCAACAGAAACATACCAAACAAAACTGGCAAGTCATGCTACAGTTGTTTAGAACCTCGGTAAGGCCGCACTTGGAATATTGTGCACAATTCTGGTCGCCACACTACCGGAAGGATGTGGAGGCTTTGGAGAGGGTGCAGAGGAGGTTGCCTGGTCTGGAGGGTGGTAGCTATGCTGAGAGGCTGAATAGACTCGGACTGTGTTCATTTGAAAGTGGATGGGCAGGCACTCTTTCCCAGGGTGGAGGAGTCAGTCACCAGGGGGCATAGGGTTAAGGTCCGTGGGGAAAGGTTTAGAGGAGATGTGCGAGGCAGGTTTTTTACACAGAGCGTGGTGAGTGTCTGGAATGCGTTGCCAGGGGGGTTGTAGAAACAGATAGATTAACGGCATTCAAAAGGCAGCTTGACAAATGCATGGATAGGATTGGTACAGAGGGATACGGCACTAGGAGTTGCTGAGGGTTTTTGCAAAGGGTGGTATCATGACCGGTACAGGCTTGGAGGGCCGAAGGGCCTGTTCATGTGCTGCACTGTTCTTTGTTCTTTGATTGACCAATTTAATCGATTGATCAAGTTTATTCGATTGACCAAGATGCCACATATTGGTCAGAATGTTGGGTGGAGTTCTCCCAAAACATGACTGCGTCATATCAGCCAAGAAAATTGGTGCGAATCACGCCGGCTTGTCCAGCATAATTCCCATCAGGAACTTGCTCACGTAGCCAATTTTCTGGAGGGAGGATGATTGTACCGGCACTGAGAGAGGCAACCTCGAAAGACACCCACTGACCCGCTTCACAGAGATTGGCGAGCCATTTTCAATGCGGAACCCAATCTCAAGTTGGCGGATCAGACAAATCCCCCACTAATATCGCAGACATTGATTTTCAGTCTCCCACAGTCCCCAATCATCCTCGCCAACATTAATCCCCCTGCCGCCCTACTCCCCCCTCCCCCACCCGCCGCCCCGCAAGGATCTCTGGCATCAGGACGCTCCTAATGGGTATCTCTTAAGACCAACCGGCATCTGGTCCTCCACCCCGCAGTCGCTGTAACCATGACCCTCCACAAGACCACAAGACATTGGAGCAGAATTAGGCCACTCGGCCCATCGAGTCTGCTCTGCCATTCAATCATGGCTGATATTTGCTCATCCCCATTCTCCTGCCCTCTCCCCGTAACCCCTGATCCCCTTATTGATCAAAAACCTATCTATCTCTGTCTTAAAGACACTCAGTGAATTGGCCTCCATAGCCTTCTGCGGCAAAGAGTTCCACAGATTCACCACCCTCTGGCTGAAGAAATTCCTCCTCATCTCTGTTTTAAAGAATCGTCCCTTTAGTCTGAGATAGTGTTCTCTGGTTCTAGTTTTTCCTACAAGTGGAAACACCCTCTCCACGTCCACTCTATCCAGGTCTCGCAGTATCCTGTAAGTTTCAATAAGATCCTCCCTCATCCTTCTAAACTCCAACGGGTGCAGACCCAGAGTCCTCAACCGTTCAAACTATGACACCCCCCCCCCCCCATCATGCCCCCGCTCATGCCCCTTCATGCCGCACCAGATTGTAGGCCTTGACAATTTTGAAGGTCCCACCCCTTTCAAGCCCCTCGCCATTCAGGCCCACCCCCTTGGCAGTGCCAAACTGGCGGGGCGTGAACCAGATCACGTCTGCTGCAATGGGTATGGGCATCGCACACGGTCGGTACTCAGTGCGAACCACGTTTGGGGTCCTCCCACCATTCTTCTGACATGCTGGGACTTGGGGCAGGCACTGCACAGTCAGAGAATCGACCCCATTGCGCACATATAGGGCCCGTTTCTCCCGGGAAATGACTGCTGTTTTGGGAAGGAATCACGGGGTGATTTCCATGGATGGGCACGGTCCAGATCACAATCCACCCACACATGGGCCAAAGAAATGATGCCGCACATGAATCACACTGAGCCAAACTGCCCAGGCTTCTAACTCCTCTGACTCGGGCACCACTGTAGCATAGTGGTTAGCACAGCTACTTCACAGCTCCAGGGTCCCAGGTTCAATTCCCGCCTGGGTCACTGTCTGTGCGGAATCTGCACATCCTCCTCGTGTGAACAAAAGAACAAAGAACAAAGAAATGTACAGCACAGGAACAGGCCCTTCGGCCCTCCAAGCCTGTGCCGACCATGCTGCCCAACTAAACTACAATCTTCTACACTTCCTGGGTCTGTGTGCGTGGGTTACCTCCGGGTGCTCCGGTTTCCTCACAGTCCAAATATGTGCAGGTTAGGTGGATTGGCCATGCTAAATTGTCACTTAGTGTCCATAAAATGTTAAATGGAGGTTACTGGTACACGGGGTAGAGTAGATACGTGGGCTTCAGTAGGGTGCTCTTTGTAAGGGCCGGTGCAGACTCGATGGACCGAATGGCCTTCTTCTGCACTGCAAATTCTATGATTCTATGACTCGGGTTCACTGCTAACAAGGCGGAGCAGCCTTTAATCGCTTCCTCAGCACTGGCGCCCACTCAATCCAGCAGGATGGCAGCTCGGAGACCTGGCCATGGAGGAGATCGGGGAACCCGGTACCCTGAGCTGGGGGGGGGGGTGCAGGTAGGAGACCCCAGAGTGCAGAGACAGAACCTGCCAGGGGAGCAGTGGCAGCTGTTGTTAGTGCCAGCACCATGACCAGAAGGTTTGCTATCCAATGTAGGAAGAGCTGTATGGGCAAGTTACCACGTCTCTCCTCTAGCCTGCCACCTCTGGACACTGCCCCCCCCCCCCCCCCCCCCCCCGCCCCCCCACCACCACCAATCCGCTGGCTGCCACTCACAGCCTCCCTACTTCCGACCTCCAAGCTTGTTGGCCAGAACCCCCTGGCACTCACCATCACAATCCCTTTCTGTCTCGGCACTGTGCCCACACATGCCACCTGCTGTAGAGCCCCTGACCCGCCAGACATCCGGTTCACAATGCTCTTTTGTTGTCCCCACAGGAGAAGATGGCCCACAATAAGAGAGAGAGGCGATGCTGGGGCTCCTCACGTTGCATGGGTGCTCCCCTATGAGGAACGGGCCCTGGGGATTACGGGGTCGGCCGAGGAGAGAGCAGGGACTGACATTGAGTTCGCCCTGCGTCGGAGAAGCGAGGATCCACTCAACCTTCACCGTGGTAACCTCTCCGAAGTGAGTTGTTGATGTCCCTGTCCCTTCTCCTCCCCGTTTACTGAACCCTTATCTTCCAGGATCACCCTCTGATGAACCTGGGCCACCCGGAGTCGTTCCCCACCCCCCACGCCACCCAAGACACCACCAAGGAGGGGAACGCCCAGGGAAACACCGACAATGAATCCCAGCTGTTCTCTGCATCATCCACCAACGGAGAGACACACAGCTTGCCGGGCAAGATGGTTTCTGGGTCACTGCTGCAAGGGTCCTATCTGGTTATCCCCCGTTTATTCCCTTCTTTATCCGTTCTTTTTGTTCTACCGTTAATATTTTTGATTCATGGGCGATTAATGGACATGTGTCTTTGAGGCAAGTGGCCTCTGCCTTTAATTCAAGCAGAGGATTTCAGCAGCAGGAGCGGTCACTGTGTTAGTCGGAACTGGTTCATACTGGAGCTGTTGACTGACTGGCACCAATGACGGATATTGGCTCGTACTCAGTTTGATTGATTTGGCTGATGGTCGATGAATTGATCCAAAGGGCTGTGCTCTGCCCGGTAACAGGGGGAGATTGGATCTGACCGCTCTGGAATGTTTTTCAGAGTCCAATGGCTTGAGCTTGCTTTCAGTTTGACTCCTGGCAACCTCAAGGGCAGATCTGTTACTCTCTCCTCTCTGTTTTCCTCCAGAAAGGTGGTGTTTCTGAACGGGCACAGAGACTGGATGAATCTGTTTCGAGGAGAATCATTACAGATCGTGAAAGCAAAGTCCAGAATCAGCTAACTTTCCCAGAAAACCTGGTGTGAATCATCTATCTTTCTCCAGGAGGCCTGCTGCCTGCGAGTGCTGCCTGTGAGTGCTCCTGCGAGTGCTGCCTGTGAGTGCTCCTTCGAGTGCTGCCTGTGAGTGCTCCTGCTCCTGCTGCCTGTGAGTGCTGCCTGCGAGTTCTGCCTGCGAGTGCTGCCTGTGAGTGCTCATTCGATTGCTGCCTGTGAGTGCTCCATTGAGTGGTGCCTACAAGTGCTGCCTGTGAGTGCTCCTTCAAGTGCTGCCTGCGAGTTCTGCCTGCGAGTGCTGCCTGCATGTGCTGCCTGCGAGTGCTGCCTGCAAGTGCTGCCTGCGAGTGTTGCCTGCGAGTGCTCCTTCGAGTGCTGCCTGTGAGTGCTCCAGTGAGTGCTGCCTGCGAGTGCTGCCTGCGAGTTCTGTCTGCGAGTGCTGCCTGTGAGTGCTCCTTCGATTGCTGCCTGTGAGTGCTCCTTCGAGTGGTGCCTACAAGTGCTGCCTGTGAGTGCTCCTTCGAGTGCTGCCTGCGAGTTCTGCCTGCGAGTGCTGCCTGCGAGTGCTGCCTATGAGTGCTCCTTCGAGTGCTGCCTGTGAGTGCTCCTTCGAGTGCTGCCTGCGAGTGCTGCCTGCGTGAGAGTGTGTGAGAGGATGTGATGGTGAGAGGGAGTTAGAGTGGGAGAGGATGTGTGTGTGAGAGAGTGGGTGAGTCTGAGAGATGGTGTGAGTGTGAGAGAGGATGTGAGTGTGAGAGAGGGGGTGAGTGTGTGAGAGGCTGTGAGTGAGACAGAGGATTTGAGTGTGAGAATATGTGAGCGTGAAAGGGTGTGAGTGTGAGAGAGGATGTGAGTGTGAGAGAGTACGTGAGTGTGAGAGAGTACGTGAGTGTGAGTGGGTCTGAGTGTGAGAGCGGGTGTGCGTCTGAGTGTGAGAGAGTGTGTGAGCATGAGCAGGTGTGAGGGCGGGTGTGAGAGCGTGTATGAGTGTGAGAGGGCATGAGTGTGAGAGGGTGTGAGCGTGAGAGAGTTAATCAGTGTGAGAGAGGATGTGAGTGTGAGAGGATGTGAGTGTGAGAGCGGGTGTGAGTGTGAGAGCGGGTGTGAGTGTGTGAGATGGTGTGAGTGTGATAGCGTATGTGAGTGTGAGAGGGTGTGAGTGTGAGAGCGGGTGTGATTGTGAGAGAGAGTGTGAGTTTGAGAAGGTGTGATTGTGAGCGGGTGTGAGAGGGGGTGTGAGTGTGAGAGGGTGTAAGTATGAGAGGGTGTGTGAGGGAGAGTGCGAGGGTGAGAGGGTGTGAGTGTGAGAGAGGGTGTGAGTGTGAGAGTATGTGAGTGTGAGAGGGTATGAGTGTGAGAGAGGGTGTGAGTCTGAGAGAGGGTGTGAGTGTGCGAGGGTTTGAGTGTGAGAGAGGGTGTGAGTGTGAGAGAGGATGTGAGTGTGAGAGTTGTGAAAGTGAGAAAGGATGTGTGTGCGAGAGGGTGTGAGTGTGAGACAGGATGTGAGCGTGAGAGGGTGTGAGTGTGAGAGATGGTGTAAGTGTGAGAGATGGTGTGAGTGTGAGGGAGGTTGTGAGTGTGAGAGAGGGGGTGAGTGTGAGAGAAGTTGTGAGAGAGAGAGGATGTGAGTGTGAGAATATGTGTGGGAGCGAGGGTGTGAGTGTGAGAGAGGTTGTGAGTGTGAGAGAGGATGTGAGTGTGAGAGAGTAAGTGAATGTGAGTGGGCCTGAGTGTGAGAGCGTGTGTGACTGTGAGTGTGAGAGAGTGTGTGAGCGTGAGAGGGTATGAGTGTGAGAGCGGGTGTGAGTGTGAGAGAGGGTGTGAGTGTGAGAGAGGATGTGAGTGTGAGAGGATGTGAGCGTGAGAGCGGGATTGAGTGTGTGAGAGGGTGTGAGTGTGAGAGCGTATGTGAGTGTGAGAGTGTGTAAGTGTGAGAGCGGGTGTGATTGTGAGAGTGGGTGTGATTGTGAGGAGGTCTGAGTGTGAGAGAGGGTGTCAGTGTGAGAGAGGCTGTGAGTGTGAGGGTGTAAGCGTGAGAGCGGGTGTGAGGGAGGGTCTGAGGGTGAAAGGGTGTGAGTGTGAGAGAGAGTGTGAGTGTGAGAGAGTTTGTGAGTGTGAGAGGGTATGAGTGTGAGAGAGGGTGTGAGTGTGAGAGGGTATGTGAGTGTGAGAGTGTGTGAGTGAGAGCGGGTGTGAGTGTGTGAGAGGATGTGCGTGTGAGAGGGTGTGAGTGTGAGAGAGGATGTGAGTGTGAGAGTGTGAGAGCGGGTGTGAGTGTGAGAGAGGGTGTGAGTGTGTGAGGGTGTGAGTATGAGAGACACTGTGAGTCTGAGAGAGGGTGTGAGTGTGAGAGTGTGTGAGAGTGAGAGAGGATGTGAGTGTGAGAGGGTGTGAGTGTGAGAGTGGATGTGAGTGTGAGAGTGTGTGAGTGTGAGAGCGGATGTGAGTGTGAGAGAGGGAGTGGGTATGAGAGGGTGTGAGTGTGAGCGAGAGTGTGAGTGTGAGAGAGGGTGCAAGTGTGGAGAGGATGAGTGTGAGACTGTGTGAGAGTGAGAGAGGGTGTGAGTGTGAGAGAGGATGTGAGTTTGAGAGAGTGAGTGTGAGAGTGTGTGCGAGGATGTGAGTGTGAGAGGGTGTTAGTGTGAGAGAGGGTGTGAGTGTGAGAGAGGATGAGTGTGAGACTGTGTGAGAGTGAGAGAGGGTGTGAGTGTGAGAGATGATGTGAGTTTGAGAGGGTGTGAGTATGAGAGTGTGTGCGAGGATGTGAGTGTGAGATGGCGTGAGTGTGATAGAGGATGTGAGTGTGAGCGGGTGTGAGTGTGAGAGAGGATGTGCGTGTGAGAGAGGATGAGTGTGAGAGTGCGTGAGTGTGAGAGAGGATGTGAGTGTGAGAGGGAGTGAGATTGGGAGAGGATGTGTGTGTGAGAGAGGTTGTGAGTGTGAGAGATGGTGTGAGTGTGAGAGATGGTGTGAGTGTGAGAGAGGTTGTGAGTGTGAGAGAGGGGGTGAGTGTGAGATAAGTTGTGAGTGAGAGAGAGGATGTGAGTGTGAGAATATGTGAGGGAGCGAGGGTGTGAGTGTGAGAGAGGTTGTGAGTGTGAGAGAGGATGTGAGTGTGAGAGAGTATGTGAATGTGAGTGGGCCTGAGTGTGAGAGCGGGTGTGAGTGTGAGTGTGGGAGAGTGTGTGAGCGTGAGAGGGTATGAGTGTGAGAGCGGGTGTGAGTGTGAGAGAGGGTGTGAGTGTGATAAGGCGTGAGTGTGAGAGAGGGTGTGAGTGTGAGAGAGGATGTGAGTGTGAGAGAGGATGTGAGTGTGAGAGGATGTGAGTGTGAGAGCGGGATTGAGTGTGTGAGAGCGTGTGAGTGTGAGAGCATATATGCGTGTGAGAGGGTGTGAGTGTGAGAGCGGGTGTGATTGTGAGAGGGTGAGAGTGTGAGAGCGGGTGTGATTGTGAGAGTGGGTGTGATTGTGAGAAGGTCTGAGTGTGAGAGAGGGTGTCAGTGTGAGAGAGGGTGTGAGTGTGAGAGGGTGTAAGCGCGAGAGCGGGTGTGAGGGAGGGTCTGACGGTGAAAGGGTGTGAGTGTGATAGAGGGTGTGAGTGTGAGAGAGTATGTGAGTGTGAGAGGGTATGAGTGTGAGAGAGGGTGTGAGTGTGAGAGGGTATGTGAGTGTGAGAGGGTGTGAGTGTGAGAGCGGGTGTGAGTGTGTGAGAGGATATGAGTGTGAGAGGGTGTGAGTGTGAGAGGGTGTGAGTGTGAGAGAGGATGTGAGTGTGAGTGTGTGAGTGTGAGAGCGGGTGTGAGAGAGGGTGTGAGTGTGTGAGGGTGTGAGTGTGAGAGCCAGTGTGAGTCTGAGAGAGGGTGTGAGTGTGAGAGGGTGTGAGTGTGAGAGTGGATGTGAGTGTGAGAGTGTGTGAGTGTGAGAGCGGGTGTGAGTGTGAGAGAGGGTGTGGGTATGAGAGGGTGTGAGTGTGAGCGAAAGTGTGAGTGTGAGAGAGGGTGTGAGTGTGAGAGAGGATGAGTGTGAGAATGTGTGACAGTGAGAGAGGGTGTGAGTGTGAGAGAGGACGCGAGTTTGAGAGAGTGAGTGTGAGAGTGTGTGCGAGGATGTGAGTGTGAGAGGGTGTGAGTGTGAGAGGGTGTGAGTGTGAGAGAGGATGAGTGTGAGACTGTGTGAGAGTGAGAGGGTGTGAGTGTGAGAGTGTGTGAGAGTGAGAGAGGGTGTGAGTGTGAGAGTGTGTGAGAGTGAGAGAGGGTGTGAGTGTGAGAGGGTGTGAGTGTGAGAGGGTGTGAGTATGAGAGTGTGTGAGAGTGAGAGAGGGATCAATGCCTGTGAGCAAAGATGGCTATTCCGCTTCTCGATTCCCCACAGAAGCCCTTCCGCCAGTTTCATGTTTTTCACACGGAGTACCAATCAGCACCACTGTGAGCACTTGCTGGGGAGACCACTGAATGACAGGAGGCCGTTGGATATGCAGTGGGTCCCATTAATTGTATGGAAATAGGGCTCAAGTGGTGATAATTGGTTTCTCTCGACGCTACAGTGAGATCCCGATTTCACCAGGGGTGCGGACTGGTTACATCGCACACTGTTTGGTGCCTGGCGCGTCTCCTGTATAATAATAATAACCTTTTGTTGTCTCACGTACAAAATTAGTGTGAAAAGCCCCTAATCACCACATTCCGCCGCCTGTTCGGGTAAGCTGGTGTGGGACTTCAACTGGCGCAGCTGGCCATCACAAACCAGATGTCTAGCCCACTGAGCTAAACCGGCCCCATTTCACCTAGAGGTATTTCACATCTGCCGCTATTCACCGGCCTCGTTACACTTGAGCACGAGCGTACCGAAGCCGGAAGATCACGCCCGATGTTTCCTCCTGTGGCAGAATCTGAAATTAGGGGTCACTCATTAAATATACGGGGTCGCTCATTTTAAACAGATGAGGGAAATTCTTTTCTCTGAGGGTCGTGAGTCTCTGGAACTTTCCGGATCTCTCTTCCTCAAAAGGCGGTGGGATCGGACTGCGGAATTTTCCGTCGGCGGGATCTCCGCTTCACCGGCAAGGCACCCACGCCCGTAGGTTACCCAGTGGCGTGGAATGGACACAATGCGAAACCCCATTGGCCGGCTGCCGGAACGCAGGATTGCCCTGCCAGCGTGGGCACATTGCGCCGGATGGAGAATCGTTCAATATTTCTAAGGCGGAGCTCGATAGATTTCTGATTAACAAGGAGAGGAAAAGTTATCGGGGTTAGGCAATAATACAAAGAACAAAGAACAAGGTAAAGTACAGCACGGGAACAGGCCCTTCAGCCCTCCAAGCCTGTGCCGACCATACTGCCCGTCTGAACTAAAATGCCCTACCCTTCCAAGGACCATATCCCCAATCGAAGCTAATCAATGTGCTACCATGCCAGAATAACCATCCCATCCCTACCCCTCTATTTCCATCCTATGCATATATTTATCAAGACGCTCCTTAAATGTCAATATTGTCCCTGCTTCCAGCACCTCCGTCAGAAGCGGATTCCAGGCTCCCACCACCCACTGTGTAAAAAACATGCCTCGAACATCTCCTGGCACGGTAGCACAGGGGTTAGCACAGTTGATTCACAGCTCCAGGGTCCCAGGTTCGATTCCGGCTTGGGTCACTGTCTGTGCGGAGTCTGCACGTTCTCCCCGTGTGTGCGTGGCTTTCCTCCGGGTGCTCCGGTTTCCTCCCACAGTCCAAAGATGTGTAGGTTAGGCGGATTGGCCATTTTAAATTGTCCCGTAGTGTCTAAAAAGGTTAGGAGGGTTACTGGGAAAGGGTGGAAGTGTGGGCTTGAGTAGGGTGCTCTTTCCAAGAGCCGGTGCAGATTTGATGGGCCAAATCCACTGTAACGTCTGTGATTTAAACCTTGCCCCTCGTACCTTAAACCAATGCCCCCTAGTAATTGACCCCCTCTACCCCGGGGAAAAGCCTCTGACTATCCACTCTGTCTATGCCCCTCATAATTTTGTAGACCTCTATCAGGTCGCCCCTCAACCTCCGTCGTTCCAGTGAGAACAAACCGAGTTTATCCAACCTCTCCTCATAGCTAATGGAACATAGAACATGCTGTGCAAAAGGAGGCCATTCGGCCCATCGAGTCTGCACCGACCCACTTAAGCCCTCACTTCCACCCTATCCCCGGAACCGAATAACCCTTCCTAACCTTTTTGGACACTAAGGGCAATTTAACATGACCAATCCACCGAACCTGCACGTCTTTGGACTGTGGGAGGAAACCGGAGCACCCAGAGGAAACCCACGCAGACATGGGGAGAACTTGCAGACTCTGCACAGACAGTGACCCAAGCCGGGAATCGAACCTGGGACCCTGGAGCTGTGAAGACACAGTGCTATCCACTTGTGCTACCGTGCTGCCCCAAACACCATACCAGGCAACACCTGGTAAATCTCTTCTGCACCCTCTCTAAAGCCTCCACATCCTTCTGGTCGTGTGGCGACCAGAATTGAACACTATACTCCAAGTGCGGCCTGACTAACGTTCTATAAAGCTGCAACATAACATGCCAATGTTTAAACTCAATGCCCTGGCCGTTGAAGGCAAGCATGCCGTATGCCTTCTTGACTACCTTCTCCACCTGCGTTGCCACATTCAGTGACCTGTGTACCTGTACACCCAGATCTCTCTGTCTGACAAGACTCTTCTGGGTTCTGCCATTTACTGTATATTTCCCATCAGTATCAGACCTTCCAAAATGCAACCAGGGGCTTATTTAGCACAGTGGGCTAAACAGCTGGCTTGTAATGCAGAACAAGGCCAGCAGCGCGGGTTCAATTCCCGTTCCGGCCTCCCTGAACAGGCGTCGGAATGTGGCGACTAGGGGCTTTTCACAGTAACTTCATTGAAGCCTACTTGTGACAATAAGTGATTATTATTACCTCACATTTGTCCAGATTAAACTCCATCTGCCATCTCTCCACCCAAGTCCCCAACAGATCTATATCCTGCTGTATTTTCTGACGGTCCTCATCGCTATCCGCAATTCCACCAACCTTTGTATCATTCGCAAACTTACTAATTAAACCTCCAAATCATTTACATATATTACAAACAGCAAAGATCCCAGCACTGATCCCTGAGGAACGCCACTGGTCACAGCCCTCCATTCAGAAATACACCGTTCCACTGATAGCGTCTGGCTTCAATGACCTAGCCAGTTCTGTATCCACCTTGCCAGCTCACCCCTGGTCCCGTGTGACTTCACCTTTTGTACTAGTCTACCATGAGGGACCTTGTCAAAGGCCTTACCTGAAGTCCATGTAAACAACATCCACTGCCCTACCTGCATCAATCATCTTCGTAACTGCCTCGAAAAACCCAATCAATTTAGTGAGACACGACCTCCCCTTCACAAAACCATGCTGCCTCTCGCTAATACGTCCAACCTATATCCAAGTGGGAGTAGATCCTGAGAAGAATCCTCCCCAATAATTTGGAGTTGCGGCCACAATCAGATCAGCCATGATCTTGTTGACCGGTGAAGCAAGTTCGAGGGGCCGAGTGGCCTACTCCTAATTTGCATGTTGTCATGTGAGAGTACTTTTAAGACATGGATGCTTAAGCAATGTACCTGTAAGAAAACAGTGATGTCAGAGAGTGGGTGGGGCTGAGGTCAGGTCAGCCATTTTGCAGTTTAGTTTTGCAGGTTTTTAGCTGCAAGTTTAAAAAGCAGCGGGTGGGTGTCTGTGTGTGTCCAGAGAGCTGCAGGAAGAAAGCAAGGTGCTGGAGCTGAAGTCAACCAAGCTCATATATCTCTGCCATTCTACAGAAAATATATATATCCTTTAACCTGATGTGATACTGTTTAAAGGTGTTAGGTCTCTTGGAAGTTTCTAGGAACATTTTAAGGAGTTAGGTACTGTTGCAATATTTTCTGAGTTATCTTTGAAGTAAGGGGTGTTAAGAGATCCAATGTTTATTTAAGATGTTATGTTGAGTTCATGGAATAAACAGTGTTTTGTGTTTAAAAACCCACATGTCCATAATTGTAATCCCACACCTAGGGAAAAAGCCGCGTGCTAGGAAAAGCAACAAATACATTAAAGGGAGAGGTTGGTTGAACTCCATGATACATTTTGGGATTCTGAAAACGCCTCGCCCATAACAGTGTTTGGTTTTTCCTTACCGCAACTAGGCCGCAGTCACACTCTTCGTTTTTCTCCACATGCTTGTTTCCGCATACTACGACCCCAACTTTCCTGTCGAGGTTTGGCAAATTGAAAAGACACGGCCCTTGACCACGGGTCAACATTAGCTCGAAGTGATCCAAACTGCAGCTGCTGAAGGTATTCAGCACTCTTGATCTGAAGATAAAGATTGAGAAGAAAGTGAAAGGCGCGTCCTCATCCCTTCACAATTCACCGCAGGCATTGCTGTAATAAACACGGGTGATGCAGGCATTTCAGAAACCAACTTTGATCACCCAGAGAATGTCATAATGTCACAAGACTCAATATTGGGTGTTCATGGTGACACCGAAGTGAAGTTGGTGCTATTGAGGTTGGGATAAGGAAGCTGGCTTGTTCTTTATGGCCATTCTCTCACAGAGGGTGGCACGGTAGCACAGTGGTTAGCACTGATTCGTCACAGCTCCAGGGTCATTGGTTTGATTCCCGGCTTGGGTCGCTGTACGTGTGGAGTCTGCACGTTCTCCCCATGTCTGCGTGGGTTTCCCCTGGATGCTCCGGTTTCCTCCCATAGTCCAAAGACGTGCAGGATAGGTGGATTTGCCATGTCCAAAAGGTTTCGGTGGGGTTCCTGGGTTACGGGGATAGGGTGGAGGTGTGGGCTTAAGTGGAGTGTTCTTTCCAAGGGCCGGTGCAGACTGGATGGGCTGAATAGCCTCCTTCTGCACTGTAAATTATGTGATTCTATGATTCTATGAGGGAGTGAATTGAGCAGGGCCAATATTGCTGGATCTGTCGTCCAGTCGCCCTGTCTAATGCTTTGGTGTTGAAATCCCACAACGGGAGCTGGTGGAATTAGCAAAAGGCAACCTGGGATTGACAGTTAGTCTCAATCATATTGACAATCCTCGATTATCGTAAAACTCAACTGGTATATTCCTCTCTCCTCACCCAGCGACTCCAGAACCACAGCAATGCCCTCTGCAATGGCCAATCACGCCACTCATTCACGCAACAAGCACGTCTTCCGGTTAACTGTTTTTCAGTTAAAGGTTTTGTGTCTAATTGTTTGGAGCTGCCCCCAGCCTAATTGCTGAGTGGCAGTTATCTGTCAATCACCTGAAGCCTGACTAGAGGCCAAGGTGCGAATTGCATGTGTCTGTATGAAGCTTAACTAGTGAGAGCAATCTCAGTTTAGCTGGGTTCTATCTAAGAGAGAGGCATAAAGCGCACACTCAGTCAGCTTTGCACACGTGAAGTTAGAGACAGCCTGGGTGAGAGAGCCCAAGTGAGGATTAAAACATGGTCATTTGGATGCAATGTGGTTCGTCAGTGCGGAGTGTGGGGAGGGGCTTTTTCCCTTTCATTTTGATTTCTCTCTTCTGGTTTTGTAACTGGTAGTCTGCAGAGAGAGATCCAGAGAGCAACCTGGGAAGGTAAGTGATAAAAATGCCTTTTCAACTTGTTTGGGGGGGGGGGGAAACTGAAGTGACATCACAGTAAAGGGCAGCACGGTAGCATTGTGGATAGCACAATTGCTTCACAGCTCCAGGGTCCCAGGTTCGATTCCGGCTTGGGTCACTGTCTGTGCGGAGTCTGCACATCCTCCCCGTGTGTGCGTGGGTTTTCTCCGGGTGCTCCGGTTTCCTCCCACAGTCCAAAGATGTGCAGGTTAGGTGGATTGGCCATGCTAAATTGCCCTTAGTGTCCAAAATTGCCCTTAGTGTTGGGTTGGGTTACTGGGTTATGGGGATAGGGTGGTTGTGTGGGCTTGGGTAGGGTGCTCTTTCCAAAAGCCGGTGCAGACTCGATGGGCCGAATGGCCTCCTTCTGCATTGTAAATTCTATGATAATCTATGATAAAGCTGTGCCCTGATTTGCTGATAGGGAATCTGTTAAATTTGGGGGGGGGGGGGGGGGGAAATAATTGGAAAACTAATTAAAACTGGTTAATTAACTCGGTAGAGGGTGAACAAATCCTGAGGCAGAGATAAGTATTTAGCATTTAATTTTACAGTAAAGATTTAGCATCAGGGCCATATAGTTAATTGTAACTTAATCGAATTAAAATGTAAGTATTTAATTTGAATTAATTAACTAGTGCATAAATGACACTCAGCAGGATGCAGTGCTTTATCTGTGAGATCTTCCAGCGTTCCGGTCGACTACATCTGCAGCAAGTGTAACCAATGGTAGCTCCTCACAGACCACGTGGTTCAGTTGGATCAGCAGTTGCATGCACTTAGGAGCATGCAGTTGGTGGGAAGCATCATAGATAGGAGTTATCGAGATATGGTCACACCCACAGTGCAGGAAGACAGATGGGTGCCGCTAGAAAGGGCAGGCAGTCAGTGCAGGGATCCACTTTGGCTGTCCCCATCTCTAACAGGTGTGCCGTTTTGAATACTATTGGGGGGGATAGCCTATCAGGGGAAAACAACAGCAGCCAGAACAGTGGCATCACAACAGGCTCTGATGTTCAGCAGGGAGGGTAAAAGCGCAGAAGAGCAATAGTCAAAGGGGACTCTATAGCAAGTGCCACAGATAGGCGCTTCTGAGGAAGTGAAAGAGACTCCAGGATGGTATTAGCCTCCCTGGTGCCAGGGTCAAGGATGTCTCTAAACGAACAGAGGACATCCTGAAGGGGGAGGGTGAACAGCCAGAGGTTGTAATACACATAGGTACTAACGACATAGGCAGGAAGAGTGATGAGGTCCTGCAGAAGGAGTTCAGGGAGCTAGGTAGTAAGATAAAAGCAGGACCTCTCGGGTTGTAATCTCAGGATTACTCCCTGTGCCACGTGCCAGTGAGGCTAGAAATAGGAGGATAGTGCAGCTAAACACGTGGCTAAACTGGTGGTGCAGGAGAGAGGGTTTCAGATTTCTGGACCACTGGGATCTCTTCCAGGGCAGGTGGGACCTGTACAAGGAGGACGGGTTGCATCTTAACTGGAGGGGAGGTTTGCTGGAGTCACTCGGGAGGATTTAAACTAATATGGCAGGGGGTGGGAACCAGAATGGAGCTTAGGAGGTGTAATAACTGAATGGGAAATAGAGAACCAAACTAAGAGATAACATCACCCTCAGGCAGAGCAAAAAAGGTGACAAGTGTGAAAAGGGAGGTGGCTAATGCAGCATTGAGGGTGCTGTACCTAAATGCGCGCAGCATACGGAACAAGGTAAATGAGCTTGTTGCGCACATTGAAATTGGCCGGTACGATGTTGTGGGCATCGCAGAGACGTGGCTGCAAGGGGATCAGAGCTGGGATCTAATATACAAGGATATGTGTCCTATCGAAAGGACAGGCAGGTGGGCAAAGGGGGTGGGGTTGCATTGTTAGTAAGGAATGAAGTTAAATCGATAGCAAGGAGCGAGAGAGGATCAGAAGGCGTAGAATCTCTGTGGGTAGAGATGAGGAATCGCAAAGGTAAAAAGACCCTGATGGGAGTTATGTACAGGCCCCCTAGCAGTAGTCAGGATTTGGGTCAGAAAATAAATCAGGAGATAGAAAAGGCGTTTAAAAAAGGCAATATTACAATAATCATGGGGGACTTCAATATGCAGGTGGACTGGGAAAATCAGGTTGGTAGTGGATCCGAAGAAAAGGAATTTGTGGAATGTCTAAGAGATGGTTTTTTGGAGCAGTTTGTGACAGAGCCTACTAGGGAACAGGCAATTCTGGATTTGGTGATGTGCAATGAGGTAGACTTGATTAGGGACCTGAAGGTGAAGGAACCCTTCGGGAGCGGTGACCACAATATGATAGAATTTACCCTGCAGTTTGAGAGGGCGAAGCTGGAATCAGATGTAACAGTATTACAATTAAATAAGGGTAACTACAAAGACATGAGGGAGGAGCTGGCCAGAGTTGATTGGAAAAGGAGCCTAGCAGGGAAGACAGTGGAACAGCAAGTGCAGGGGTTTTTGGGGGTTATTAGGGAGGCACAACAGAAATTCATCCCAAGGAGGAGGAAACATGCTAAGGGGAGGACAAGGCATCCATGGCTGACAGGGGAAGTCAAGGGCAGCATAAAAGCTAAAGAAAAAGCTTACAAAGTGGCGAGGAATAGTGGGAAGCCAGAGGATTGGGAAGCCTTTAAAAGCGAGCAGAGGACAACTAAAAAAGCAATCAGGGGGAGAAGATGAAATATGAGTGCAAGTAGCTAGTAATGTAAAGGAAGATAGGAAGAGTTTTTTAAGAGACAAAAGACTTTAACTTTCCAAATATTGACTGGAAAAGATATAGTTCGAGTACAATAGATGGGTCGTTTTTTGTACAGTGTGTGCAGGAGGGTTTCCTGAAACAATATGTTGACAGGCCAACAAGAGGCGAGGCCACGTTGGATTTGGTTTTGGGTAATGAACCAGGCCAGGTGTTGGATTTGGAGGTAGGAGAGCACTTTGGGGACAGTGACCACAATTCGGTGACGTTTACGTTAATGATGGAAAGGGATAAGTATACACCGCAGGGCAAGAGTTATAGCTGGGGGAAGGGCAATTATGATGCCATTAGACGTGACTTGGGGGGGATAAGGTGGAGAAGTAGGCTGCAAGTGTTGGGCACACTGGATAAGTGGGGCTTGTTCAAGGATCAGCTACTGCGTGTTCTTGATAAGTATGTACCGGTCAGACAGGGAGGAAGGCGTCGAGCGAGGGAACCGTGGTTTACCAGGGAAGTGGAATCTCTTGTTAAGAGGAAGAAGGAGGCCTATGTGAAGATGAAGTGTGAAGTTTCGGTTGGGGCGATGGATAGTTACAAGGTAGCGAGGAAGGATCTAAAGAGAGAGCTAAGACGAGCAAGGAGGGGACATGAGAAGTATTTGGCAGGAAGGATCAAGGAAAACCCAAAAGCTTTCTATAGGTATGTCAGGAATAAGCGAATGACTAGGGAAAGAGTAGGACCAGTCAAGGACAGGGATGGGAAATTGTGTGTGGAGTCTGAAGAGATAGGCGAGATACTAAATGAATATTTTTCGTCAGTATTCACTCAGGAAAAAGATAATGTTGTGGAGGAGAATGCTGAGTCCCAGGCTAATAGAATAGATGGCATTGAGGTACGTAGGGAAGAGGTGTTGGCAATTCTGGACAGGCTGAAAATAGATAAGTCCCCGGGACCTGATGGGATTTATCCTAGGATTCTATGGGAGGCCAGGGAAGAGATTGCTGGACCTTTGGCTTTGATTTTTATGTCATCATTGGCTACAGGAATAGTGCCAGAGGACTGGAGGACAGCAAATGTGGTCCCTTTGTTCAAAAAGGGGAGCAGAGACAACCCCGGCAACTATAGACCGGTGAGCCTCACGTCTGTAGTGGGTAAAGTCTTGGAGGGGATTATAAGGGACAAGATTTATAATCATCTAGATAGGAATGATATGATCAGGGATAGTCAGCATGGCTTTGTGAAGGGTAGGTCATGCCTCACAAACCTTATTGAGTTCTTTGAGAAGGTGACTGAACAGGTAGACGAGGGTAGAGCAGTTGATGTGGTGTATATGGATTTCAGCAAAGCGTTTGATAAGGTTCCCCACGGTAGGCTATTGCAAAAAATACGGAGGCTGGGGATTGAGGGTGATTTAGAGATGTGGATCAGAAATTGGCTAGCTGAAAGAAGACAGAGGGTGGTGGTTGATGGGAAATGTTCAGAATGGAGTACAGTCACAAGTGGAGTACCACAAGGATCTGTTCTGGGGGCCGTTGCTGGTTTGTCATTTTTATCATGACCTAGAGGAAGGCACAGAAGGGTGGTGTGAGTAAATTTGCAGGATGATACTAAAGTCGGTGGTGTTGTCGATAGTGTGGAAGGATGTAGCAGGTTACAGAGGGATATAGATAAGCTGCAGAGCTGGGCTGAGAGGTGGCAAATGGAGTTTAATGTAGAGAAGTGTGAGGTGATTCACTTTGGAAGGAATAACAGGAATGCGGAATATTTGGCTAATGGTAAAGTTCTTGAAAGTGTGGCTGAGCAGAGGGATCTAGGTGTCCATGTACATAGATCCCTGAAAGTTGCCACCCAGGTTGATAGGGTTGTGAAGAAGGCCTATGGAGTGTTGGCCTTTATTGGTAGAGGGATTGAGTTCCGGAGTCGAGAGGTCATGTTGCAGCTGTACAGAACTCTGGTCCGGCGCATTTGGAGTATTGCGTACAGTTCTGGTCACCGCATTATAGGAAGGACGTGGAGGCTTTGGAGCGGGTGCAGAGGAGATTTACCAGGATGTTGCCTGGTATGGAGGGAAAATCTTATGAGGAAAGGCTGACGGACTTGAGGTTGTTTCGTTGGAGAGAAGAAGGCTAAGAGGAGACTTAATAGAGGCATACAAAATGATCAGGGGGTTGGATAGGGTGGACAGTGAGAGCCTTCTCCCGCGGATGGGATATGGCTGGCCACGAGGGGACATAACTTTAAACTGAGGGGTAATAGATATAGGACAGAGGTCAGAGGTAGGTTCTTTACGCAAAGAGTAGTGAGGCCGTGGAATGCCCTACCTGCTACAGTAGTGAACTCGCCAACATTGAGGGCATTTAAAAAGTTTATTGGATAAACATATGGATGATAATGGCATAGTGTAGGTTAGATGGCTTTTGTTTCGGTGCAACATCGTGGGCCGAAGGGCCTGTACTGCACTGTATTGTTCTATGTTCTATGTAAGAGAGGGGCAAAAATAGACATTCGAGCACTAGAAAATGTGGCTGGAGAAGTAATAATAGGAAACAAAGAAATGGCAGAGGAACTGAATAGTTACTTTGCATCAATCTTCACAGTGGAAGACACCAGTGGGATGCCAGATCTCCAGGAGAACCATGGGGCAGAGGTGAGCGCATTGACCATTAATAAGGGAGAAGGTTCTGGGGAAACTGAAAGGTCTGAAGCTGGATAAACCACCTGGGCTGGATGGACTACAACCCAGGGTTCTGAGGAGATTGTGCAGGCATTGGTGGTGATTTTTCAGGAGTCACATGAGGCAGGAAGGGTCCCAGAGGACTGGAAAGTGTCTAATGTAACACCGCTGTTTAAGACGGGAGGGAGGCAGAAGATGGGCGATTATAGGCCGGTTAGCCCTGACTTCGGTCATTGGCAAGATTTTAGAGTCCATTATTAAAGATGAGATTGTGGAGTACTTGGAAGTGCATGGTAAAATAGGACAGAGTCAGCACGGCTTCGTCAAGGGGAGGTCATGTCTGACAAATCTGTTAGAGTTCTTTGAGGAGGTAACAAGGAAGTTAGACAAAGGAGAACCAGTGGAAATTATTTATTTCGATTTCTAGAAGGCCTTTGACAAGGTGTCGCATAAGTTAGGAGTCCATGGTGTTAAGGGTAAGGTCCTGGCATGGGATAGAGGATTGGCTGACTGGCAGAAGGCAGAGAGTGGGGATAAAGGGGTCTTTTCAGGATGGCAGCCGGTAACTAGTGGTGTGCCTCAGGGGTCGGTGCTGGGACCACAACTTTTCACAACATACTTTAATGGTCTGGAGGAAGGACTGAAGACACTGTTGCTAAATTTGCAGATTGTACACAGATCTGTAATGGGGCAGGGAGTATTGTGGAAGCAGGCGGGCTGCAGAAGGATTTGGACAAGCTAGGGAGAGTGGGCAATGAAGTGACAAATGGAATCCAATGTGCAAAAGTGTGAGGTTATGCACTTTGGAAGGAGGAATTTAGGCATAGACTATTTTCTAGATGGGAAGATGCTTAGGAGATCAGAAACACAAAGGGACTTGGGGGTCCTTGTTCACGATTCTCTTAAGGTAATGTGCAGGTTCAGTCAGCAGTTAGGAAGGCAAATGCAATGTTAGCATTCATGTCGAGAGGGCTAGAATACAAGACCAGGGATGTACTCCTGAGGCTGTATAATGCTCTGGTCAGACCCCATTTGGAGTATTGTGAGCAGTTTTTGGGCCCCGTATCTAAGGAAGGATGTGCTGGCCTTGGAATGGGCCCAGAGGAGGTTCACAAAAATGATCCCTGGAATGAAGAGCTTGTCGTATGAGGAACGGTTGAGGACTCCTGGGTCTGTACTCGTTGGAGTTTAGGATCAGGGGGGATCTTATTGAAACTTCCAGGACACAGCGAGGCCTGGATAGAGTGGACGTGGAGAGGATGTTTCCACTTGTAGGAAAAACTAAAACCAGAGAACACTATCTCAGACTAAAGGGGAACGATCCTTTAAAACAGAGATGAGGAGGAATTTCTTCAGCCAGAGGGTGGTGAATCTGTGGCTCTCTTTGCCGCAGAAGGCTGTGGAGGCCAAATCACTGAGTGCCTTTCAGACAGAGATAGATAGGTTTTTGATCAATAAGGGGATCAGGGGTTATGGGGAGAAGGCAGGAGAATGGGGATGAGAAAAATATCAGCCATGATTGAATGGCGGAGCAGACTCGATGGGCCGAGTGGCCTAATTCTGCTCCATGTCTTATGGGCTTATGGACTTGTGGGAGGAAACCGGAGCACCCGGAGGAAACCCACGCAGATACAGGGAGAAAGTGTAGACTCCGCACAGACGGGACCCTGGAGCTGTGAAGCAACAGTGCTAACCCCATGCCACCGTGGCACAAATTATCATGTTATGAAATGAAAATCGTTTATTGTCACAAGTAGGCTTCAATGAAGTTACTGTGAAAAGCCCCTAGTCGCCACATTCCGGCGCCTGTTCAGGGAGGCCGGTACGTGGAATTGAACCCCGCGCTGCTGGCCTTGTTCTGCATTACAACTTGCGGAAATGACATCTCCGGGCGGCGCATGCGCGGAGCGTTAGCGGCCGCTGACGGAATTCCCGCGTATGCGCAGTGGAGGGAGTCTCTTCCGCCTCCGCCATGGTGGAGGCCGTGGCGAAGGCGGAAGGAAAAGGGTGCCCCCACGGCACAGGCCCGCCCGCGGATCGGTGGGCCCCGATCGCGGGCCAGGCCACCATTGGGGCACCCCCCGGGGGCCAGATCACCCCGCGCCCTGCCCAGTAACCCGCGCCGCCTTGTCCCGCCGGTAAGAGAGGTGGTTTGATTCTTGCCCCATAGCTGAGGCAACATCCTGGTGAATCTCTCTCCAGTGCAATCACATCCTTCCTATTGTGTGGCAACCAGAATTGCACCCAGTACTCCAGCTGTGATCTAACCAGCGTCTTATACAGCTCCATCAGAACCTCCCTGCTCTTATATTAAATTGTGGAAGGTGCCGGTTTGACACCGAGGGCGCGATTCTCCGACCCCCCATCAGGTCGGAGAATCGCCGGGGGCTGGCGTGAATCCCGCCCCTGCCGTGTCCCGGATTTTCCGCCACCAGAGATTCAACGGGGGTGGGATTCGGGCCGTGGCCGGTTGCCGGAATCGCGCCGGTTGGCGGGCCCACCCCCGGTGATTCTCCAGTCCACGATGGCCGAGTCCCGCCGCTGTCAAGCCACGCCAGCCGGCGTGGATTGAACCACCTTTCGAACGGCGGGACAAGGCGGCGCGGGCGGGCTCTGGGTTCCTGGGGGGGGGGGCATGGGCGATCTGGGCCCCGGGGCATGCCCCCACGGTGGCCTGGACCGCGATCGGGGCCCACTGATCCACGGGCGGGCCTGTGCCGTGGGGGCACACTTTTCCTTCCGCCTTTAGGGCAGCACGGTAGCATAGTGGATAGCACAATTGCTTCACAGCTCCAGGGTCCCAGGTTCGATTCCGTCTTGGGTCACTGCCTGTGTGGAGTCTGCACATCCTCCCCGTGTGTGCGTGGGTTTCCTCCGGGTGCTCCGGTTTCCTCCCACAGTCCAAAGATGTGCAGGTTAGGTGGATTAGCCATGATAAATTGCCCTTTGTGTCCAAAATTGCCCTTAGTGTTGGGTGGGGCTACTGGGTTAAGGGGATAGGGTGGAGGTGTTGACCTTGGGTAGGGTGCTCTTTCCAAGAGCCGGTGCAGACTCGATGGGCCAAATGGCCTCCTTCTGCACTGTAAATTCTATTCTATTCTATTCACCATGGTCTTCACTATGGCGGAGGCAGAAGACACCCCCTCCACTGCGCATGCGCGGGGATGCCATGAGCGGCCGCTTACGCTCCCGTGCATGCGTCGCACGGCAAAGTCATTTCCGCGCCAGCTGGCGGGGCGGAAATCAGTCCGGCGCGGGCCTCGCACCTCAAGATGAGGGCTCAGCCCCTCAAGATGCGGAGAATTCTGCATCTTTGGGGAGGCGCGATGCCAGACTGATTCGCAGCCGTTTTTGGCGCCGGTCAGCGGACATCGCGCCGATTGCGGAGAATCCCGCCCCCGCCCCGAATCAAGATTCTCCGCCCCCCCCTGAAATCAACGTCAATACTAATGCATGGCACGCATCATTGGAACAGCAGCCGGGATTCTCCCCTACACGGCGGGGCGGGGGAATCCGGCGTAATGGAGTGGCGGTAACCAAACCGGCATCGCGCCGCCCCAATGGTGCGGAATTCTCCGCACCTTTAGAGGCCAAGCCCTCACCTTGAGGGGCTAGGCCCGCACCAGAATGATTTCCGCCCCGCCGGCTGCGGGAAAGGCCTTTGGCGCCACACCAGCCGGCGCCGAAAGGACTTCGCCGGGCGACGCATGCGCGGGAGCGTCAGCAGCCGCTCACGGCATCCCTGTGCATGCGCAGTGGAGGGGGTCTCTTCCGCCTCCACCATAGTGGAGACCATGGTGAAGGCGGAAGAAAGAGAGTGCCCCCACGTCACAGGACCGCCCGCCGATCGGTGGTCTCCGATCCCAGGCCAGGTAACCGTGAGGGCACCCTCTGGGGCCAGATCGCCGAACCCCCCCCCCCCCCCCCCCCCCCCCCCAGGACCCCGGAACCCGCCCGCCCCGTTTGCTCCCGCCGGTAAGGTAGGTGGTTCAATCCACGCCGGCTGGCGAGGGTTGGCAGCGGCTGGACTTTGGCCCATCGCGAGCCGGAGAATCGCCGGGGGGTAGCCCGCCGACTGGCACGGCGCGATTCCTGCCCCCGCCGATTCTCTGGTGGTAGAGAATTCGGGACACGGCGGGGCGGGATTCATGCCAGCCCCCGGCGATTCTCCGACCCAGCGGGGGGTCGGAGAATCGCGCCCAGCGTTCGCATATCATTATATGGGGGGCTTCTGCCAGGGCTGGGGGGAGTAGTGGGGGGTGGCCAGGAGGTGGGCTGTGGGGTTGGGGTGGACGGATGCGCAACACCATTATCGCGGCCGGCAAGGCAGCCATGCCGCTGACAGCCCGCTTTAAACCTGGTGCCCTGGGATGTATGGGTGCCCCCCCCCCCCCCCCCCCCACCAGGGCGCTCCCCTCTGGCCCCAGCCTACCCATCAGCTGTGTGTAGGAGGTGTATTGTTTAAGCGCGGCTGCAAGTGTCCAACACAGACCCAGCGATTCCGCATTGTTTTCCGTGGGTTTCAAAGGTGTTCCACGAGGCTCCGGTCCTAGCCCTTCTGACGTGAAAGTCTACATATTTTTCGTTGATGTCAGCATTTAGACTCAGAAAGGGATAATACGGCCCATAGATTATCAGGCCGTTATTCACGTTTAACTATTGCATGTTTTAACTCCTTTCTTGCTCTAAAGTAACAGTTAGTGTGTTTTACTTACCTGTGAGTCATTGACGCAGTCTCGGGCCAAAGATCGTGAAAACCTCAAAAGAATTATTGGTTAATTCACTTATGTTTGTGACTCCGGTCAAGAAGGGGCTGAAATTAATCGCGCCCTAGCCCTGGGTGTCATGACATAATAATAACCTTTAATTGTCACAAGTATGAAGTTACTGTGTAAAGCCCCTAGTCGCCACATTCCGGCGCCTGTTCGGGGAAGCTGGTACGGGAATTGAACCCGCACTGCTGGCTGTGCCATTTAATGCAATCACATTACGCATGCATAGCTGAGTTTCAATCCATCCTAATGTATTCATCTCTGCAGGGGTTGTTGACGCATCTGTGAAGAGGACTGGGTTTATTTATCTTCAATGTTGCATGAGCATATCAAAGATATCATTTAATAATGATGTCAACTTAAAATGTGATTATAGGGCTCAAGGGTTCTGTGTATAATGAATAGCAGGTGAGTGGGCATGGGAGGGGCAGGGTGTAAGGCGTAATATGGGGACTGAATGGATGGAGGTTGTGACAGGGTTCAGATGTATACAGAATGGGTGAATAGGCATAAGTGGTAATGGGGCATAAGGGTGGTGTGGTGAGGTAGGTGAGAGGGATGCGGTGGGTCAGGGCTCCGCTCCCAATTTAATATTTAAACCACCCCACAAGGACACTGGTGCCAGTCATATTGAGTTCCGCTTGAGGATCATCCACTAAACAGGGCAGCACAGTAGCATTGTGGATAGCACAATTGCTTCACAGCACCAGGGTCCCAGGTTCGATTCCGGCTTGGGTCACTGTCTGTGCGGAGTCTGCACGTTCTCCCCGTGTGTGTGTGGGATTCCTCCGGGTGCTCCGGTTTCCTCCCACAGTCCAAAGATGTGCAGGTTAGGTGGATTGGCCATGATAAATTGCCCTTAGAGTCCAAAATTGCCCTTAGTGTTGGGTGGGGTTACTGGGTTATGGGGATAGGGTGGAGGAGTTGACCTTGGGTAGGGTGCTCTTTCCAAGAGCCGGTGCAGACTCGATGGGCCGAATGGCCTCCTTCTGTACTGTAAATTCTATGAAACACTTTTTCAGGACATTTTGTAAATACTTCATTTTCTGTTTTGAATTCTTGTTACAGATTGCAGTGGGAAAAAGATCAAACTCCTCACGTTAAAGCTGCATTCATGATGCATCTCTGGTTCCCGGCTGAACAGGTACAAGCCAGCTTTCGATCATCATGCCCTATTCCCAGAGTGTGAGCAATCGAATGGGCTATAGTCATAGCACGATAGTTCCTGTTTGGCCGAGGATCCTAAAAGGGAGGAAATGGAAAAAATGAAATTATGAAATGAAAATCGCTTATTGTCACAAGTGGGCTTCAAAAATGAAGTTACTGTGGGCGCCTGTTCGGGGAGGCTGGTACGGGAATTGAACAGTGCTGCTGGCCTGCCTTGGTCTGCTTTAAAAGCCAGCTATTTAGCCCTGTGCTAAACCAGAGAAGGGAATTTTGATGAAAATACGTTGCATAGAAGGACATAAATGCTTCACACTGCCTCATCACCAGGATGATCATACACAGGGGTATGATGGGATAGTTGTAATATCCCTGGACTAGTCATCAAGAGGCCCAGGCTAATGTTTAAGGACATAGGCCCAAATCCCTCCGGAGCATGTGGTGAAATTTAAATTCAATTGATAAATCAGGAATTGAAAGCTAGTCTCTGTAATCGTACCCATGGAACTATCAATTGTTGTAAAAAACCATCCTTCTCTGGTCTGGCCTACATGAGGTTCCAAACACACAGCAATGTGGTTGAGGCTCAAGTACCCCCTGAAAGGCCGAGTCAGCCTTTTGGTTCATGGACAATTAGAGACAGCTATTTATTATGATCATGGATCATCATCAAGTTCAATAAACTGATTCCTACTTCCCCTGGGATCCCTTGATCCCTTTCGCCCCAAGAGCTATATCTAATTCCTTCTTGAAATTACACAACGTTTTCACCTCAATCTACCTTCTGTGGTAGTGAATTCCACAGATTCACCACTCTCTGGGTGAAGAAATTTCTCCTCACCTCTGTCCTAAAATGTTTACCCCTTATCCTCAAACTGTGGCCCCTAGTTCTGGACTCCCCCACCACCGGGAACATTCTTTCTGAATCTACCCTGTCTAATCCTGCTAGAATTGTATACCTTTCTATGAGATCCTCTCTCACTCTTCTAAACTCCAATGAATATAATGCTAACCGAGGGTTCTCTCACAACTAGATTGCCAACTAATCCTTTCTCATTGCACAACACCCAGTCCATGGTGGCCTGTAACCATCCCGTACAAACTACATAAATTACTCCTATGGAACAAAATGAAATGAAAATCGCTTATTGTCACAAGTCGGCTTCAATGAAGTTACTGGGAAAAGCCCCTAGTCGCCACATTCCAGCGCCTGTTCGTGGAGGCTGTTACTGTGACTAATTTGACTCACCCAATCTTTCTGCAGATTAACGTCACCCATAATCACAGATGTTCCTTTATCACATACATCTCTGAATTCCTGTCCAATATTATTCCCAACAGAACCACTGCAGTTTGGTGTTCTGTATACCACACCGACGAATGTTGTTTGCCCCTTGATGTTTCTTATCTCAGCCCAGAGAGATTCCTCCTGATCTGTGCTGTTTTATTTCCTCAATATTGTACCCTTACCTTCTTTGATCGAGAATGCAATCCACCAACATTTCTTTCCGTCTGTCCTTGCTAAAAACTGAGTAGCCTCAATGTTTATCTTGGAGCCATGTCTCCCTACTCCCAACGATATCATATCCTTGCTGCAGCAGCACTTGGAGTTTCGGCGGGAGCGGCGTGCAGGGGCTGCCGGTGGGAGCGGCGTGCAGGGGCTGCCGGTGGGAGCGGCGTGCAGGGGCTGCCGGTGGGAGCGGCGTGCAGGGGCTGCCGGTGGGAGCGGCGTGCAGGGGCTGCCGGTGGGTGAGTATTTGAGTTTGAAACACTTACCTTGCAGGAGCAGCACTTGGAGTTCCGGCGAGAGCGGCGTGCAGGGGCTGGCGGTGGGTGAGTATTTGAGTTTGAAACACTTACCTGGTCCCGTTTCTGTTCTTCTTTGCTGTGTTATTTATTTATTTATTTTTCTAACGCGGGAACCGGAAGTTCGACCCCCCCCACCAATAAATTCTGGTGGAGAGGAATCCCGAGACACTACACGTGTAGTGTCTCCCACCCGCCCTCCTCCTCTAACCTAATAATAAAACCCATTGGTGTGAGGTAAGTACCATATTATATTATATTATTATTTTTTCTTTTTTTTTTAAACATTTATTTATTAGCCAGATCTTGGTTGGAAGTTAGTGAGATGGCAGGGAAGGGAGTGCAATGTTCCTCCTGCAGGATGTTTGAGGTGAGGGATGCCGTTAGTGTCCCTGCTGATTTTACCTGCAGGAAGTGCTGCCATCTCCAGCTCCTCCAAGACCGAGTTAGGGAACTGGAGCTGGAGTTGGATGAACTTCGGATCATTCGGGAGGCAGAGGGGGTCATAGATAGCAGCTTCAGGGAATTAGTTACACCAAAAATTGGAGATAGATGGGTAACTGTAAGAGGGACTGGGAAGAAACAGTCAGTGCAGGGATCCCCTGCGGTCGTTCCCCTGAGTAACAAGTATACCGCTTTGGATACTTGTGGGGGGGGGGGGGACTTCCCAGGGGTAAACCATGGGGTATGGGCCTCTGGCACGGAGTCTGTCCCTGTTGCTCAGAAGGGAAGGGGGGGAGGAGCAGAGCATTAGTAATTGGGGACTCAATAGTCAGGGGCACAGATAGGAGATTTTGTGGGAGCGAGAGAGACTCACGTTTGGTATGTTGCCTCCCAGGTGCAAGGGTACGTGATGTCTCGGATCCTGTTTTCCGGGTCCTTAAGGCGGAGGGGGAGCAGCCCCAAGTCGTGGTCCACATTGGCACTAACGACATAGGTAGGAAAGGGGACAAGGATGTCAGGCAGGCTTTCAGGGAGCTAGGATGGAAGCTCAGAACGAGAACAAACAGAGTTGTTATCTCTGGGTTGTTGCCCGTGCCACGTGATAATGAGATGAGGAATAGGGAGAGAGAGCAAGTAAACACGTGGCTACAGGGATGATGCAGGCGGGAGGGATTCAGATTTCTGGATAACTGGGGCTCTTTCAGGGGAAGGTGGGACCTCTACAGACAGGATGGTCTACATCTGAACCTGAAGGGTACAAATATTCTGGGGGGGAGATTTGTTAGTGCTCTTTGGGGGGGGGGGGGTTAAACTAATACAGCAGGGGCATGGGAACCTGGATTGTAGTTTTAGGGTACGGGAGAATGAGAGTATAGAGGTCAGGAGCACATATTTGACTTCGCAGGAGGGGGCCAGTGTTCAGGTAGGTGGTTTGAAGTGTGTCTACTTCAATGCCAGGAGTATACGAAATAAGGTAGGGGAACTGGCAGCATGGGTTGGTACCTGGGACTTCGATGTTGTGGCCATTTCGGAGACATGGATAGAGCAGGGACAGGAATGGATGTTGCAGGTTCCGGGGTTTAGGTGTTTTAGTAAGCTCAGAGAAGGAGGCAAAAGAGGGGGAGGTGTGGCACTGCTAGTCAAGAGCAGTATTACGGTGGCGGAGAGGATGCTAGATGGGGACTCATCTTCCGAGGTAGTATGGGCTGAAGTTAGGAACAGGAAAGGAGAGGTCACCCTGTTGGGAGTTTTCTATAGGCCTCCTAATAGTTCTCGGGATGTAGAGGAAAGGATGGCGAAGATGATTCTGGATAAGAGCGAAAGTAACAGGGCAGTTATTATGGCAGACTTTAACTTTCCAAATATTGACTGGAAAAGATATAGTTCGAGTACATTAGATGGGTCGTTTTTTGTACAGTGTGTGCAGGAGGGTTTCATGACACAATATGTTGACAGGCCAACAAGAGGCGACTTTGGATTTGGTTTTGGGTAATGAACCAGGCCAGGTGTTGGATTTGGAGGTAGGAGAGCATTTTGGGGACAGTGAACACAATTCGGTGACGTTTACGTTAGTGATGGAAAGGGATAAGTATACACCGCAGGGCAAGAGTTATAGCTGGGGGAAGGGCAATTATGATGCCATTAGACATGACTTGGGGGGGGGGGGATAGGTTGGAGAAGTAGGCTGCAAGTGTTGGGCACACTGGATAAGTGGAGCTTGTTCAAGGAACAGCTACTGCGTGTTCTTGATAAGTACGTACCGGTCAGGCAGGGAGGAAGGCGTCGAGCGAGGGAACCGTGGTTTACCAAAGAAGTGGAATCTCTTGTTAAGGGGAAGAAGGAGGCCTATGTGAAGATGAGGTGTGAAGTTTCAGTTGGGGCGATTGATAGTTACAAGGTAGCGAGGAAGGATCTAAAGAGAGCTAAGACGAGCAAGGAGGGGACACGAGAAGTATTTGGCAGGTAGGATCAAGGAAAACCCAAAAGCTTTCTATAGGTATGTCAGGAATAAGCGAATGACTAGGGAAAGAGTAGGACCAGTCAAGGACAGGGATGGGAAGTTGTGTGTGGAGTCTGAAGAGATAGGCGAGATACTAAATGAATACTTTTCGTCAGTATTCACTCAGGAAAAAGATAATGTTGTGGAGGAGAATGCTGAGACCCAGGCTATTAGAATAGAAGTGTTGGCAATTCTGGACAGGCTGAAAATAGATAAGTCCCCGGGGCCTGATGGGATTTATCCTAGGATTCTCCGGGAAGCCAGGGAAGAGATTGGTGGGCCTTTGGCTTTGATTTTTATGTCATCATTGGCTACGGGAATAGTGCCAGAGGACTGGAGGATAGCAAATGTGGTCCCTTTGTTCAAAAAGGGGAGTAGAGACAACCCCGGCAACTATAGACCGGTGAGCCTCACGTCTGTTGTGGGTAAAGTCTTGGAGGGGATTATAAGAGACAAGATTTATAATCATCTAGATAGGAATAATATGATCAGGGATAGTCAGCATGGCTTTGTGAAGGGTAAGTCATGCCTCACAAACCTTATCGAGTTCTTTGAGAAGGTGACTGAACAGGTAGACGAGGGTAGAGCAGTTGATGTGGTGTATATGGATTTCAGCAAAGCGTTTGATAAGGTTCCCCACGGTAGGCTATTGCAGAAAATACGGAGGCTGGGGATTGAGGGTGATTTAGAGATGTGGATCAGAAATTGGCTAGCTGAAAGAAGACAGACGGTGGTGGTTGATGGGAAATGTTCAGAATAGAGTTCAGTTACAAGTGGCGTACCACAAGGATCTGTTCTGGGGCCGTTGCTGTTTGTCATTTTTATCAATGACCTAGAGGAGGGCGCAGAAGGGTGGGTGAGTAAATTTGCAGACGACATTAAAGTCGGTGGTGTTGTCGACAGTGCGGAAGGATGTGGCAGGTTACAGAGGGACATAGATAAGCTGCAGAGCTGGGCTGAGAGGTGGCAAATGGAGTTTAATGTAGAGAAGTGTGAGGTGATTCACTTTGGAAGGAATAACAAGAATGCGGAATATTTGGCTAATGGTAAAATTCTTGGAAGTGTGGATGAGCAGAGGGACCTAGGTGTCCATGTACATAGATCCCTGAAAGTTGCCACCCAGGTTGATAGGGTTGTGAAGAAGGCCTATGAAGTGTTGGCCTTTATTGGTAGAGGGATTGAGTTCCGGAGTCGGGAGGTCATGTTGCAGCTGTACAGAACTCTGGTCCGGCCGCATTTGGAGTATTGCGTACAGTTCTGGTCACCGCATTATAGGAAGGACGTGGAGGCTTTGGAGCGGGTGCAGAGGAGATTTACCAGGATGTTGCCTGGTATGGAGGGAAAATCTTATGAGGAAAGGCTGATGGACTTGAGGTTGTTTTCGTTAGAGAGAAGAAGGTTAAGAGGAGACTTAATAGAGGCATACAAAATGATCAGGGGGTTGGATAGGGTGGACAGTGAGAGCCTTCTCCCGCGGATGGATATGGCTGGCACGAGCGGATGTAGCTTTAAACTGAGGGGTAATAGATATAGGACAGAGGTCAGAGGTAGGTTCTTTACGCAAAGAGTGGTGAGGCCGTGGAATGCCCTACCTCCAACAGTAGTGAACTCGCCAACATTGAGGGCATTTAAAAGTTTATTGGATAAGCATATGGATGATAATGGCATAGTGTAGGGTAGAAGGCTGTTGTTTCGGTGCAACATCGTGGGCCGAAGGGCCTGTACTGCGCTGTATTGTTCTATGTTCTATCCCTTTCCATTTATCTGTGCAACTGATTAATCCATTTTATTTTGAATGCTCTGCGCATTCAGGTATAATACCTGAAGGCTAGTCCTTTTAACGTTCCTTGTCCCGTCCCTACTGTTCTTTACGGTGCTGTTATCTGATACAGGCCCTTGATTTCTCTGCCTATCACTTTTCTTATTCTCCTTGTGTGTTTTTCTCTTGTTCTTGATTCCCCCGGCTCTGATTCTTAAATAGGTTCCCATCACCCTCCGCCATATTGTTTAAATCCTCCCCAGCTGTTCGACACTGTACTCCCCAAGGACATCAGCGATAACAGAGAGAGAAGTTGCAGCCGTTCTGGAAGAGATATTTAAAAGGCTTCTGCCCAGTTCCTTCTCAGAACGAAAACTGAAAGCAAAAGTGGAGCCTGCCTTAGAACATAGAATTTACAGTGCAGAAGGAGGCCATTCGGCCCATTGAGTCTGCACCAGCTCTTGGAAAGAGCACCCTACCCAAGGTCAACACCGCCACCCTATCCCCATAACCCAGTAACCCCACCCACCACTAAGGGCAATTTTGGACACTAAGGACAATTTATCATGGCCAATCCACCTAACCTGCACATCTTTGGACTGTGGGAGGAAACTGGAGCACCCGGAGGAAACCCACGCACACACGGGGAGGATGTGCAGACTCCGCACAGACAGTGACCCAAGCTGGAATCGAACCTGGGACCCTGGCGCTGTGAAGCAATTGTGCTATCCACAAGGCTACCGTGCTGCTCTCCAATCTCCTGAAAGGCTCTACCAATCCCTGGCCAGTCAAAAAATGCAGCCTTCAGTTTGAGGGGGGGGGGTTTCAGTTCAATACCAAAATGTACTATTTGTTTTTAAATAAGCAGCTGGACATGCGTTAAAATGAAAACAGGACCAGACAAGGTTTTAAAGGGGGTTCCTTACAACATGTCTTATTGTTTCATTGAGAGCAAATTTCTCCTCTCTCAGTGGACCTGCTCTCAGTGCAGGATTTGTTCTACCAAAGACAATTCTACCTTTAATGAAATCATATTTTAACCTGCCCAAACTCAAATGATTTAGTGAGCTGTGTTTCTACATTCAGGGGATGTCCCGGAGGACTGGAGAATAGCCAATGTTGTTCCTCTGTTTAAGAAGGGTGGCAGGGATAATCCCGGGAACTACAGGCCGGTGAGCCTTACTTCAGTGGTAGGGAAATTACTGGAGAGAATTCTTCGAGACAGGATCTACTCCCATTTGGAAGCAAATGGACGTATTAGTGAGAGGCAGCACGGTTTTGTGAAGGGGAGGTCGTGTCTCACTAACTTGATAGAGTTTTTCGAGGAGGTCACTAAGATGATTGATGCAGGTAGGGCAGTAGATGTTGTCTATATGGACTTCAGTAAGGCCTTTGACAAGGTCCCTCATGGTAGACTAGTACAAAAGGTGAAGTCACACGGGATCAGGGGTGAACTGGCAAGGTGGATACAGAACTGGCTAGGCCATAGAAGGCAGAGGGTAGCAATGGAGGGATGCTTTTCTAATTGGAGGGCTGTGACCAGTGGTGTTCCACAGGGATCAGTGCTGGGACCTTTGCTCTTTGTAGTATATATAAATGATTTGGAGGAAAATGTAACTGGTCTGATTAGTAAGTTTGCAGACGACACAAAGGTTGGTGGAATTGCGGATAGCGATGAGGACTGTCTGAGGATACAGCAGGATTTAGATTGTCTGGAGACTTGGGCGGAGAGATGGCAGATGGAGTTTAACCTGGACAAATGTGAGGTAATGCATTTTGGAGGGGCTAATGCAGGTAGGGAATATACAGTGAATGGTAGAACCCTCAAGAGTATTGAAAGTCAAAGAGATCTAGGAGTACAGGTCCACAGATCACTGAAAGGGGCTACACAGGTGGAGAAGGTAGTCAAGAAGGCATACGGCATGCTTGCCTTCATTGGCCGGGGCATTGAGTATAAGAATTGGCAAGTCATGTTGCAGCTGTATAGAACCTTAGTTAGGCCACACTTGGAGTATAGTGTTCAATTCTGGTCGCCACACTACCAGAAGGATGTGGAGGCTTTAGAGAGGGTGCAGAAGAGATTTACCAGAATGTTGCCTGGTATGGAGGGCATAAGCTATGAGGAGCGATTGAATAAACTCAGTTTGTTCTCACTGGAACGAAGGAGGTTGAGGGGCGACCTGATAGAGGTATACAAAATTATGAGGGGCATAGACAGAGTGGATAGTCAGAGGCTTTTCCCCAGGGTAGAGGGGTCAATTACTAGGGGGCATAGGTTTAAGGTGAGAGGGGCAAAGTTTAGAGTAGATATACGAGGCAAGTTTTTTACGCAGAGGGTAGTGGGTGCCTGGAACTCACTACCGGAGGAGGTAGTGGAGGCAGGGACGATAGAGACATTTAAGGGGCATCTTGACAAATATATGAATAGGATGGGAATAGAAGGATACGGACCCAGGAAGTGTAGAAGATTGTAGTTTAGTCGGGCAGTATGGTCGGCACGGGCTTGGAGGGCCGAAGGGCCTGTTCCTGTTCTGTACATTTCTTTGTTCTTTGTACATTCACGTACTAATCAATGCACTCTTTTCACATTCCGTCCTAATGTGGTGTACATAGCGTTCATAAGTTACGCTGACTTGGAGTTCAAAATGGATTAATTTGAAGAGCTTCATCAGTCCGTAAGCAAGAAGAGGTTTTGCATTTGCGTTCCGCTTTATTTCTGGTGCCATGAATCCGGCCACCTCAGTTTTGGTGCAATCCAATTCTCCATTAGTTAAGCCTCAGCAAGAGAGAGAGCTGCAGACAGGATGCAGGAATGGCAGGCTCGTCACAGTGCCAAACATCATCAATGAGACCTGTGTGATCTTCCACCAGGGACTATACTCCAAGCCCACGGAAGGGGAGTCGAAGATGAATCCGCATCCTGAAGGGCTGGAGGAGGAAGGGAAACAGGAACTGGAGGTACCGCTGTGACTGAGGGAGGTCATGGAGAGCTTCAGCTCCATGCAGTTGGGGAAGCCACCAGATCCGCATGATTCCCAGTGACTTCAATAAGCATTTCACAGGAGCACTTGGCCTCAGCCCTGCTGTCTATGCTGGCCAGGCCTCGATATCACTGATCCCTGAAGAAAAACACATACCGATAGGGTGTGCGTCATACAGACCCATCTTACTCCTAAACACTGAAGCCAAAGACCTGGTGAAGGATCTGGCAAGGGGACTGGAGAGTTGCACGCGGAAAGTCCACGCCGAAGATCAGCGGGCTTTGTCAAGGGCAGACAGACAACGGCAAACATCCGATGCCCGGGGAACGTGATTATAGCCCCACCCGGAGTGGAGACATCAGACACAGGTTAGGACTGCGACAGCGTGATTTATAAAGAGCGAGAGCTGAGAGCCAGAACGGAGATTTAAAAAGAGCAGGAGCTGAGAGTCAGAGCTGAGATTTAAAAACAGCGGGAGATGAGAGCCAGAGCGGAGATTTATAAAGAGCTGGAGCTGAAAGTCAGAGGAGATTTAAAAAAGAGCGGGAGCTGAGAGTCAGAGCAGAGATTTAAAAACAGCGGGAGATGACAATCAGAGCGGAGATGTATAAAGAGCTGGAGCTGAGAGTCACAGCGGAGATTTAAAAAGACAGGGAGCTGAGTGTCAGAGTGGGTGATTAATAAAGAGCGGGAGCAGAGAGTCAGCGGAGATTTATAAAGAGCGGGAGCTGAGAGTCACAGCAGAGATTTAAAAAGAGCAGGAGCTGAGAGCCGGAGCGGAGATTTAAAATGAACGGGAGCTGAGATTCAGAGCAGAGATTTAAAAAGAGCAAGAGCTGAGAGTCAGAGCGGAGATTTGAAAAGAGCAGGAGCTGAGAGTCAGCAGAGATTTAAAACAGTGGGAGCGGAGAGTCAGAGCGGAGATTTATAAAGAGCGGGAGCTGAGAGTCAGAGCGGAGATTTATAAAGAGCGGGAGCGGAGAGTTAGTGCGGAGATTTAAAAAGAGCGGAAGCTGAGATCAGAGCGGAGATTTATAAAGAGCAGGTGCTGAGAGTCAGAGACGAGATTTATAAAGAGCGGGAGCTGAGTCAGTGTTGGTGATTTATAAAGAGCGGGAGATGAGAGTCAGATCGGAGATTTAAAAAGAACTGGAGCCAGGGCAGAGGTTTCAAAAGAGCAGGAGCTGAGAGTTTGAGCAGATGTATAAAAAGAGCGCAAGCTCCGAATCAGAGCGGAGATTTGAAAAGAGCGGGAGCTGAGAGTCAGAGCGGAGTTTTAAAAAGAGTGGGAGCTGAGAGTCAGAGTGGAGATTTATAAAGAGCGGGAGCTGAAGGTCAGAGCTGAGGCTTAAAAAGAGTGGGAGCTGAGAATCAGAGCGGAGATTTGAAACGAGCGGGAGCTGAGAGTCAGAGCGGGTGATATAAAAAGAGCGGGAGCAGAGAGTCAGAGCGGAGAAGGGGCTGGTTTAGCACACTGGGCTAAATCGCTGGTTTTTAATGTAGACCAAGCAGGCCAGCAGCACGGTTCAATTCCCGTACCAGCCTCCCCGAACAGGCGCCGGAATGTGGCGACTAGGGGCTTTTCACAGTAACTTCATTGAAGCCTACATGTGACAATAAGCGCTTTTCATTTTCATTTCATGTAAAAAGAGCTGGAGCTGAGAGTCACAGCGGAGATTTAAAAAGACAGGGAGCTGCGTGTCAGAGTGGGTGATTTATAAAGAGCGGGAGCAGAGAGACAGCGGACATTTATAAAGAGCGGGAGCTGAGAGTCACGGCAGACATTTAAAAAGAGCGGGAGATGAGAGTCACAGTAAAGATTTTAAAAGAGCAGGAGCTGAGAGCCGGAGCGGAGATTTAAAAAGAACGGGAGCTGAGATTCAGAGCAGAGATTTAAAAAGAGCAGGAGCTGAGAGCCAGAGCGGAGATTTAAAAAGAGCTGGAGCAGAGAGTCAGAGCGATGATTTTTAAAGAGCAGGAGCTGAGAGTCAGCAGAGATTTAAAACAGTGGGAGCGGAGAGTCAGAGCGGAGATTTATAAAGAGCGGGAGCTGAGAGTCAGAGCGGAGTCTTATAAAGAGAGGGAGCGGAGAGTCAGAGTGGGTGATTTATAAAGAGCAGGACCTGAGAGTCAGAGCGGAAATTTACAAAGCGAGGATGCTGAGAGTCAGAGCGGAGATTTATAAAGAGCAGGAGCTGAGAGACAGAGTGGAGATTTAAAAAGAGCGGGAGCTGAGAGTCAGCAGAGATTTAAAACAGTCGGAGCGGAGAGTCAGAGCGGAGATTTATATAGAGCGGGAGCTGAGAGACAGAGTGGAGATTTAAAAAGAGCGAGACTGAGAGTCAGCAGAGATTTAAAACAGTGGAAGCTGAGAGTCAGTGTGGAGATTTATATAGAGCGGGTGCTGAGAGTCAGAGAGGTGATTTATAAAGAGCGGGAACCGAGAGTGAGAGCAGAGATTTAAAAAGAGCGGGTGCTGGGAGTCAGAGTGGAGATTTAAAAAGAGCGGGAGATGAGAGTCACAACAGAGATTTAAAAAGAGCAGGAGCTGAGAGTCAGAGCGGACATTTAAAAAGAGCTGGAGCTGAGCGTAAGAGCGGCGGTTTAAAAAGAGCGGGAGCTGAGAGACAGAGCGGAGATTTATAAAGAGTGGGAGCTGAGTCTGAGAGGGAGATTTAAAAAGAGCGGAGCTAAGACAGAGAGGGAGATTTAAAAAGAGCGGGAGCGGAGAATTATAAAGAGTGTGAGCTGAGAGTAAGAGCGGAGATTTATAAAGAGCGGGAGCTGGGCGTCAGAACTGAGGCTTAAAAAGAGTGGGAGCTGAGAGTCAGAACGGACATTTTAAAAAAGCGGGATCTGAGAGTCAGAGCGGAAATTTAAAAAGAGCGGGAGCTGAGAGTCAGAGCGGAGATTTATAAAGAGCGGGAGCTGAGAGTCAGAGCGGAGTTTTAAAAATAGTGGGAGCTGAGAGTCAGAGCGGAGATTTATAAAGGGCGGAAGCTGAGGGTCAGAGCTGAGGCTTAAAAAGAGTGGGAGCTGAGAGACAGAGCGGAGTTTTAAAAAAAGCGGGAACTGAGAGTCAGAGCGGAGATTTATAAAGAGCGGAAGCTGAGGGTCAGAGCTGAGGCTTAAAAAGAGTGGGAGCTGAGAGTCAGAGCGGAGATTTTAAAAAAGCTGGATCTGAGAATCAGAGCAGAGATTTAAAAAGACCAGGAGCTGAGAGTTTGAGCGGAGAAGGGGCTGATTTAGCACACTGGGCTAATTCGCTGGCTTTTAACGCAGACCAAGCAGGCCAGCAGCACGGTTCAATTCCCGTACCAGCCTCCCCGAACAGGCGCGGGAATGTGGCGACTAGGGGCTTTTCACAGTAACTTCATTGAAGCCTACTTGTGACAATAAACGCTTTTCATTTTCATTTCATGTAAAAAGAGCTGGAGCTGAGAGTCACAGCGGAGATTTAAAAAGACAGGGAGTTGAGTGTCAGAGTGGGTGATTTATAAAGAGCGGGAGCAGAGAGTCAGCGGAGATTTATAAAGAGCGGGAGCTGAGAGTCACAGCAGAGATTTAAAAAGAGCGGGAGATGAGAGTCACAGCAGAGATTTAAAAAGAGCAGGAGCTGAGAGCTGGAGTGGAGATTTAAAAAGAGCGGGAGCTGAGATTCAGAGCAGAGATTTAAAAAGAGCAGGAGCTGAGAGCCAGAGCAGAGATTTAAAAAGAGCTGGAGCAGAGAGTCAGAGCAGAGATTTATAAAGAGCGGGAGCTGAGAGTCAGAGCAGAGATTTAAAAAGAGCGGGAGCAGAGAGTCAGAGCGGAGATTAAAAAAGAGCTGGATCTGTGAGTCAGAGCGGAGATTTATAAAGATCGGGAGTTAAGAGTCAGAGCAGAGATTTAAAAAGAACGGGAGCTGAGAGTCAGAGCGGAGATTTAAAAAGAACGGGAGCTGAGAGTCAGAGCAGAGATATAAAAAGAGCGGAGCTGAGAGTCAGAGCGGAGATATAAAAAGAGCGGGAGCTGAGAGTCAGAGCGGAGAAGGGGCTGGTTTGGCACACTGGGCTAAATCGCTGGCTTTTAATGTAGACCAAGCAGGCCAGCAGCACGGTTCAATTCCCGTACCAGCCTCCCCGAACAGGCGCCGGAATGTGGCGACTAGGGGCTTTTCACAGTAACTTCATTGAAGCCTACATGTGACAATAAGTGCTTTTCATTTTCATTTCATGTAAAAAGAGCTGGAGCTGAGAGTCACAGCGGAGATTTAAAAAGACAGGGAGCTGCGTGTCAGAGTGGGTGATTTATAAAGAGCGGGAGCAGAGAGACAGCGGAAATTTATAAAGAGCGGGAGCTGAGAGTCACAGCAGACATTTAAAAAGAGCGGGAGATGAGAGTCACAGCAGAGATTTTAAAAGAGCAGGAGCTGAGAGCCGGAGCGGAGATTTAAAAAGAACGGGAGCTGAGATTCAGAGCAGAGATTTAAAAAGAGCAGGAGCTGAGAGCCAGAGCGGAGATTTAAAAAGAGCTGGAGCAGAGAGTCAGAGCGATGATTTTTAAAGAGCAGGAGCTGAGAGTCAGCAGAGATTTAAAACAGTGGGAGCGGAGAGTCAGAGCGGAGATTTATAAAGAGCGGGAGCTGAGAGTCAGAGCGGAGTCTTATAAAGAGCTGGAGCGGAGAGTCAGAGTGGGTGATTTATAAAGAGCAGGACCTGAGAGTCAGAGCGGAAATTTACAAAGCGAGGATGCTGAGAGTCAGAGCGGAGATTTATAAAGAGCAGGAGCTGAGAGACAGAGTGGAGATTTAAAAAGAGCGAGACTGAGAGTCAGCAGAGATTTAAAACAGTGGAAACTGAGAGTCAGTGTGGAGATTTATTAAGAGCGAGAGCTGAGAGCCAGAGCGGAGATTTATATAGAGCGGGTGCTGAGAGTCAGAGAGGTGATTTATAAAGAGCGGGAACCGAGAGTCAGAGCAGAGATTTAAAAAGAGCGGGTGCTGGGAGTCAGAGTGGAGATTTAAAAAGAGCGGGAGATGAGAGTCAGCAGAGATTTAAAACAGTCGGAGCGGAGAGTCAGAGCGGAGATTTATATAGAGCGGGAGCTGAGAGACAGAGTGGAGATTTAAAAAGAGCGAGACTGAGAGTCAGCAGAGATTTAAAACAGTGGAAACTGAGAGTCAGTGTGGAGATTTATTAAGAGCGAGAGCTGAGAGCCAGAGCGGAGATTTATATAGAGCGGGTGCTGAGAGTCAGAGAGGTGATTTATAAAGAGCGGGAACCGAGAGTCAGAGCAGAGATTTAAAAAGAGCGGGTGCTGGGAGTCAGAGTGGAGATTTAAAAAGAGCGGGAGATGAGAGTCACAACAGAGATTTAAAAAGAGCAGGAGCTGAGAGTCAGAGCGGACATTTAAAAAGAGCTGGAGCTGAGCGTAAGAGCGGCGGTTTAAAAAGAGCGGGAGCTGAGAGACAGAGCGGAGATTTATAAAGAGTGGGAGCTGAGTCTGAGAGGGAGATTTAAAAAGAGCGGAGCTAGACAGAGAGGGAGATTTAAAAAGAGCGGGAGCGGAGAATTATAAAGAGTGGGAGCTGAGAGTCAGAGCGGAGATTTTAAAAGAGCGGGAGCTGAGAGTAAGAGCGGAGATTTATAAAGAGCGGGAGCTGGGCGTCAGAACTGAGGCTTAAAAAGAGTGGGAGCTGAGAGTCAGAACGGACATTTTTAAAAAGCGGGATCTGAGAGTCAGAGCGGAAATTTAAAAAGAGCAGAAGCTGAGAGTCAGAGCGGAGATTTATAAAGAGCGGGAGCTGAGAGTCAGAGCGGAGTTTTAAAAAGAGTGGGAGCTGAGAGTCAGAGCGGAGATTTATAAAGAGCGGGAGCTGAGGGTCAGAGCTGAGATTTAAAAAGAGCGGGAGCTGAGAGTCAGAGCGGAGAAGGGGCTGATTTAGCACACTGGGCTAATTCGCTGGCTTTTAACGCAGACCAAGCAGGCCAGCAGAACGGTTCAATTCCTGTACCGGCCTCCCCGAACAGGCGCGGGAATGTGGCGACTAGGTGCTTTTCACAGTAACTTCATTGAAGCCTACTTGTGACAATAAACGCTTTTCATTTTCATTTCATGTAAAAAGAGCTGGAGCTGAGAGTCGCAGTGGAGATTTAAAAAGACAGGGAGTTGAGTGTCAGAGTGGGTGATTTATAAAGAGCGGGAGCAGAGAGTCAGCGGAGATTTATAAAGAGCGGGAGCTGAGAGTCACAGCAGAGATTTAAAAAGAGCGGGAGATGAGAGTCACAGCAGAGATTTAAAAAGAGCAGGAGCTGAGAGCTGGAGTGGAGATTTAAAAAGAGCGGGAGCTGAGATTCAGAGCAGAGATTTAAAAAGAGCAGGAGCTGAGAGCCAGAGCAGAGATTTAAAAAGAGCTGGAGCAGAGAGTCAGAGCAGAGATTTATAAAGAGCGGGAGCTGACAGTCAGAGCAGTGATTTAAAAAGAGCGGGAGCTGAGAGTCAGAGCGGAGATTTATAAAGAGCGGGAGCTGAGAGTCAGAGCGGAGGTGTAAAAAAAGAGGGCGCAGAGAGTCAGAGCAGAGATTTAAAAAGAACGGGAGCTGAGAGTCAGAGCGGAGATTTATAAAGAGCGGGAGCTGAGTGTCAGAGCGGAGATTTATAAAGAGCGGGTGCTGAGAGTCAGCGCGGAGATGTAAAAAGAGCTGGAGCAGAGAGTCAGAGCGGAGATTTGAAAAGAACGGGTGCTGAGAGTCAGAGCGGTGATTTATAAAGAGCGGGAGCTGAGAGTCAGAGCGGAGATTCAAAAAGAATGGGATCTGAGAGTCAGAGCGGAGATGTTAAAAGAGCTGGAGCAGAGAGTAAGAGCGGAGATGTAAAAAGAGCAGGAGCTGAGAGTCAGAGTGGAGATTTAAAACTGTGGGAGCGGAGAGTCAGAGCGGAGATTTATAAAGAGCGGGAGCTGAGAGTCACAGCGGAGATTTATAAAGAGCGGGAGCTGAGATCAGAGCGCAGATTTATAAAGAGCGGGAGCAGAGAGTCAGCAGAGATTTATAAAGAGCGGGAGCTGAGAGTCCGAGCGGAGATTTAAAACGATCGGGAGATGAGAGTCACAGCAGAGATTTAAAAAGAGCAGGAGCTGAGGGTCAGAGCGGAGATTTTTAAAAACCGGGAGCTGAGAGTCAGAGCGGCAGATCTAAAAAGAACGGGAGCTGAGAGCCAGAGCGGAGATTTAACAAGAGATGCAGCTGACAGACAGTGCGGAGATTTATAAAGAGTGGAAGGTGAGAGTCAGCAGATATTTATAAAGAGCTGGAGCTGAGAGTCAGAGTGGAGATTTATTAAGAGCGGGAGCTGGGACAGAGCGCAGATTTAAAAAGAGCGGGAGCTGAGAGATAGCAGAGACTTAAGAAGAGTGGGAGCTCGAAGTCAGAGCGGAGATATATAAAGAGCCGGAGCTGAGAGTCAGATCGGAGATTTATAAAGAGCGCGTGCTGAGAGTCAGAACGATGATTTTTAAAGAGCAGGAGCTGAGAGACAGAGTGGAGATTTAAAAAGAGCGGGAGCTGAGAGTCAGCAGAGATTTAAAACAGTGGGAGCTGAGAGTCAGTGCGGAGATTTATTAAGAGCAGGAGCTGAGAGTCAGATCGGAGATTTATAAAGAGCGCGTGCTGAGAGTCAGAGCGATGATTTTTAAAGAGCAGGAGCTGAGAGACAGAGTGGAGATTTAAAAAGAGCGGGAGCTGAGAGTCAGCAGAGATTTAAAACAGTGGGAGCTGAGAGTCAGTGCGGAGATTTATTAAGAGCAGGAGCTGAGAGTCAGATCGGAGATTTATAAAGAGCGCGTGCTGAGAGTCAGAGCGATGATTTTTAAAGAGCAGGAGCTGAGAGACAGAGTGGAGATTTAAAAGAGCGGGAGCTGAGAGTCAGCAGAGATTTAAAACAGTGGGAGCTGAGAGTCAGTGCGGAGATTTATTAAGAGCAGAGCTGAGAGTCAGAGCGGAGATTTATATAGAGCGGGAGCTGAGAGACAGAGTGGAGATTTAAAAAGAGCGAGACTGAGAGTCAGCAGAGATTTAAAACAGTGGGAGCTGAGAGTCAGTGCGGAGATTTATTAAGAGCGAGAGCTGAGAGCCAGAGCGGAGATTTATATAGAGCGGGTGCTGAGAGTCAGAGCGGTGATTTATAAAGAGCGGGAACCGAGAGTCAGAGCAGAGATTTAAAAAGAGCGGGTGCTGGGAGTCAGAGTGGCGATTTAAAAAGAGTGGGAGCTGAGAGTCAGAGCGGAGATTTATAAAGAGCGGGAGCTGAGGGTCAGAGCTGAGGCTTAAAAAGAGAGGGAGCTGAGAGTCAGAGCGGAGATTTAAAAAAAGCGGGATCTGAGAGTCAGAGCGGAAATTTAAAAAGAGCGGGAGCTGAGACTCAGTGCAGTGATTTAAAAAGAGCAGAAGCTGAGAGCCAGAGCGGAGATTTAAAAAGAACGGGAGCTGAGAATCAGAGCAGAGATTTAAAAAGAGCAGAAGCTGAGAGTTAGAGCGGATGTATAAAAAGAGTGGGAGCTGAGAACCAGAGCGGAGATTTGAAAAGAGCGGGAGCTGAGAGTCAGAGCGTAGAAGGGGCTGGTTTAGCACACTGGGCTAATTCGCTTGCTTTTAACGCAGACCAAGCAGGCCAGCAGAACGGTTCAATTCCCGTACCAGCCTCCCTGAACAGGCGCGGGAATGTGGCGACTAGGGGCTTTTCACAGTAACTTCATTGAAGCCTACTTGTGACAATAATCGCTTTTCATTTTCATTTCATGTAACAAGAGCTGGAGCTGAGAGTCGCAGTGGAGATTTAAAAAGACAGGGAGTTGGAGTGTCAGAGTGGGTGATTTATAAAGAGCGGGAGCAGAGAGTCAGCGGAGATTTATAAAGAGCGGGAGCTGAGAGTCACAGCAGAGATTTAAAAAGAGCGGGAGATGAGAGTCACAGCAGAGATTTAAAAAGAGCAGGAGCTGAGAGCCGGAGCGGAGATTTAAAAAGAGCGGGAGCTGAGATTCAGGGCAGAGATTTAAAAAGAGCAGGAGCTGAGAGCCAGAGCGGAGATTTTAAAAGAGCTGGAGCAGAGAGTCAGAGCACAGATTTATAAAGAGCGGGAGCTGAGAGTCAGAGCAGAGATTTAAAAAGAGCGGGAGCAGAGAGTCAGAGCAGAGATTAAAAAAGAGCTGGATCTGTGAGTCAGAGCGGAGATTTATAAAGATCGGGAGTTAAGAGTCAGAGCAGAGATTTAAAAAGAACGGGAGCTGAGAGTCAGAGCGGAGATTTAAAAAGAACGGGAGCTGAGAGTCAGAGCGGAGATTTAAAAAGAACGGGAGCTCAGAGTCAGAGCAGAGATTTAAAAGCAACGGGAGCTGAGAGACAGAGCGGAGATATATAAAGAGCGGGAGCGGAGAGTCAGAGCGGAGATTTATAAAGAGCGGGAGCTGAGAGTCAGAGCGGAGTCTTATAAAGAGCGGGAGCGGAGAGTCAGAGTGGGTGATTTATAAAGAGCAGGACCTGAGAGTCAGAGCGGAAATTTACAAAGCGAGGATGCTGAGAGTCAGAGCGGAGATTTATAAAGAGCAGGAGCTGAGAGACAGAGTGGAGATTTAAAAAGAGCGGGAGCTGAGAGTCAGCAGAGATTTAAAACAGTCGGAGCGGAGAGTCAGAGCGGAGATTTATATAGAGCGGGAGCTGAGAGACAGAGTGGAGATTTAAAAAGAGCGAGACTGAGAGTCAGCAGAGATTTAAAACAGTGGAAGCTGAGAGTCAGTGTGGAGATTTATTAAGAGCGAGAGCTGAGAGCCAGAGCGGAGATTTATATAGAGCGGGTGCTGAGAGTCAGAGATGTGATTTATAAAGAGCGATAACCGAGAGTCAGAGCAGAGATTTAAAAAGAGCGGGTGCTGGGAGTCATGGTGGAGATTTAAAAAGAGCGGGAGATGAGAGTCACAACAGAGATTTAAACAGAGCAGGAGCTGAGAGTCAGAGCGGACATTTAAAAAGAGCTGGAGCTGAGCGTAAGAGCGTCGGTTTAAAAAGAGCGGGAGCTGAGAGACAGAGCGGAGATTTATAAAGAGTGGGAGCTGAGTCTGAGAGGGAGATTTAAAAAGAGCGGAGCTGAGACAGAGAGGGAGATTTAAAAAGAGCGGGAGCGGAGAATTATAAAGAGTGGGAGCTGAGAGTCAGAGCGGAGATTTATAAAGAGCGGGAGCTGAGGGTCAGCGCGGAGATTTAAATAGAGTGTGAGCTGAGAGTCAGAGCGGAGATTTTAAAAGAGCGGGAGCTGAGAGTAAGAGCGGAGATTTATAAAGAGCGGGAGCTGGGCGTCAGAACTGAGGCTTAAAAAGAGTGGGAGCTGAGAGTCAGAACGGACATTTTAAAAAAGCGGGATCTGAGAGTCAGAGCGGATATTTAAAAAGAGCAGAAGCTGAGAGTCAGAGCGGAGATTTATAAAGAGCGGGAGCTGAGAGTCAGAGCGGAGTTTTAAAAAGAGTGGGAGCTGAGAGTCAGAGCGGAGATTTATAAAGAGCGGGAGCTGAGGGTCAGAGCTGAGGCTTAAAAAGAGTGGGAGCTGAGAGTCAGAGCGGAGATTTTAAAAAAGCTGGATCTGAGAATCAGAGCAGAGATTTAAAAAGACCAGGAGCTGAGAGTTCGAGCGGATGTATAAAAAGAGTGGGAGCTGAGAATCAGAGCGGAGATTTGAAAAGAGCGGGAGCTGAGAGTCAGAGCGGAGAAGGGGCTGATTTAGCACACTGGGCTAATTCGCTGGCTTTTAACGCAGACCAAGCAGGCCAGCAGAACGGTTCAATTCCCGTACCAGCCTCCGCGAACAGGCGCGGGAATGTGGCGACTAGGGGCTTTTCACAGTAACTTCATTGAAGCCTACTTGTGACAATAAATGCTTTTCATTTTCATTTCATGTAAAAAGAGCAGGAGCTGAGAGTCGCAGTGGAGATTTAAAAAGACAGGGAGTTGAGTGTCAGAGTGGGTGATTTATAAAGAGCGGGAGCAGAGAGTCAGCGGAAATTTATAAAGAGCGGGAGCTGAGAGTCACAGCAGAGATTTAAAAAGAGCGGGAGATGAGAGTCACAGCAGAGATTTAAAAAGAGCAGGAGCTGAGAGCTGGAGCGGAGATTTAAAAAGAGCGGGAGCTGAGATTCAGAGCAGAGATTTAAAAAGAGCAGGAGCTGAGAGCCAGAGCAGAGATTTAAAAAGAGCTGGAGCAGAGAGTCAGAGCAGAGATTTATAAAGAGCGGGAGTTGACTGTCAGAGCAGAGATTTAAAAAGAGCGGGAGCAGAGAGTCAGAGCGGAGATTAAAAAAGAGCTGGATCTGTGAGTCAGAGCGGAGATTTATAAAGATCGGGAGGTAAGAGACAGAGCAGAGATTTAAAAAGAACGGGAGCTGAGAGTCAGAGCAGAGATTTAAAAAGAATGGGAGCTGAGAGTCAGAGCAGAGATTTAAAAGCAACGGGAGCTGTGAGTCAGAGCGGAGATATATAAAGAGCGGGAGCGGAGAGTGAGAGCGGAGATTTATAAAGAGCGGGAGCTGAGAGTCAGAACGGAGATTTATAAAGAGCGGGACTGAGAGTCAGAACGGAGATTTATAAAGAGCGGGAGCGGAGAGTCAGAGCGGAGATTTTTAAAGAGCGGGAGCGGAGAGTCAGAAAGGAGATTTTTTAAGAGAGGGAACGGAGAGTCAGAGCGGAGATTTATAAAGAGCGGGAGCTGAGAGTCAGAGCGGAGATTTATAAAGAGCGGGAGCCGAGAGTCAGAGCGGAGATTCAAAAAGAATGGGAGCTGAGAGTCAGAGCGGAGATGTAAAAAGAGCTGGAGCAGAGAGTAAGAGCGGAGATGTAAAAAGAGCAGGAGCTGAGAGTCAGAGTGGAGATTTAAAACTGTGGGAGCGGAGAGTCAGAGCGGAGATTTATAAAGAGCGGGAGCTGAGAGTCACAGCGGAGATTTATAAAGAGCGGGAGCTGAGATCAGAGCGCAGATTTATAAAGAGCGGGAGCAGAGAGTCAGCAGAGATTTATAAAGAGCGGGAGCTGAGAGTCCGAGCGGAGATTTAAAACGATCGGGAGATGAGAGTCTCAGCAGAGATTTAAAAAGAGCAGGAGCTGAGGGTCAGAGCGGAGATTTTTAAAAACCGGGAGCTGAGAGTCAGAGCGGCAGATCTAAAAAGAACGGGAGCTGAGAGCCAGAGCGGAGATTTAACAAGAGATGCAGCTGACAGACAGTGCGGAGATTTATAAAGAGTGGAAGGTGAGAGCCAGCAGATATTTATAAAGAGCTGGAGCTGAGAATCAGAGTGGAGATTTAATAAGAGCGGGAGCTGGGACAGAGCGCAGATTTAAAAAGAGCGGGAGCTGAGAGTTAGCAGAGACTTAAGAAGAGCGGGAGCTCGAAGTCAGAGCGGAGATATATAAAGAGCCGGAGCTGAGAGTCAGATCGGAGATTTATAAAGAGCGCGTGCTGAGAGTCAGAACGATGATTTTTAAAGAGCAGGAGCTGAGAGACAGAGTGGAGATTTAAAAAGAGCGGGAGCTGAGAGTCAGCAGAGATTTAAAACAGTGGGAGCTGAGAGTCAGTGCGGAGATTTATTAAAAGCAGAGCTGAGAGTCAGAGCGGAGATTTATATAGAGCGGGAGCTGAGAGACAGAGTGGAGATTTAAAAAGAGCGAGACTGAGAGTCAGCAGAGATTTAAAACAGTGGGAGCTGAGAGTCAGTGCGGAGATTTATTAAGAGCGAGAGCTGAGAGCCAGAGCGGAGATTTATATAGAGCGGGTGCTGAGAGTCAGAGCGGTGATTTATAAAGAGCGGGAACCGAGAGTCAGAGCAGAGATTTAAAAAGAGCGGGTGCTGGGAGTCAGAGTGGAGATTTAAAAAGAGTGGGAGCTGAGAGTCAGAGCGGAGATTTATAAAGAGTGGGAGCTGAGGGTCAGAGCTGAGGCTTAAAAAGAGTGGGAGCTGAGAGTCAGAGCGGAGATTTTAAAAAAGCGGGATCTGAGAGTCAGAGCGGAAATTTAAAAAGAGCGGGAGCTGAGACTCAGTGCAGTGATTTAAAAAGAGCAGAAGCTGGGAGCCAGAGCGGAGATTTAAAAAGAACGGGAGCTGAGAATCAGAGCAGAGATTTAAAAAGAGCAGAAGCTGAGAGTTAGAGCGGATGTATAAAAAGAGTGGGAGCTGAGAACCAGAGCGGAGATTTGAAAAGAGCGGGAGCTGAGAGTCAGAGCGTAGAAGGGGCTGGTTTAGCACACTGGGCTAATTCGCTGGCTTTTAACGCAGACCAAGCAGGCCAGCAGAACGGTTCAATTCCCGTACCAGCCTCCCCGAACAGGCGCGGGAATGTGGCGACTAGGGGCTTTTCACAGTAACTTCATTGAAGCCTACTTGTGACAATAAACGCTTTTCATTTTCATTTCATGTAACAAGAGCTGGAGCTGAGAGTCGCAGTGGAGATTTAAAAAGACAGGGAGTTGGAGTGTCAGAGTGGGTGATTTATAAAGAACGGGAGCTGAGAGTCACAGCAGAGATTTAAAAAGAGCGGGAGATGAGAGTCACAGCAGAGATTTAAAAAGAGCAGGAGCTGAGAGCCGGAGCGGAGATTTAAAAAGAGCGGGAGCTGAGATACAGGGCAGAGATTTAAAAAGAGCAGGAGCTGAGAGCCAGAGCGGAGATTTAAAAAGAGCTGGAGCAGAGAGTCAGAGCACAGATTTATAAAGAGCGGGAGCTGAGAGTCAGAGCAGAGATTTAAAAAGAGCGGGAGCAGAGAGTCAGAGCAGAGATTAAAAAAGAGCGGGATCTGTGAGTCAGAGCGGTGATTTATAAAGATCGGGAGTTAAGAGTCAGAGCAGAGATTTAAAAAGAACGGGAGCTGAGAGTCAGAGCGGAGATTTAAAAAGAACGGGAGCTGAGAGTCAGAGCGGAGATTTAAAAAGAACGGGAGCTGAGAGTCAGAGCAGAGATTTAAAAGCAACGGGAGCTGAGAGACAGAGCGGAGATATATAAAGAGCGGGAGCGGAGAGTCAGAGCGGAGATTTATAAAGAGCGGGAGCTGAGAGTCAGAACGGAGATTTATAAAGAGCGGGACTGAGAGTCAGAGCGGAGATTTATAAAGAGAGGGAGCGGAGAGTCAGAGCGGAGATTTTTAAAGAGCGGGAGCGGAGAGTCAGAACAGAGATTTTTTAAGAGAGGGAACGGAGAGTCTGAGCGGAGATTTATAAAGAGCGGGAGCTGAGAGTCAGAGCGGAGATTTATAAAGAGCGGGTGCTGAGAGCCAGAGTGGAGGTGTAAAAAAAGCGGGCGCAGAGAGTCAGAGCAGAGATTTAAAAAGAACGGGAGCTGAGAGTCAGAGCGGAGATTTATTAAGAGCGGGAGCGGAGTGTCAGAGCGGAGATTTATAAAGAGCGGGTGCTGAGAGTCAGAGCGGAGATGTAAAAAGAGCTGGAGCAGAGAGTCAGAGCGGAGATTTGAAAAGAACGGGTGCTGAGAGTCAGAGCGGAGATTTATTAAGAGCGGGAGCTGAGAGTCAGAGCGGAGATTTATAAAGAGCGGGAGCTGAGAGTCAGAGCGGAGATGTAAAAAGAGCTGGAGCAGAGAGTCAGAGCAGAGATGTAAAAAGAGCAGGAGCTGAGAGTCAGAGTGGAGATTTATATAGAACGGGAGCTGAGAGACAGAGTGGAGATTTAAAAAGAGCGAGACTGAGAGTCAGCAGAGATTTAAAACAGTGGGAGCTGAGAGTCAGTGCGGAGATTTATTAAGAGCGAGAGCTGAGAGCCAGAGCGGAGATTTATATAGAGCGGGTGCTGAGAGTCAGAGCGGTGATTTATAAAGAGCGGGAGCTGAGAGTCAGAGCGGAGATGTAAAAAGAGCTGGAGCAGAGAGTCAGAGCGGAGATGTAAAAAGAGCAGGAGCTGAGAGTCAGAGTGGAGATTTATATAGAACGGGAGCTGAGAGACAGAGTGGAGATTTAAAAAGAGCGAGACTGAGAGTCAGCAGAGATTTAAAACAGTGGGAGCTGAGAGTCAGTGCGGAGATTTATTAAGAGCGAGAGCTGAGAGCCAGAGCGGAGATTTATATAGAGCGGGTGCTGAGAGTCAGAGCGGTGATTTATAAAGAGCGGGAACCGAGAGTCAGAGCAGAGATTTAAAAAGAGCGGGTGCTGGGAGTCAGAGTGGAGATTTAAAAAGAGTGGGAGCTGAGAGTCAGAGCGGAGATTTATAAAGAGCGGGAGCTGAGGGTCAGAGCTGAGGCTTAAAAAGAGTGGGAGCTGAGAGTCAGAGCGGAGATTTTAAAAAAGCGGGATCTGAGAGTCAGAGCGCAAATTTAAAAAGAGCGGGAGCTGAGACTCAGTGCAGTGATTTAAAAAGAGCAGAAGCTGAGAGCCAGAGCGGAGATTTAAAAAGAACGGGAGCTGAGAATCCAAGCAGAGATTTAAAAAGAGCAGAAGCTGAGAGTTAGAGCGGATGTATAAAAAGAGTGGGAGCTGAGAACCAGAGCGGAGATTTGAAAAGAGCGGGAGCTGAGAGTCAGAGCGTAAAAGGGGCTGGTTTAGCACACTGGGCTAATTCGCTGGCTTTTAACGCAGACCAAGCAGGCCAGCAGAACGGTTCAATTCCCGTACCAGCCTCCCCGAACAGGCGCGGGAATGTGGCGACTAGGGGCTTTTCACAGTAACTTCATTGAAGCCTACTTGTGACAATAAACGCTTTTCATTATCATTTCATGTAACAAGAGCTGGAGCTGAGAGTCGCAGTGGAGATTTAAAAAGACAGGGAGTTGGAGTGTCAGAGTGGGTGATTTATAAAGAGCGGGAGCAGAGAGTCAGCGGAGATTTATAAAGAGCGGGAGCTGAGAGTCACAGCAGAGATTTAAAAAGAGCGGGAGATGAGAGTCACAGCAGAGATTTAAAAAGAGCAGGAGCTGAGAGCCGGAGCGGAGATTTAAAAAGAGCGGGAGCTGAGATACAGGGCAGAGATTTAAAAAGAGCAGGAGCTGAGAGCCAGAGCGGAGATTTAAAAAGAGCTGGAGCAGAGAGTCAGAGCAGAGATTTAAAAAGAGCGGGAGCAGAGAGTCAGAGCAGAGATTAAAAAAGAGCTGGATCTGTGAGTCAGAGCGGAGATTTATAAAGATCGGGAGTTAAGAGTCAGAGCAGAGATTTAAAAAGAACGGGAGCTGAGAGTCAGAGCGGAGATTTAAAAAGAACGGGAGCTGAGAGTCAGAGCGGAGATTTAAAAAGAACGGGAGCTGAGAGTCAGAGCAGAGATTTAAAAGCAACGGGAGCTGAGAGACAGAGCGGAGATATATAAAGAGCGGGAGCGGAGAGTCAGAGCGGAGATTTATAAAGAGCGGGAGCTGAGAGTCAGAACGGAGATTTATAAAGAGCGGGACTGAGAGTCAGAGCGGAGATTTATAAAGAGAGGGAGCGGAGAGTCAAAGCGGAGATTTTTAAAGAGCGGGAGCGGAGAGTCAGAACAGAGATTTTTTAAGAGAGGGAACGGAGAGTCAGAGCGGAGATTTATAAAGAGCGGGAGCTGAGAAGCGGAGATTTATAAAGAGCGGGTGCTGAGAGCCAGAGCGGAGGTGTAAAAAAAGCGGGCGCAGAGAGTCAGAGCAGAGATTTAAAAAGAACGGGAGCTGAGAGTCAGAGCGGAGATTTATTAAGAGCGGGAGCGGAGTGTCAGAGCGGAGATTTATAAAGAGCGGGTGCTGAGAGTCAGAGCGGAGATGTAAAAAGAGCTGGAGCAGAGAGTCAGAGCGGAGATTTGAAAAGAACGGGTGCTGAGAGTCAGAGCGGTGATTTATAAAGAGCGGGAGCTGAGAGTCAGAGCGGAGATATATAAAGAGCGGGAGCTGAGAGTCAGAGCGGAGATTTAAAAAGAACGGGAGCTGAGAGTCAAAGCGGAGATGTAAAAAGAGCTGGAGCAGAGAGTCAGAGCGGAGATGTAAAAAGAGCAGGAGCTGAGAATCAGAGCGGAGATTTATAAAGAGCGGGAGCTGAGAGTCAGAGCGGAGATTTAAAAAGAACGGGAGCTGAGAGTCAAAGCGGAGATGTAAAAAGAGCTGGAGCAGAGAGTCAGAGCGGAGATGTAAAAAGAGCAGGAGCTGAGAGTCAGAGTGGAGATTTATATAGAGCGGGAGCTGAGAGACAGAGTGGAGATTTAAAAAGAGCGAGACTGAGAGTCAGCAGAGATTTAAAACAGTGGGAGCTGAGAGTCAGTGCGGAGATTTATTAAGAGCGAGAGCTGAGAGCCAGAGCGGAGATTTATATAGAGCGGGTGCTGAGAGTCAGAGCGGTGATTTATAAAGAGCGGGAACCGAGAGTCAGAGCAGAGATTTAAAAAGAGCGGGTGCTGGGAGTCAGAGTGGAGATTTAAAAAGAGTGGGAGCTGAGAGTCAGAGCGGAGATTTTAAAAAAGCGGGATCTGAGAGTCAGAGCGGAAATTTAAAAAGAGCGGGAGCTGAGACTCAGTGCAGTGATTTAAAAAGAGCAGAAGCTGAGAGCCAGAGCGGAGATTTAAAAAGAACGGGAGCTGAGAATCCAAGCAGAGATGTAAAAAGAGCAGAAGCTGAGAGTTAGAGCGGATGTATAAAAAGAGTGGGAGCTGAGAACCAGAGCGGAGATTTGAAAAGAGCGGGAGCTGAGAGTCACAGCAGAGATTTAAAAAGAGCAGGAGCTGAGAGCCGGAGCGGAGATTTAAAAAGACAGGGAGTTGAGTGTCAGAGTGGGTGATTTATAAAGAGCGGGAGCAGAGAGTCAGCGGAGATTTATAAAGAGCGGGAGATGAGAGTCACAGCAGAGATTTAAAAAGAGCAGGAGCTGAGAGCCGGAGCGGAGATTTAAAAAGAGCGGGAGCTGAGATACAGGGCAGAGATTTTAAAAGAGCAGGAGCTGAGAGCCAGAGCGGAGATTTAAAAAGAGCTGGAGCAGAGAGTCAGAGCAGAGATTTAAAAAGAGCGGGAGCAGAGAGTCAGAGCAGAGATTAAAAAAGAGCTGGATCTGTGAGTCAGAGCGGAGATTTATAAAGATCGGGAGTTAAGAGTCAGAGCAGAGATTTAAAAAGAACGGGAGCTGAGAGTCAGAGCGGAGATTTAAAAAGAACGGGAGCTGAGAGTCAGAGCGGAGATTTAAAAAGAACGGGAGCTGAGAGTCAGAGCAGAGATTTAAAAGCAACGGGAGCTGAGAGACAGAGCGGAGATATATAAAGAGCGGGAGCGGAGAGTCAGAGCGGAGATTTATAAAGAGCGGGAGCTGAGAGTCAGAACGGAGATTTATAAAGAGCGGGACTGAGAGTCAGAGCGGAGATTTATAAAGAGAGGGAGCGGAGAGTCAGAGCGGAGATTTTTAAAGAGCGGGAGCGGAGAGTCAGAACAGAGATTTTTTAAGAGAGGGAACGGAGAGTCAGAGCGGAGATTTATAAAGAGCGGGAGCTGAGAAGCGGAGATTTATAAAGAGCGGGTGCTGAGAGCCAGAGCGGAGGTGTAAAAAAAGCGGGCGCAGAGAGTCAGAGCAGAGATTTAAAAAGAACGGGAGCTGAGAGTCAGAGCGGAGATTTATTAAGAGCGGGAGCGGAGTGTCAGAGCGGAGATTTATAAAGAGCGGGTGCTGAGAGTCAGAGCGGAGATGTAAAAAGAGCTGGAGCAGAGAGTCAGAGCGGAGATTGGAAAAGAACGGGTGCTGAGAGTCAGAGCGGTAGATCTAAAAAGAACGGGAGCTGAGAGCCAGAGCGGAGATTTAACAAGAGATGCAGCTGACAGACAGTGCGGAGATTTATAAAGAGTGGAAGGTGAGAGCCAGCAGATATTTATAAAGAGCTGGAGCTGAGAATCAGAGTGGAGATTTAATAAGAGCGGGAGCTGGGACAGAGCGCAGATTTAAAAAGAGCGGGAGCTGAGAGTTAGCAGAGACTTAAGAAGAGCGGGAGCTCGAAGTCAGAGCGGAGATATATAAAGAGCCGGAGCTGAGAGTCAGATCGGAGATTTATAAAGAGCGGGTGCTGAGAGTCAGAGCGGAGATGTAAAAAGAGCTGGAGCAGAGAGTCAGAGCGGAGATTGGAAAAGAACGGGAGCTGAGAGTCAGAGCGGCAGATCTAAAAAGAACGGGAGCTGAGAGCCAGAGCGGAGATTTAACAAGAGATGCAGCTGACAGACAGTGCGGAGATTTATAAAGAGTGGAAGGTGAGAGCCAGCAGATATTTATAAAGAGCTGGAGCTGAGAATCAGAGTGGAGATTTAATAAGAGCGGGAGCTGGGACAGAGCGCAGATTTAAAAAGAGCGGGAGCTGAGAGTTAGCAGAGACTTAAGAAGAGCGGGAGCTCGAAGTCAGAGCGGAGATATATAAAGAGCCGGAGCTGAGAGTCAGATCGGAGATTTATAAAGAGCGCGTGCTGAGAGTCAGAACGATGATTTTTAAAGAGCAGGAGCTGAGAGACAGAGTGGAGATTTAAAAAGAGCGGGAGCTGAGAGTCAGCAGAGATTTAAAACAGTGGGAGCTGAGAGTCAGTGCGGAGATTTATTAAAAGCAGAGCTGAGAGTCAGAGCGGAGATTTATATAGAGCGGGAGCTGAGAGACAGAGTGGAGATTTAAAAAGAGCGAGACTGAGAGTCAGCAGAGATTTAAAACAGTGGGAGCTGAGAGTCAGTGCGGAGATTTATTAAGAGCGAGAGCTGAGAGCCAGAGCGGAGATTTATATAGAGCGGGTGCTGAGAGTCAGAGCGGTGATTTATAAAGAGCGGGAACCGAGAGTCAGAGCAGAGATTTAAAAAGAGCGGGTGCTGGGAGTCAGAGTGGAGATTTAAAAAGAGTGGGAGCTGAGAGTCAGAGCGGAGATTTATAAAGAGTGGGAGCTGAGGGTCAGAGCTGAGGCTTAAAAAGAGTGGGAGCTGAGAGTCAGAGCGGAGATTTTAAAAAAGCGGGATCTGAGAGTCAGAGCGGAAATTTAAAAAGAGCGGGAGCTGAGACTCAGTGCAGTGATTTAAAAAGAGCAGAAGCTGGGAGCCAGAGCGGAGATTTAAAAAGAACGGGAGCTGAGAATCAGAGCAGAGATTTAAAAAGAGCAGAAGCTGAGAGTTAGAGCGGATGTATAAAAAGAGTGGGAGCTGAGAACCAGAGCGGAGATTTGAAAAGAGCGGGAGCTGAGAGTCAGAGCGTAGAAGGGGCTGGTTTAGCACACTGGGCTAATTCGCTGGCTTTTAACGCAGACCAAGCAGGCCAGCAGAACGGTTCAATTCCCGTACCAGCCTCCCCGAACAGGCGCGGGAATGTGGCGACTAGGGGCTTTTCACAGTAACTTCATTGAAGCCTACTTGTGACAATAAACGCTTTTCATTTTCATTTCATGTAACAAGAGCTGGAGCTGAGAGTCGCAGTGGAGATTTAAAAAGACAGGGAGTTGGAGTGTCAGAGTGGGTGATTTATAAAGAACGGGAGCTGAGAGTCACAGCAGAGATTTAAAAAGAGCGGGAGATGAGAGTCACAGCAGAGATTTAAAAAGAGCAGGAGCTGAGAGCCGGAGCGGAGATTTAAAAAGAGCGGGAGCTGAGATACAGGGCAGAGATTTAAAAAGAGCAGGAGCTGAGAGCCAGAGCGGAGATTTAAAAAGAGCTGGAGCAGAGAGTCAGAGCACAGATTTATAAAGAGCGGGAGCTGAGAGTCAGAGCAGAGATTTAAAAAGAGCGGGAGCAGAGAGTCAGAGCAGAGATTAAAAAAGAGCGGGATCTGTGAGTCAGAGCGGTGATTTATAAAGATCGGGAGTTAAGAGTCAGAGCAGAGATTTAAAAAGAACGGGAGCTGAGAGTCAGAGCGGAGATTTAAAAAGAACGGGAGCTGAGAGTCAGAGCGGAGATTTAAAAAGAACGGGAGCTGAGAGTCAGAGCAGAGATTTAAAAGCAACGGGAGCTGAGAGACAGAGCGGAGATATATAAAGAGCGGGAGCGGAGAGTCAGAGCGGAGATTTATAAAGAGCGGGAGCTGAGAGTCAGAACGGAGATTTATAAAGAGCGGGACTGAGAGTCAGAGCGGAGATTTATAAAGAGAGGGAGCGGAGAGTCAGAGCGGAGATTTTTAAAGAGCGGGAGCGGAGAGTCAGAACAGAGATTTTTTAAGAGAGGGAACGGAGAGTCTGAGCGGAGATTTATAAAGAGCGGGAGCTGAGAGTCAGAGCGGAGATTTATAAAGAGCGGGTGCTGAGAGCCAGAGTGGAGGTGTAAAAAAAGCGGGCGCAGAGAGTCAGAGCAGAGATTTAAAAAGAACGGGAGCTGAGAGTCAGAGCGGAGATTTATTAAGAGCGGGAGCGGAGTGTCAGAGCGGAGATTTATAAAGAGCGGGTGCTGAGAGTCAGAGCGGAGATGTAAAAAGAGCTGGAGCAGAGAGTCAGAGCGGAGATTTGAAAAGAACGGGTGCTGAGAGTCAGAGCGGAGATTTATTAAGAGCGGGAGCTGAGAGTCAGAGCGGAGATTTATAAAGAGCGGGAGCTGAGAGTCAGAGCGGAGATGTAAAAAGAGCTGGAGCAGAGAGTCAGAGCAGAGATGTAAAAAGAGCAGGAGCTGAGAGTCAGAGTGGAGATTTATATAGAACGGGAGCTGAGAGACAGAGTGGAGATTTAAAAAGAGCGAGACTGAGAGTCAGCAGAGATTTAAAACAGTGGGAGCTGAGAGTCAGTGCGGAGATTTATTAAGAGCGAGAGCTGAGAGCCAGAGCGGAGATTTATATAGAGCGGGTGCTGAGAGTCAGAGCGGTGATTTATAAAGAGCGGGAGCTGAGAGTCAGAGCGGAGATGTAAAAAGAGCTGGAGCAGAGAGTCAGAGCGGAGATGTAAAAAGAGCAGGAGCTGAGAGTCAGAGTGGAGATTTATATAGAACGGGAGCTGAGAGACAGAGTGGAGATTTAAAAAGAGCGAGACTGAGAGTCAGCAGAGATTTAAAACAGTGGGAGCTGAGAGTCAGTGCGGAGATTTATTAAGAGCGAGAGCTGAGAGCCAGAGCGGAGATTTATATAGAGCGGGTGCTGAGAGTCAGAGCGGTGATTTATAAAGAGCGGGAACCGAGAGTCAGAGCAGAGATTTAAAAAGAGCGGGTGCTGGGAGTCAGAGTGGAGATTTAAAAAGAGTGGGAGCTGAGAGTCAGAGCGGAGATTTATAAAGAGCGGGAGCTGAGGGTCAGAGCTGAGGCTTAAAAAGAGTGGGAGCTGAGAGTCAGAGCGGAGATTTTAAAAAAGCGGGATCTGAGAGTCAGAGCGCAAATTTAAAAAGAGCGGGAGCTGAGACTCAGTGCAGTGATTTAAAAAGAGCAGAAGCTGAGAGCCAGAGCGGAGATTTAAAAAGAACGGGAGCTGAGAATCCAAGCAGAGATTTAAAAAGAGCAGAAGCTGAGAGTTAGAGCGGATGTATAAAAAGAGTGGGAGCTGAGAACCAGAGCGGAGATTTGAAAAGAGCGGGAGCTGAGAGTCAGAGCGTAAAAGGGGCTGGTTTAGCACACTGGGCTAATTCGCTGGCTTTTAACGCAGACCAAGCAGGCCAGCAGAACGGTTCAATTCCCGTACCAGCCTCCCCGAACAGGCGCGGGAATGTGGCGACTAGGGGCTTTTCACAGTAACTTCATTGAAGCCTACTTGTGACAATAAACGCTTTTCATTATCATTTCATGTAACAAGAGCTGGAGCTGAGAGTCGCAGTGGAGATTTAAAAAGACAGGGAGTTGGAGTGTCAGAGTGGGTGATTTATAAAGAGCGGGAGCAGAGAGTCAGCGGAGATTTATAAAGAGCGGGAGCTGAGAGTCACAGCAGAGATTTAAAAAGAGCGGGAGATGAGAGTCACAGCAGAGATTTAAAAAGAGCAGGAGCTGAGAGCCGGAGCGGAGATTTAAAAAGAGCGGGAGCTGAGATACAGGGCAGAGATTTAAAAAGAGCAGGAGCTGAGAGCCAGAGCGGAGATTTAAAAAGAGCTGGAGCAGAGAGTCAGAGCAGAGATTTAAAAAGAGCGGGAGCAGAGAGTCAGAGCAGAGATTAAAAAAGAGCTGGATCTGTGAGTCAGAGCGGAGATTTATAAAGATCGGGAGTTAAGAGTCAGAGCAGAGATTTAAAAAGAACGGGAGCTGAGAGTCAGAGCGGAGATTTAAAAAGAACGGGAGCTGAGAGTCAGAGCGGAGATTTAAAAAGAACGGGAGCTGAGAGTCAGAGCAGAGATTTAAAAGCAACGGGAGCTGAGAGACAGAGCGGAGATATATAAAGAGCGGGAGCGGAGAGTCAGAGCGGAGATTTATAAAGAGCGGGAGCTGAGAGTCAGAACGGAGATTTATAAAGAGCGGGACTGAGAGTCAGAGCGGAGATTTATAAAGAGAGGGAGCGGAGAGTCAAAGCGGAGATTTTTAAAGAGCGGGAGCGGAGAGTCAGAACAGAGATTTTTTAAGAGAGGGAACGGAGAGTCAGAGCGGAGATTTATAAAGAGCGGGAGCTGAGAAGCGGAGATTTATAAAGAGCGGGTGCTGAGAGCCAGAGCGGAGGTGTAAAAAAAGCGGGCGCAGAGAGTCAGAGCAGAGATTTAAAAAGAACGGGAGCTGAGAGTCAGAGCGGAGATTTATTAAGAGCGGGAGCGGAGTGTCAGAGCGGAGATTTATAAAGAGCGGGTGCTGAGAGTCAGAGCGGAGATGTAAAAAGAGCTGGAGCAGAGAGTCAGAGCGGAGATTTGAAAAGAACGGGTGCTGAGAGTCAGAGCGGTGATTTATAAAGAGCGGGAGCTGAGAGTCAGAGCGGAGATATATAAAGAGCGGGAGCTGAGAGTCAGAGCGGAGATTTAAAAAGAACGGGAGCTGAGAGTCAAAGCGGAGATGTAAAAAGAGCTGGAGCAGAGAGTCAGAGCGGAGATGTAAAAAGAGCAGGAGCTGAGAATCAGAGCGGAGATTTATAAAGAGCGGGAGCTGAGAGTCAGAGCGGAGATTTAAAAAGAACGGGAGCTGAGAGTCAAAGCGGAGATGTAAAAAGAGCTGGAGCAGAGAGTCAGAGCGGAGATGTAAAAAGAGCAGGAGCTGAGAGTCAGAGTGGAGATTTATATAGAGCGGGAGCTGAGAGACAGAGTGGAGATTTAAAAAGAGCGAGACTGAGAGTCAGCAGAGATTTAAAACAGTGGGAGCTGAGAGTCAGTGCGGAGATTTATTAAGAGCGAGAGCTGAGAGCCAGAGCGGAGATTTATATAGAGCGGGTGCTGAGAGTCAGAGCGGTGATTTATAAAGAGCGGGAACCGAGAGTCAGAGCAGAGATTTAAAAAGAGCGGGTGCTGGGAGTCAGAGTGGAGATTTAAAAAGAGTGGGAGCTGAGAGTCAGAGCGGAGATTTTAAAAAAGCGGGATCTGAGAGTCAGAGCGGAAATTTAAAAAGAGCGGGAGCTGAGACTCAGTGCAGTGATTTAAAAAGAGCAGAAGCTGAGAGCCAGAGCGGAGATTTAAAAAGAACGGGAGCTGAGAATCCAAGCAGAGATGTAAAAAGAGCAGAAGCTGAGAGTTAGAGCGGATGTATAAAAAGAGTGGGAGCTGAGAACCAGAGCGGAGATTTGAAAAGAGCGGGAGCTGAGAGTCACAGCAGAGATTTAAAAAGAGCAGGAGCTGAGAGCCGGAGCGGAGATTTAAAAAGACAGGGAGTTGAGTGTCAGAGTGGGTGATTTATAAAGAGCGGGAGCAGAGAGTCAGCGGAGATTTATAAAGAGCGGGAGATGAGAGTCACAGCAGAGATTTAAAAAGAGCAGGAGCTGAGAGCCGGAGCGGAGATTTAAAAAGAGCGGGAGCTGAGATACAGGGCAGAGATTTTAAAAGAGCAGGAGCTGAGAGCCAGAGCGGAGATTTAAAAAGAGCTGGAGCAGAGAGTCAGAGCAGAGATTTAAAAAGAGCGGGAGCAGAGAGTCAGAGCAGAGATTAAAAAAGAGCTGGATCTGTGAGTCAGAGCGGAGATTTATAAAGATCGGGAGTTAAGAGTCAGAGCAGAGATTTAAAAAGAACGGGAGCTGAGAGTCAGAGCGGAGATTTAAAAAGAACGGGAGCTGAGAGTCAGAGCGGAGATTTAAAAAGAACGGGAGCTGAGAGTCAGAGCAGAGATTTAAAAGCAACGGGAGCTGAGAGACAGAGCGGAGATATATAAAGAGCGGGAGCGGAGAGTCAGAGCGGAGATTTATAAAGAGCGGGAGCTGAGAGTCAGAACGGAGATTTATAAAGAGCGGGACTGAGAGTCAGAGCGGAGATTTATAAAGAGAGGGAGCGGAGAGTCAGAGCGGAGATTTTTAAAGAGCGGGAGCGGAGAGTCAGAACAGAGATTTTTTAAGAGAGGGAACGGAGAGTCAGAGCGGAGATTTATAAAGAGCGGGAGCTGAGAAGCGGAGATTTATAAAGAGCGGGTGCTGAGAGCCAGAGCGGAGGTGTAAAAAAAGCGGGCGCAGAGAGTCAGAGCAGAGATTTAAAAAGAACGGGAGCTGAGAGTCAGAGCGGAGATTTATTAAGAGCGGGAGCGGAGTGTCAGAGCGGAGATTTATAAAGAGCGGGTGCTGAGAGTCAGAGCGGAGATGTAAAAAGAGCTGGAGCAGAGAGTCAGAGCGGAGATTGGAAAAGAACGGGTGCTGAGAGTCAGAGCGGTGATTTATAAAGAGCGGGAGCTGAGAGTCAGAGCGGAGATTTATAAAGAGCGGGAGCTGAGAGTCAGAGCGGAGATTTAAAAAGAACGGGAGCTGAGAGTCAAAGCGGAGATGTAAAAAGAGCTGGAGCAGAGAGTCAGAGCGGAGATGTAAAAAGAGCAGGAGCTGAGAGTCAGAGCGGAGATTTATAAAGAGCGGGAGCTGAGAGTCAGAGCGGAGATTTAAAAAGAACGGGAGCTGAGAGTCAAAGCGGAGATGTAAAAAGAGCTGGAGCAGAGAGTCAGAGCGGAGATGTAAAAAGAGCAGGAGCTGAGAGTCAGAGTGGAGATTTATATAGAGCGGGAGCTGAGAGACAGAGTGGAGATTTAAAAAGAGCGAGACTGAGAGTCAGCAGAGATTTAAAACAGTGGGAGCTGAGAGTCAGTGCGGAGATTTATTAAGAGCGAGAGCTGAGAGCCAGAGCGGAGATTTATATAGAGCGGGTGCTGAGAGTCAGAGCGGTGATTTATAAAGAGCGGGAACCGAGAGTCAGAGCAGAGATTTAAAAAGAGCGGGTGCTGGGAGTCAGAGTGGAGATTTAAAAAGAGTGGGAGCTGAGAGTCAGAGCGGAGATTTTAAAAAAGCGGGATCTGAGAGTCAGAGCGGAAATTTAAAAAGAGCGGGAGCTGAGACTCAGTGCAGTGATTTAAAAAGAGCAGAAGCTGAGAGCCAGAGCGGAGATTTAAAAAGAACGGGAGCTGAGAATCCAAGCAGAGATGTAAAAAGAGCAGAAGCTGAGAGTTAGAGCGGATGTATAAACAGAGTGGGAGCTGAGAACCTGAGCGGAGATTTGAAAAGAGCGGGAGCTGAGAGTCACAGCAGAGATTTAAAAAGAGCAGGAGCTGAGAGCCGGAGCGGAGATTTAAAAAGACAGGGAGTTGAGTGTCAGAGTGGGTGATTTATAAAGAGCGGGAGCAGAGAGTCAGCGGAGATTTATAAAGAGCGGGAGATGAGAGTCACAGCAGAGATTTAAAAAGAGCAGGAGCTGAGAGCCGGAGCGGAGATTTAAAAAGAGCGGGAGCTGAGATACAGGGCAGAGATTTAAAAAGAGCAGGAGCTGAGAGCCAGAGCGGAGATTTAAAAAGAGCTGGAGCAGAGAGTCAGAGCGGAGATGTAAAAAGAGCAGGAGCTGAGAGTCAGAGCGGAGATTTATAAAGAGCGGGAGCTGAGAGTCAGAGCGGAGATTTAAAAAGAACGGGAGCTGAGAGTCAAAGCGGAGATGTAAAAAGAGCTGGAGCAGAGAGTCAGAGCGGAGATGTAAAAAGAGCAGGAGCTGAGAGTCAGAGTGGAGATTTATATAGAGCGGGAGCTGAGAGACAGAGTGGAGATTTAAAAAGAGCGAGACTGAGAGTCAGCAGAGATTTAAAACAGTGGGAGCTGAGAGTCAGTGCGGAGATTTATTAAGAGCGAGAGCTGAGAGCCAGAGCGGAGATTTATATAGAGCGGGTGCTGAGAGTCAGAGCGGTGATTTATAAAGAGCGGGAACCGAGAGTCAGAGCAGAGATTTAAAAAGAGCGGGTGCTGGGAGTCAGAGTGGAGATTTAAAAAGAGTGGGAGCTGAGAGTCAGAGCGGAGATTTTAAAAAAGCGGGATCTGAGAGTCAGAGCGGAAATTTAAAAAGAGCGGGAGCTGAGACTCAGTGCAGTGATTTAAAAAGAGCAGAAGCTGAGAGCCAGAGCGGAGATTTAAAAAGAACGGGAGCTGAGAATCCAAGCAGAGATGTAAAAAGAGCAGAAGCTGAGAGTTAGAGCGGATGTATAAAAAGAGTGGGAGCTGAGAACCAGAGCGGAGATTTGAAAAGAGCGGGAGCTGAGAGTCAGAGCGTAGAAGGGGCTGGTTTAGCACACTGGGCTAATTCGCTGGCTATTAACGCAGACCAAGCAGGCCAGCAGAACGGTTCAATTCCCGTACCAGCCTCCCCGAACAGGCGCGGGAATGTGGCGACTAGGGGCTTTTCACAACTTCATTGAAGCCTACTTGTGACAATAAACACTTTTCATTTTCATTTCATGTAACAAGAGCTGGAGCTGAGAGTCGCAGTGGAGATTTAAAAAGACAGGGAGTTGGAGTGTCAGAGTGGGTGATTTATAAAGAGCGGGAGCAGAGAGTCAGCGGAGATTTATAAAGAGCGGGAGCTGAGAGTCACAGCAGAGATTTAAAAAGAGCGGGAGATGAGAGTCACAGCAGAGATTTAAAAAGAGCGGGAGCTGAGAGTCAGAGCAGAGATTTAAAAAGAGCGGGAGCAGAGAGTCAGAGCAGAGATTAAAAAAGAGCTGGATCTGTGAGTCAGAGCGGAGATTTATAAAGATCGGGAGTTAAGAGTCAGAGCAGAGATTTAAAAAGAACGGGAGCTGAGAGTCAGAGCGGAGATTTAAAAAGAACGGGAGCTGAGAGTCAGAGCGGAGATTTAAAAAGAACGGGAGCTGAGAGTCAGAGCAGAGATTTAAAAGCAACGGGAGCTGAGAGACAGAGCGGAGATATATAAAGAGCGGGAGCGGAGAGTCAGAGCGGAGATTTATAAAGAGCGGGAGCTGAGAGTCAGAACGGAGATTTATAAAGAGCGGGACTGAGAGTCAGAGCGGAGATTTATAAAGAGAGGGAGCGGAGAGTCAGAGCGGAGATTTTTAAAGAGCGGGAGCGGAGAGTCAGAACAGAGATTTTTTAAGAGAGGGAACGGAGAGTCAGAGCGGAGATTTATAAAGAGCGGGAGCTGAGAGTCAGAGCGGAGATTTATAAAGAGCGGGTGCTGAGAGCCAGAGCGGAGGTGTAAAAAAAGCGGGCGCAGAGAGTCAGAGCAGAGATTTAAAAAGAACGGGAGCTGAGAGTCAGAGCGGAGATTTATTAAGAGCGGGAGCGGAGTGTCAGAGCGGAGATTTATAAAGAGCAGGTGCTGAGAGTCAGAGCGGAGATGTAAAAAGAGCTGGAGCAGAGAGTCAGAGCGGAGATTTGAAAAGAACGGGTGCTGAGAGTCAGAGCAGTGATTTATAAAGAGCGGGAGCTGAGAGTCAGAGCGGAGATTTATAAAGAGCGGGAGCTGAGAGTCAGAGCGGAGATTTAAAAAGAACGGGAGCTGAGAGTCAGAGCGGAGATGTAAAAAGAGCTGGAGCAGAGAGTCAGAGCGGAGATGTAAAAAGAGCAGGAGCTGAGAGTCAGAGTGGAGATTTAAAACAGTGGGAGCGGAGAGTCAGAGCGGAGATTTATAAAGAGCGGGAGCTGAGAGTCACAGCGGAGATTTATAAAGAGCGGGAGCTGAGATCAGAGCGCAGATTTATAAAGAGCGGGAGCAGAGAGTCAGCAGAGATTTATAAAGAGCGGGAGCTGAGAGTCCGATCAGAGATTTAAAACGATCGGGAGATGAGAGTCACAGCAGAGATTTAAAAAGAGCAGGAGCTGAGGGTCAGAGCGGAGATTTTTAAGAACCGGGAGCTGAGAGTCAGAGCGGCAGATTTAAAAAGAACGGGAGCTGAGAGCCAGAGCGGAGATTTAAAAACAGATGCAGCTGACAGACAGTGCGGAGATTTATAAAGAGTGGAAGGTGAGAGTCAGCAGATATTTAAAAAGAGCTGGAGCTGAGAGTCAGTGTGGAGATTTAATAAGAGGGGGAGCTGGGACAGAGCGCAGATTTAAAAAGAGCGGGAGCTGAGAGTTAGCAGAGATTTAAAAAGAGCGGGAGCTCGAAGTCAGAGCGGAGATATATAAAGAGCCGGAGCTGAGAGTCAGTGCGGAGATTTATAAAGAGCGGGAGCTGAGAGCCAAAGCGGAGATTTATAAAGAGGGGGAGCTGAGAGCCAGAACGGAGATATATAAAGAGCAGGAGCTGAGAGTCAGATCGGAGATTTATAAAGAGCACGTGCTGAGTGTCAGAGCGATGATTTTTAAAGAGCTGGAACCGAGAGTCTGAGCAGGGATTTAAAAAGAGCGGGAGATGCGATCACAGCAGAGATTTAAAAAGAGCAGGATCTGAGAGTCAGAGTGGTGAATTAAAAAGAGCGTGATCTCACAGTCAGAGCGGAGATATTTAATGAGCCGGAGCTGAGAGCCAAAGTGGAGATTCATAAAGAGGCGGAGCTGAGAGTCAGAGTGGGGATTTATAAAGAGTGGGAGCTGAGAGTATGAGCGGAGATTTATAAAGAGCGGGAACCGAGAGTCTGAGCTGAGGTTTAAAAAGAGCGGGAGATGAGAGCCAGAGCGGAGATTTAAAAAGAGTGGGAGCTGAGAGCCAGAGCGGAGATTTATAAAGAGCGGGTGCTGGGAGTCAGATCGGAGATTTATAAAGAGCGCGTGCTGAGAGACAGAGCGGTGATTTATAAAGAGCAGGAACCGAGAGCCAGAGCAGAGATTTAAAAAGAGTGGGAGATGAGAGTCACAGCAGAGATTTAAAAAGAGCAGGTACTGAGAGCCAGAGTGGAGATTTAAACAGAGCAGGAACTGAGAGTCAGAGCGGACATTTAAAAAGAGCTGGAGCTGACAGTAAGAGCGGAGGTTTAAAAAGAGCGGAGCTGAGTCAGATAGGGAGATTTATAAAGAACGGGAACTGAGGGTCAGCGCGGAGATTTAAATAGAGTGTGAGCCGGGAGTCAGCGCGGAGATTTAAAAAGAGCAGGAGCTCAGAGTCGGAGCGGAGTTTTAAAAAGAGTGGGAGCTGAGGGGCAGAGCGTAGATATAAATAGAGTGTGAGCTGGGAGTCAGAGCGGAGATTTAAAAAGAGCAGTAGCTCAGAGTCAGAGCGGAGTTTTAAAAAGAGCGGGAGTTGAGGGTCAGAGCGTAGATTTATAAAGAGCGAAGCCAGAGTCAGAGCAGAGATTTAGAAGGAGCGGGAGCCGAGATTCCGAAAGGAGTTTTAAAAAGAGCGGGATCTAAGAGTCAGAGTGGAGATTTAAAAAGAGCGGGAGCTGAGGGTCAGAGCGGAGATTTATAAAGAGTGAAGCTCAGAGTCAGAGCGGAGATTTAAAAGGAGCGGGAGCTGAATGTCAGATCGTAGATTTATAATGAGCGAAGCACAGAGTCAGAGCGGAGATTTAAAAGGAGCGGGTGCAGAGAGTTCGAATGGAGTTCTAAAAAGAGCGGGGTCTGACAGTCGGAATGAAAATTTAAAAAGAGCGGGATCTGAGAGTCAGAACGGAAATTTAAAAAGAGCGGGAGCTGAGAGTCAGAGCGGCAGATTTAAAAAGAACGGGAGCTGAGAGCCAGAGCGGAGATTTAAAAAGAGCTGGAGCAGAGAGTAAGAGCGGACATTTAAAAACAGCTGGAGCAGAGAGTCTGAGCGGAGATTTTAAAAAAGCAGGAGCTGAGAGTCAGAGCGGCAGATTTTAAAAAAGATGCAGCTGACAGACAGTGCGGAGATTTATAAAGAGTGGAAGGTGAGAGTCAGCAGATATTTAAAAAGAGCTGGAGCTGAGTGTCAGAGTGGAGATTTAATAAGAGCGGGAGCTGGGACAGAGCGCAGATTTAAAAAGAGCGGGAGCTGAGAGTCAGCAGAGATTTAAAAAGAGCGGGAGCTCGAAGTCAGAGCGGAGATATATAAAGGGCCGGAGCTGAGAGTCAGTGCGGAGATTTATAAAGAGCGGGAGCTGAGAGCCAAAGCGGAGATTTATAAAGAGGGGGAGCTGAGAGCCAGAACGGAGATATATAAAGAGCTGGAACCGAGAGTCATTGCAGGGATTTAAAAAGAGCGGGAGATGAGATCACAGCAGAGATTTAAAAAGAGCAGGAGCTGAGAGCCAGAGTGGAGATTTAAAAAGAGCGGGAACTGAGAGTCAGAGCGGACATTTAAAAAGAGCTGGAGCTGAGAGTCAGAGTGGAGGAACAAAAAGAGCGGGTGCTGAGAGTCAGAGCAGAGATTCAAAAAGAGCGGGAGCTGAGTCAGAGAGGGAGATTTATAAAGGGCAGGTGCTCAGAGTCAGAGTGGTGATTTAAAAAGAGTGTGAGCTCAAGTCAGAGTGGAGATATTTAAAGAGCCGGAGCTGAGAGCCAAAGTGGAGATTCATAACAAGGCGGAGCTGAGAGTCAGAGTGGGAATTTATAAAGAGTGGGAGCTAAGAGTCAGAGCGGAGATTTAAAAAGAGCTGGAGCTGAGAATCATCGCGAAGATTTAAAAAGAGTGGGAGCTAAGAGTCAGAACGGAGATTTAAAAAGAGCAGGTGCTCAGAGTCAGAGTGGTGATTTAAAAAGAGCGTGAGCTCACAGTCAGAGCGGAGATATTTAAAGAGCCGGAGCTGAGAGCCAAAGTGGAGATTCATAAAGAGCCGGAGCTGAGAGTCAGAGTGGGGATTTATAAAGAGCGGGAGCTGAGAGCCAAAGTGGAGATTCATAAAGAGCCGGAGCTGAGAGTCAGAGTGGGGATTTATAAAGAGTGGGAGCTGAGAGTCAGAGCGGAGATTTAAAAAGAGCTGGAGCTGAGAATCAGAGCAAAGATTTAAAAAGAGCGGGAGCTGAGAGTCAGAGCGGAGATTTATAAAGAGCGGGAGCTCAGAGCCAGTGCGGAGACTTCTAAAGAGTGGGAGCTGAGCGTTAGAGCGAAGATTTATAAAGAGCGGGTACCGAGAGTCCGAGCAGAGATTTAAAAAGAGCGGGAGATGAGAGCCAGAGCGGAGATTTAAAAATAGTGGGAGCCGAGAGCGAGAGCGGAGATGTATAAAGAGCGGGTGCTGGGAGTCAGATCGGAGATTTATAAAGAGCGGGAACTGAGAGTCAGAGCGGACATTTAAAAAGAGCTGGAGCTGAGAGTAAGAGCGGAGGTTTAAAAAGAGCGGAGCTGAGTCAGAGAGGGAGATTTATAAAGAGTGTGAGATGAGAGTCACAGCAGAGATTTAAAAAGAGTAGGAGCTGAGAGTCAGAGCGGAGATTTTTAAAAACGGAGCTGAGAGTCAGAGTGGCAGATTTAAAAAGAACGGGAGCTGAGAGTCAGAGCAGTGATTTAAAAAGAGCTGGAGCAGAGAGTCAGAGCGGAGATTTAAAAAGAGCGGGAGATGAGAGTCATAGCAGAGATTTATAAAGTGCAGGAGCTGAGAGTCAGAGCGGAGATTTAAAAAAACCGGGAGCTGAGAGTCAGAGCAGCAGAATTAAAAAGAACGGGAGCTGAGAGCCAGAGCGGAGATTTAGAAAGAGCTGGAGCAGAGAGTCAGAGCGGAGATTTAAAAACAGCTGGAGCAAAGAGTCAGAGCCGTGATTTAAAATGAGCGGGAGCTCAGAGTCTGAGCGCAGATTTTAAAAAAGCGTGAGCTGAGAGTCAGAGCGGCAGATTTAAAAAGAGATGCAGCTGACAGACAGTGCGGAGATTTATAAAGAGTGGAAGGTGAGAGTCAGCAGATTTTTAAAAGAGCTGGAGCTGAGAGTCAGAGTGGAGATTTAATAAGAGCGGGAGCTGGGACAGAGCGCAGATTTAAAAAGAGCGGGAGCTGAGAGTCAGCAGAGATTTAAAAAGAGCGGGAGCTGGAAGTCAGAGCGGAGATATATAAAGAGCCGGAGCTGAGAGTCAGTGCGGAGATTTATAAAGAGCGGGAGCTGAGAGCCAGAATGGAGATTTATAAAGAGCCGGAGCTGAGACTCAGATCGGAGATTTTTTTTTTTTTTTGATAAATGTTTTATTGAAAATTTTTTCCCAAACAACAATTTTTCCCCTCTTACAAAGCAAACGCAACAATAACAATACAGAAATTTTAAACAATACACAAGTAACAAAACCCCTTTATCTTTGACCTAAACTAAACCCCCCCCTCCCCCTGGGTTGCTGCTGCTGGTCATCTGTCTTCCCTCTAACGTTCCCCTAGGTAGTCGAGAAATGGCTGCCACCGCCTGGTGAACCCTTGAGCCGATCCTCTCAGGGCAAACTTTATCTGCTCCAGTTTAATGAACCCCGCCATATAATTTACCCAGGCCTCCAGTCCGGGGGGTTTCGCCTCCTTCCACATGAGTAGGATCCTGCGCCGGGCTACTAGGGACGCAAAGGCCACAACGTCGGCCTCTTTCGCCTCCTGCACTCCCGGCTCTTCCGCAACTCCAAATAGAGCTAACCCCCAGCCTGGTTTGACCCGGGCCTTCACCACCCGCGAAATCACTCCCGTCACTCCCTTCCAATACCCTTCCAGTGCCGGGCATGCCCAAAACATATGTGCGTGGTTTTCCGGGCTCCCGCCACACCTCCCACATTTGTCCTCCACTCCAAAGACCCTGCTCAATCTTGCTCCCGTTATGTGTGCTCTATGTAGCACCTTAAATTGAATCAGGCTAAGCCTGGCGCATGAGGAAGAGGAATTTACCCTGCTTAGGGCATCAGCCCACATACCCTCCTCTATCTCCTCCCCTAGTTCTTCTTCCCACTTTCCTTTTAGTTCGCCCACCGACTCCTCCCCCTCTTCCCTCATCTCTTGGTAAATCTCTGACACCTTGCCCTCTCCGACCCACACCCCTGAAAGCACCCTGTCCTGTATCCCCTGTGTCGGGAGCAACGGAAATTCCCTCACCTGTTGTCTAGTAAATGCCCTCACCTGCATATATCTCAAGAAATTTCCCCGGGGCAACTTATACTTTTCCTCCAATGCTCCCAAGCTCGCAAAAGTCCCATCTATAAATAAATCTCCCACCCTCCTAATTCCCAACTGGAACCAGCTCTGAAATCCTCCATCCATTCTTCCTGGGGCGAACCTATGGTTGTTCCTGATTGGGGACCCCACCAGGGCTCCCCGCACCCCTCTCTGTCGCCTCCACTGTCCCCAGATATTCAATGTTGCCGCCACCACCGGGTTCGTGGTAAACTTTTTAGGTGAGATCGGTAGCGGCGCCGTCACCAGCGCCTCTAAACTCGTCCCTTTACAGGACTTTCTCTCCAGTCTTTCCCACGCCGCTCCCTCACCCTCCATCATCCATTTACGTATCATTGCCACATTGGCGGCCCAATAGTAATCGCCCAAGTTCGGTAGTGCCAATCCTCCTCTGTCCCTACTACGCTGAAGGAACCCCCTCCTTACTCTCGGAACTTTCCCTGCCCACACGAAGCTCGTGATGCTCCTGTCTATTTTATTAAAAAAGGTCTTAGTGATTAGTATAGGGAGACATTGAAATACAAATAAGAACCTCGGGAGGACCATCATCTTAATTGCTTGCACCCTGCCCGCCAGCGATAGAGGCTGCATGTCCCACCTCTTGAAGTCCTCCTCCATTTGTTCTACCAACCGTGTCAGATTAAGTCTGTGCAAGGTTCCCTAGCTCCTAGCGATCTGAATCCCCAGGTATCGGAAGTTTCTTTCCACTTTCCTTAGAGGCAAGCCTTCTATCTCTCTACTCTGGTCCCCTGGATGTATCACAAATAATTCACTCTTCCCCATGTTTAGCCCATACCCCGAGAAATCCCCGAACCCCCTCAAAATTCGCATAACCTCTATCATTCCCCCCGCTGGGTCCGACACGTATAACAATAGGTCATCCGCATATAACGAGACTCGGTGTTCTTCTCCCCCTCTAATCACCCCTCTCCATTTCCTGGAGTCTCTCAACGCCATGGCCAGAGGTTCAATTGCCAACGCGAACAACAATGGAGACAGCGGGCATCCCTGTCTTGTTCCCCTATATAGTCGGAAATACTCCGATCTATGTCGACCTGTAACTACGCTTGCCGTTGGAGCCCCATAAAGAAGTCTAACCCAGCTAATAAACCCGTTCCCAAACCCAAACATCCATAACACTTCCCATAAATACTCCCACTCCACCCTATCAAATGCCTTCTCTGCGTCCATTGCCGCCACTATCTCTGCCTCCCCCTCCACTGGGGGCATCATTATCACCCCTAATAGTCGTCGCACGTTAACATTCAGTTGTCTCCCTTTTACGAACCCTGTCTGGTCTTCGTGCACCACCCCCGGGACACAGTCCTCTATCCTCGATGCCAGTACCTTTGCCAACAATTTGGCGTCCACGTTCAACAATGAAATGGGTCTATAGGACCCGCACTGCAACGGATCTTTATCCCTCTTCAAAATGAACGATATCGTCGCCTCCGACATCGTCGGGGGTAGAGTCCCCCCTTTCCTGGCCTCATTGAACGTCCTCACCATCAACGGGGCCAACAAGTCCACATATTTTCTGTAATACTCCACCGGGAACCCGTCTGGTCCTGGGGCCTTCCCTGCTTGCATGCTTCCCAGTCCCTTAATAACCTCGTCCACCCCAATCGGTGCCCCAAGGCCTACCACCCCCCGCTCCTCCACTTTCGGGAACCTCAATTGGTCCAGGAACTGCCGCATCCCCTCCTCTCCCTCTGGGGGTTGAGACCTATACAGTTCCTCATAGAAGGTCTTGAACACCTCATTTATCTTTCTTGCCCTTCGCACCGTGTCTCCCCTTTCGTCTCTAATTCCTCCTATCTCCCTCGCTGCTGCCCTCTTTCGCAGTTGGTGCGCCAACAGGCGACTAGCCTTTTCCCCATATTCATACCTCCTCCCCTGTGCCTTCCTCCACAGTACCTCCGCCTTTCTGGTGGTCAGAAGGTCAAATTCCGTCTGGAGTCGTCTCCTCTCCCTGTACAATTCCTCCTCCGGGGTCTCTGCAAATTCCCTATCCACCCTTAAAATCTCCCCCAGTAATCTTTCCCTTTCCTTCGCCTCTGTTTTCCTTTTGTGGGCCCCAATGGAGATCAGCTCTCCTCTGACCACCGCTTTTAGTGCTTCCCATACCACTCCCACAGGGACCTCGCCGTCGTCATTGACCTCCAGATATCTCTCAATACACCCCCGCACTCTTGCACACACTCCCTCATCCGCCATCAGTCCCACATCTAATCGCCAGAGTGTTCTCTGCTCCCTTTCCTCTCCTAATTCCAGGTCCACCCAATGTGGGGCATGATCCGAAACCGCTATGGCTGAGTACTCAGCTTCTTCCACCCTAGAGATCAACGACCTTCCCAAAACAAAAAAATCTATCCGGGAGTACACTTTATGGACATGGGAGAAGAAGGAAAACTCCCTAGCCCTAGGTCTAAGAAATCGCCATGGATCCACTCCCCCCATTTGGTCCATAAACCCCTTAAGTACCTTGGCCGCTGCCGGCCTTCTTCCGGTCCTTGAGCTGGATCTATCTAGCCCCGGGTCCAGCACCGTATTAAAGTCCCCTCCTAAAATCAAGTTTCCTACCTCCAGGTCCGGTATACGCCCCAGCATCCGTCTCATAAATCCCGCATCGTCCCAGTTTGGGGCATACACGTTAACCAACACGACCTCCATTCCCTCCAGCCTGCCACTCACCATTACATAGCTACCTCCGCTATCTGCTACGATGTTCTTTGCTTCAAATGCGACCTGTTTCCCCACCAAAATGGCCACCCCTCTATTCTTTGCGTCCAGTCCTGAGTGGAACACCTGTCCCACCCATCCTTTCCTTAGCCTAACTTGGTCCGCCACCTTTAGGTGCGTCTCTTGGAGCATAACCACGTCTGCCCTTAGTCCTTTCAAATGCGCGAGCACTCTGGCCCTTTTTATCGGTCCGTTCAGGCCTCTCACGTTCCACGTGATCAGCCTCACTAGGGGGCTACCTGCCCCCCTCCCGTGTCGACTAGCCATTACCTTCTCTAGGCCAGTCCCATATCGTGCCACCGCGCTCCCGCTCGCTCCCCCAGCGTCGCACACCATCCCCGCCCACCCACTCTTTAGCCATTTCCTTTTGGATTTCCGCAGCAGCAACCCAGTTGTCCCCCCCTCCCTCCCCCCCTCCCCGCTAGATCTCTTTCCAGCATGATTGCTCCCCCCATATTACTTCCGTAAGTCAGCTGACTTCAACTGACCCCGGCTACTCCTGCTCATTCCTCGACCCCCCCCATGTGGGGAACTCCCATCCGCCTTGCGCCTGTCTTCCCGCCTTATTCTTTCTGGTGCGGGAACATCCCTTTACCTGACCCGCCTCTTATGGCGCAGCTCCCTTTCCCCTCCCCCTCCCCTTCCCCATTCTCCAACTATGTCCCGTCTTTCCCCCCTCACCGGCGCCCACATTTCCCCAATGTCTCCCCCCTTCCCTGTTTACTTCTCAATTAACTTCCACCGTAACATTAACAATAACATTTCCTGCAGCATCAGTCCCTCAGTTCCGATCCAATTTCTCTTCTTTGATGAAGGTCCATGCTTCCTCCGCCGTCTCGAAATAATGGTGTCTCTCCTGATACGTGACCCATAGTCTTGCCGGCTGCAGCATCCCGAACTTCACCTTCCTTTTATGCAACACCTCTTTGGCTCGGTTGAAGCTCGCCCTCCTTCTCGCCACCTCCGCACTCCAATCCTGGTATACCCGTACCACTGCATTCTCCCATCTGCTACTCCGCACCTTTTTAGCCCATCTCAGGACCTCTTCTCTATCCTTAAGGCGGTAAAATTGCACGATTATCGCCCTGGGTGGTTCTCCCGCTTTTGGTCTTCTCGCCGGAATCCGATTTGCCCACTCCACCTCCAAGGGGCCCGTAGGGGCCTCAGCACCCATCAGTGAGCTCAGCATCGTACTTGCGTACGCTCCACAGTCCACTCCTTCCACACCCTCAGGGAGACCCAGTATCCGAAGGTTCTTCCTTCGCGCTCCATTTTCTAGGGCTTCGATCCTTTCAGTACACTTTTTATGAAGTGCCTCGTGCGTCTGTGTCTTAACCGCCAGGCCCAGGATCCCGTCCTCAATATCTGTCACCTTCTGCTCCACCACACGGAGCTCTGTCTCCTGGGTCTTTAATGTCTCCTTGAGCCCCTCAATTGCCTGTAGCAACGGGGTCAGCACCTCCCTCTTCAGCAGCTCCACGCACCGTCTCACAATTTCATGCTCAGGCCCCCATGTCGCCTGCGCTTTCTCCGCCGCCATCTTGTACTTCTCTCTTTCTGACCCTTTGGTCGACGATTCCTCGCCCTGCAGCCGCCGCCGCCGGTTTTTTCCTCCTTTGTTTGGGGGGGACTCCCTTCTCACACGCCCCACACCGGGTTGTGTCGTCGAAAAATTCCCCGTTGGGGCTCTTAAAAGAGCCCGAAGGTCCGTCGGAGCTGGAGCCGCCGAAGCGTGCGGCTAGCTAGGCATCACCGCAACCGGAAGTCCCTTCAGTGGCCTTGATGAGGTCTTTTCACAGTTGTTCCCTCTGCTGCTAGAATTCACTTTTGATACAGGCCCTCAGGTCAGCTTGCAGCTTTAAGCTTGCCCTTCCCCCGCCTGCATGCTGGAAGAGGCCATGTTTATCCTGCAGTTGCAGCCAAATCTTTTACTGTTTCTGCGTGTGTCTGGCAACCAAGAGACATACCCTTCCTGGGGGACACTGTCGGGGGAATATTGCAGCCTTCTTCCCACACCGGGAAATGTCAAACAAATGCCGTGGGGGCCCTGTAAAAGAGCCCAAAAGTCCGTTCCAAGCAGGAGCTGCCGAATATGCGACCTAGCTCTGCATAGCCGCACCCGGAAGTGCCAGATCGGAGATTTATAAAGAGCGCATTCTGAGAGTCAGAGCGATGATTTTTAAAGAGCGGGAACCGAGAGTCAGAGCAGGGATTAAAAAAGAGCGAGAGATGAGAGTCACAGCAGAGATTTAAAAAGAGCAGGAGCTGAGAGCCAGAGTGGAGATTTAAAAAGAGCGGGAACTGAGAGTCAGAGCGGAGATATTTAAAGAGCCGGAGCTGAGAGCCAAAGTGGAGATCCATAAAGAGCCGTGGCTGAGAGTCAGAGTGGGGATTTGTAAAGAGCGGGAGCTGTGAGTCAGAGCGGAGAATTAAAAAGATCTGTAACTGAGAATCAGAGCGAAGATTTAAAAAGAGCGGGAGCTGAGAGTCAGAGTGGACATTTATAAAGAGCGGGAGCTGGGAGCAAGAGCGCAGACTTCTAAAGAGCGGGAGCTGAGAGTCAGAGCGGAGTTTTAAAAAGAGTGGGAGCTGAGTGTCAGAGCGGAGATTTATAAAGAGCGGGAGCTGAGGGTCATGGTGGAGGTTTAAAAAAAGCGGGAGCTGAGGGTCAGAGCGTAAATTTATAAAGAGCACTTGCTGAGAGTCAGAGCGCAGATTTAAAAGGAGCGGGAGCAGAGTGTCCGAACGGAGTTTTAAAAAGAGCGGGATCTGAGAGTCAGAGCGGAGATTTATAAAGAGCGGGAGCTGGGAGCAAGAGCGGAGACGTCTAAAGAGCGGGAGCTGAGAGTCAGAGCGGAGATTTATAAAGAGCTGGAGCTCAGAGTCAGAGCGGAGTTTTAAAAAGAGGGGGAGCTGAGTGTCAGAGCGGAGATTTATAAAGAGCGGGAGCTGAGGGTCAGGGCGGAGGTTTAAAAAGAGCGGGAGCTGAGGGTCAAAGCGTAAATTTATAAAGAGCGCTTGCTGAGAGTCAGAGCGGAGATTTAAAAGGAGCGGGAGCCGAGAGTCAGAACGGGGTTTTAAAAAGAGCGGGAACTGAGAATCAGAGCGGACATTTAAAAAGAGCTGGAGCTGACAGTAAGAGCAGAGGTTTAAAAAGAGGGGAGCTGAGTCAGAGAGGGAGATTTATAAAGAGTGGGAGCAGAGAGTCAGCGGAGATTTATAAAGAGCGGGAGCTGAGAGTCCGAGCAGAGATTTAAAAAGGTCGGGAGATGAGAGTCACAGCAGAGATTTAAAAAGAGTAGGAGCTGAGAGTCAGAGCGGAGATTTTAAAAAAGCGGGAGCTGAGGGTCAGGGCGGAGGTTTAAAAAAAGCGGGAGCTGAGGGTCAGAGCGTAAATTTATAAAGAGCGCTTGCTGAGAGTCAGAGCAGAGATTTAAAAAGAGCTGGAGCAGAGAGTCAGAGCGCGGATTTAAAAACAGTGGGAGATGGGAGTCGCAGCAGAGATTTAAAAAGAGTAAGAGCTGAGTGTCAGAGCGGAGTTTTATAAAGAGCGGGAGCTGAGGGTCAGGGCCAAGGTTTAAAAAAAGCGGGAGCTGAGGGTCAGAGCGTAAATTTATAAAGAGCGCTTGCTGAGAGTCAGAGCGGAGATTAAAAAGGAGCGGGAGCCGAGAGTCCGAACGGAGTTTTAAAAAGAGCGGGATCTGAGAGACAGAGTGGAAATTTAAAAAGAGCGGGATCTGAGGGTCAGAGCGGTGATTTATAAAGAGCGAAGCTCAGAGTTAGAGCGGAGATTTAAAAGGAGCGGGTGCTGAATGTCAGATCGGAGATTTATAAAGAGCGAAGCACAGAGTCAGAGCGGAGATTTAAAAGGAGCGAGTGCCGAGAGTCCGAACGGAGTTCTAAAAAGAGCGGGATCTGACAGTCGGAATGAAAATTTAAAAAGAGCGGGTTCTGAGAGTTGAACGGAAATTTAAAAAGAGCGGGAGCTGAGAGTCAGAGCGGCAGATTTAAAAAGAACAGGAGCTGACAGCCAGAGCGGAGATTTGAAAAGAGCTGGAGCAGAGAGTCAGAGCGGAGATTTAAAAACAGCTGGAGCAGAGAGTCAGAGCCGTGATTTAAAAAAAGCGGGAGCTGAGAGTCAGAGCGGAGATTTAAAAGGAGCGAGTGCCGAGAGTCCGAATGGAGTTCTAAAAAGAGCGGGATCTGACAGTCGGAATGAAAATTTAAAAAGAGCGGGTTCTGAGAGTTGAACGGAAATTTAAAAAGAGCGGGAGCTGAGAGTCAGAGCGGAGATTTAAAAACAGCTGGAGCAGAGAGTCAGAGCCGTGATTTTAAAAAAGCGGGAGCTGAGAGTCTGAGCGGAGATTTTAAAAAAGCAGGAGCTGAGAGTCAGGGCGGCTGATTTAAAACGAGATGCAGCTGACAGACAGTGCGGAGATTTATAAAGAGAGGAAGGTGAGAGTCAGCAGATATTTAAAGAGCCGTAGCTGAGAGCCAAAGTGGTGATTCATAAAGAGCCAGAGCTGAGAGTCAGAGTGGGGATTTGTAAAGAGCGTGAGTTCACAGTCAGAGCGGAGATATTTAAAGAGCCTGAGCTGAGAGCCAAAGTGGAAATTCATAAAGAGCCGGAGCTGAGAGTCAGAGTGGGGATTTGTAAAGAGCGGGAGCTGAGGGTCAGGGCGGAGGTTTAAAAAAAGCGGGAGCTCAGGGTCAGAGCGTAAATTTATAAAGAGCGCTTGCTGAGAGTCAGAGCGGAGATTTAAAAGGAGCGGGAGCCGAGAGTCCGATCGGAGTTTTAAAAAGAGTGGGATCTGAGAGTCAGAGTGGAAATTTAAAAAGAGCGGGAGCTGAGGGTCAGAGCGGAGATTTATAAAGAGCGAAGCTCAGAGTCAGAGCGGAGATTTAAAAGGAGCGAGTGCCGAGAGTCCGAACGGAGTTCTAAAAAGAGCGGGATCTGACAGTCGGAATGAAAATTTAAAAAGAGCGGGATCTGAGAGTCAGAACGGAAATTTAAAAAGAGCGGGAGCTGAGAGTCAGAGCGGCAGATTTAAAAAGAAGGGGAGCTGAGAGCCAGAGCGGAGATTTGAAAAGAGCTGGAGCAGAGAGTCAGAGCGGAGATTTAAAAACAGCTGGAGCAGAGAGTCAGAGCCGTGATTTAAAAAGAGCGGGAGCTGAGAGTCTGAGCGGAGATTTTAAAAAAGCAGGAGCTGTGAGTCAGAGCGGCAGATTTAAAAAGAGATGCAGCTGACAGACAGTGCGGAGATTTATAAAGAGTGGAAGGTGAGAGTCAGCAGATATTTAAAAAGAGCTGGAGCTGAGAGTCAGAGTGGAGATTTAATAAGAGCGGCAGCTGGGACAGTGCGCAGATTTAAAAAGAGCGGGAGCTGAGAGTCAGCAGAGATTTAAAAAGAGCGGCAGATCGAAGTCAGAGTGGAGATATATAAAGAGCCGGAGCTGAGAGTCAGTGCGGAGATTTATAAAGAGCGGGAGCTGAGAGCCCGAACGGAGATATATAAAGAGCAGGAGCTGAGAGTCAGATCGGAGATTTATAAAGAGCGCGTGCTGAGAGTCAGAGCGATGATTTTTAAAGAGCTGGAACCGAGAGTCAGAGCAGGGTTTAAAAAGAGCGGGAGATGAGATCAGAGCAGAGATTTATAAAGAGCGGGAGTTGAGAGCCAGAACGGAGATATATAAAGAGCAGGAACTGAGAGTCAGATCGGAGATTTATAAAGAGCGCGTGCTGAGAGTCAGAGCGATGATTTTTAAAGAGCGGGAGCTGAGAGTCAGAGTGGAGATTTATAAAGAGCGTGAGCTGAGAGTCAGAGCGAGACTTCTAAAGAGCGCGAGCTGAGAGTCAGAGCGGAGATTTATAAAGAGCAGGAACCGAGAGACAGAGCAGAGATTTAAAAAGAACGGGAGATGAGAGCCAGAGCGGAGATTTAAAAAGAGTGGGAGCTGAGAGCCAGAGCGGAGATATATAAAGAGCGGGTGCTGGGAGTCAGATCGGAGGTTTATAAAGAGCGCGTGCTGAGAGTCAGAGCGGTGATTTATAAAGAGCGGGAACCGAGAGTCAGAGCAGAGATTTAAAAAGAGTGGGAGATGAGAGTCACAGCAGAGATTTAAAAAGAGCAGGATCTGAGAGGCAGAGTGGAGATTTAAAAAGAGCAGGAACTGAGAGTCAGAGCGGATATTTAAAAAGAGCTGGAGCTGATAGTCAGAGCGGAGGTATAGAAAGAGCGGAGCTGAGTCAGAGAGGGAGATTTATAAAGAATGGGAACAGAGGGTTAGCGTGGAGATTTAAATAGAGTGTGAGCTGAGAGTCAGAGCGGAGATTTAAAAAGAGCAGGGGCAGAGAGCCAGAGTGGAGATTTAAAAAGAGCAGGAACTGAGAGTCAGAGCGGACATTTAAAAAGAGCTGGAGCAGAGAGTAAGAGCGGAGGTTTAAAAAGAGCGGAGCTGAGTCAGAGAGGGAGATTTATAAAGAGTGGGAGCAGAGAGTCAGCGGAGATTTATAAAGAGCGGGAGCTGAGAGTCCGAGCGGAGATTTAAAAAGATCGGGAGATGAGAGTCACAGCAGAGATTTAAAAAGAGCAGGAGCTGAGAGTCAGAGCGGAGATTTTAAAAAAGCGGGAGCTGAGAGTCAGAGTGGCAGATTTAAAAAGAATGGGATCAGAGAGTCAGAGCAGAGATTTAAAAAGAGCTGGATTAGAGAGTCAGAGCGGAGATTTAAAAAGAGCGGGAGATCAGAGTCACAGCAGAGATTTATAAAGAGCAGGAGCTGAGAGTCAGAGCGGAGGTTTTAAAAAAGCGGGAGCTGAGAGTTAGAGCGGCAGGTTTAAAAAGAAGGGGACCTGAGAGCCAGAGCGGAGATTTAAAAAGAGCTGGAGCAGAGAGTCAGAGCGCGGATTTAAAAACAGTGGGAGATGGGAGTCGCAGCAGAGATTTAAAAGGAGGAAGAGCTGAGTGTCAGAGCGGAGTTTTATAAAGTGCGGGAGCTGAGGGTCAGGGCCAAGGTTTAAAAAAAGCGGGAGCTGAGGGTCAGAGCGTAAATTTATAAAGAGCGCTTGCTGAGAGTCAGAGCGGAGATTAAAAAGGAGCGGGAGCCGAGAGTCCGAACGGAGTTTTAAAAAGAGCGGGATCTGAGAGACAGAGTGGAAATTTAAAAAGAGCGGGATCTGAGGGTCAGAGCGGTGATTTATAAAGAGCGAAGCTCAGAGTTAGAGCGGAGATTTAAAAGGAGCGGGTGCTGAATGTCAGATCGGAGATTTATAAAGAGCGAAGCACAGAGTCAGAGCGGAGATTTAAAAGGAGCGAGTGCCGAGAGTCCGAATGGAGTTCTAAAAAGAGCGGGATCTGACAGTCGGAATGAAAATTTAAAAAGAGCGGGTTCTGAGAGTTGAACGGAAATTTAAAAAGAGCGGGAGCTGAGAGTCAGAGCGGAGATTTAAAAACAGCTGGAGCAGAGAGTCAGAGCCGTGATTTTAAAAAAGCGGGAGCTGAGAGTCTGAGCGGAGATTTTAAAAAAGCAGGAGCTGAGAGTCAGGGCGGCTGATTTAAAACGAGATGCAGCTGACAGACAGTGCGGAGATTTATAAAGAGAGGAAGGTGAGAGTCAGCAGATATTTAAAGAGCCGTAGCTGAGAGCCAAAGTGGTGATTCATAAAGAGCCAGAGCTGAGAGTCAGAGTGGGGATTTGTAAAGAGCGTGAGTTCACAGTCAGAGCGGAGATATTTAAAGAGCCTGAGCTGAGAGCCAAAGTGGAAATTCATAAAGAGCCGGAGCTGAGAGTCAGAGTGGGGATTTGTAAAGAGCGGGAGCTGAGGGTCAGGGCGGAGGTTTAAAAAAAGCGGGAGCTCAGGGTCAGAGCGTAAATTTATAAAGAGCGCTTGCTGAGAGTCAGAGCGGAGATTTAAAAGGAGCGGGAGCCGAGAGTCCGATCGGAGTTTTAAAAAGAGTGGGATCTGAGAGTCAGAGTGGAAATTTAAAAAGGGCGGGAGCTGAGGGTCAGAGCGGAGATTTATAAAGAGCGAAGCTCAGAGTCAGAGCGGAGATTTAAAAGGAGCGAGTGCCGAGAGTCCGAACGGAGTTCTAAAAAGAGCGGGATCTGACAGTCGGAATGAAAATTTAAAAAGAGCGGGTTCTGAGAGTTGAACGGAAATTTAAAAAGAGCGGGAGCTGAGAGTCAGAGCGGCAGATTTAAAAAGAACAGGAGCTGACAGCCAGAGCGGAGATTTGAAAAGAGCTGGAGCAGAGAGTCAGAGCGGAGATTTAAAAACAGCTGGAGCAGAGAGTCAGAGCCGTGATTTAAAAAAAGCGGGAGCTGAGAGTCTGAGCGGAGATTTTAAAAAAGCAGGAGCTGAGAGTCAGGGCGGCTGATTTAAAACGAGATGCAGCTGACAGACAGTGCGGAGATTTATAAAGAGAGGAAGGTGAGAGTCAGCAGATATTTAAAGAGCCGTAGCTGAGAGCCAAAGTGGTGATTCATAAAGAGCCAGAGCTGAGAGTCAGAGTGGGGATTTGTAAAGAGCGTGAGTTCACAGTCAGAGCGGAGATATTTAAAGAGCCTGAGCTGAGAGCCAAAGTGGAAATTCATAAAGAGCCGGAGCTGAGAGTCAGAGTGGGGATTTGTAAAGAGCGGGAGCTGAGGGTCAGGGCGGAGGTTTAAAAAAAGCGGGAGCTCAGGGTCAGAGCGTAAATTTATAAAGAGCGCTTGCTGAGAGTCAGAGCGGAGATTTAAAAGGAGCGGGAGTTGAGAGTCCGATCGGAGTTTTAAAAAGAGTGGGATCTGAGAGTCAGAGTGGAAATTTAAAAAGAGCGGGAGCTGAGGGTCAGAGCGGAGATTTATAAAGAGCGAAGCTCAGAGTCAGAGCGGAGATTTAAAAGGAGCGAGTGCCGAGAGTCCGAACGGAGTTCTAAAAAGAGCGGGATCTGACAGTCGGAATGAAAATTTAAAAAGAGCGGGATCTGAGAGTCAGAACGGAAATTTAAAAAGAGCGGGAGCTGAGAGTCAGAGCGGCAGATTTAAAAAGAAGGGGAGCTGAGAGCCAGAGCGGAGATTTGAAAAGAGCTGGAGCAGAGAGTCAGAGCGGAGATTTAAAAACAGCTGGAGCAGAGAGTCAGAGCCGTGATTTAAAAAGAGCGGGAGCTGAGAGTCTGAGCGGAGATTTTAAAAAAGCAGGAGCTGTGAGTCAGAGCGGCAGATTTAAAAAGAGATGCAGCTGACAGACAGTGCGGAGATTTATAAAGAGTGGAAGGTGAGAGTCAGCAGATATTTAAAAAGAGCTGGAGCTGAGAGTCAGAGTGGAGATTTAATAAGAGCGGCAGCTGGGACAGTGCGCAGATTTAAAAAGAGCGGGAGCTGAGAGTCAGCAGAGATTTAAAAAGAGCGGCAGATCGAAGTCAGAGTGGAGATATATAAAGAGCCGGAGCTGAGAGTCAGTGCGGAGATTTATAAAGAGCGGGAGCTGAGAGCCCGAACGGAGATATATAAAGAGCAGGAGCTGAGAGTCAGATCGGAGATTTATAAAGAGCGCGTGCTGAGAGTCAGAGCGATGATTTTTAAAGAGCTGGAACCGAGAGTCAGAGCAGGGTTTAAAAAGAGCGGGAGATGAGATCAGAGCAGAGATTTATAAAGAGCGGGAGTTGAGAGCCAGAACGGAGATATATAAAGAGCAGGAACTGAGAGTCAGATCGGAGATTTATAAAGAGCGCGTGCTGAGAGTCAGAGCGATGATTTTTAAAGAGTGGGAGCTGAGAGTCAGAGTGGAGATTTATAAAGAGCGGGAGCTGAGAGTCAGAGCGAGACTTCTAAAGAGCGCGAGCTGAGAGTCAGAGCGGAGATTTATAAAGAGCAGGAACCGAGAGACAGAGCAGAGATTTAAAAAGAACGGGAGATGAGAGCCAGAGCGGAGATTTAAAAAGAGTGGGAGCTGAGAGCCAGAGCGGAGATATATAAAGAGCGGGTGCTGGGAGTCAGTTCGGAGGTTTATAAAGAGCGCGTGCTGAGAGTCAGAGCGGTGATTTATAAAGAGCGGGAACCGAGAGTCAGAGCAGAGATTTAAAAAGAGTGGGAGATGAGAGTCACAGCAGAGATTTAAAAAGAGCAGGATCTGAGAGTCAGAGCGGAGATTTTAAAAAAGCGGGAGCTGAGAGTCAGAGTGGCAGATTTAAAAAGAATGGGATCAGAGAGTCAGAGCAGAGATTTAAAAAGAGCTGGATTAGAGAGTCAGAGCGGAGATTTAAAAAGAGCGGGAGATCAGAGTCACAGCAGAGATTTATAAAGAGCAGGAGCTGAGAGTCAGAGCGGAGGTTTTAAAAAAGCGGGAGCTGAGAGTTAGAGCGGCAGGTTTAAAAAGAAGGGGACCTGAGAGCCAGAGCGGAGATTTAAAAAGAGCTGGAGCAGAGAGTCAGAGCGCGGATTTAAAAACAGTGGGAGATGGGAGTCGCAGCAGAGATTTAAAAAGAGGAAGAGCTGAGTGTCAGAGCGGAGTTTTATAAAGTGCGGGAGCTGAGGGTCAGGGCCAAGGTTTAAAAAAAGCGGGAGCTGAGGGTCAGAGCGTAAATTTATAAAGAGCGCTTGCTGAGAGTCAGAGCGGAGATTAAAAAGGAGCGGGAGCCGAGAGTCCGAACGGAGTTTTAAAAAGAGCGGGATCTGAGAGACAGAGTGGAAATTTAAAAAGAGCGGGATCTGAGGGTCAGAGCGGTGATTTATAAAGAGCGAAGCTCAGAGTTAGAGCGGAGATTTAAAAGGAGCGGGTGCTGAATGTCAGATCGGAGATTTATAAAGAGCGAAGCACAGAGTCAGAGCGGAGATTTAAAAGGAGCGAGTGCCGAGAGTCCGAACGGAGTTCTAAAAAGAGCGGGATCTGACAGTCGGAATGAAAATTTAAAAAGAGCGGGTTCTGAGAGTTGAACGGAAATTTAAAAAGAGCTGGAGCAGAGAGTCAGAGCGGAGATTTAAAAACAGCTGGAGCAGAGAGTCAGAGCCGTGATTTAAAAAGAGCGGGAGCTGAGAGTCTGAGCGGAGATTTTAAAAAAGCAGGAGCTGTGAGTCAGAGCGGCAGATTTAAAAAGAGATGCAGCTGACAGACAGTGCGGAGATTTATAAAGAGTGGAAGGTGAGAGTCAGCAGATATTTAAAAAGAGCTGGAGCTGAGAGTCAGAGTGGAGATTTAATAAGAGCGGCAGCTGGGACAGTGCGCAGATTTAAAAAGAGCGGGAGCTGAGAGTCAGCAGAGATTTAAAAAGAGCGGCAGATCGAAGTCAGAGTGGAGATATATAAAGAGCCGGAGCTGAGAGTCAGTGCGGAGATTTATAAAGAGCGGGAGCTGAGAGCCCGAACGGAGATATATAAAGAGAAGGAGCTGAGAGTCAGATCGGAGATTTATAAAGAGCGCGTGCTGAGAGTCAGAGCGATGATTTTTAAAGAGCTGGAACCGAGAGTCAGAGCAGGGTTTAAAAAGAGCGGGAGATGAGATCAGAGCAGAGATTTATAAAGAGCGGGAGTTGAGAGCCAGAACGGAGATATATAAAGAGCAGGAACTGAGAGTCAGATCGGAGATTTATAAAGAGCGCGTGCTGAGAGTCAGAGCGATGATTTTTAAAGAGCGGGAGCTGAGAGTCAGAGTGGAGATTTATAAAGAGCGGGAGCTGAGAGTCAGAGCGAGACTTCTAAAGAGCGCGAGCTGAGAGTCAGAGCGGAGATTTATAAAGAGCGGGAACCGAGAGACAGAGCAGAGATTTAAAAAGAACGGGAGATGAGAGCCAGAACGGAGATTTAAAAAGAGTGGGAGCTGAGAGCCAGAGCGGAGATTTAAAAACAGCTGGAGCAGAGAGTCAGAGCCGTGATTTAAAAAGAGCGGGAGCTGAGAGTCTGAGCGGAGATTTTAAAAAAGCAGGAGCTGTGAGTCAGAGCGGCAGATTTAAAAAGAGATGCAGCTGACAGACAGTGCGGAGATTTATAAAGAGTGGAAGGTGAGAGTCAGCAGATATTTAAAAAGAGCTGGAGCTGAGAGTCAGAGTGGAGATTTAATAAGAGCGGCAGCTGGGACAGTGCGCAGATTTAAAAAGAGCGGGAGCTGAGAGTCAGCAGAGATTTAAAAAGAGCGGCAGATCGAAGTCAGAGTGGAGGTATATAAAGAGCCGGAGCTGAGAGTCAGTGCGGAGATTTATAAAGAGCGGGAGCTGAGAGCCCGAACGGAGATATATAAAGAGCAGGAGCTGAGAGTCAGATCGGAGATTTATAAAGAGCGCGTGCTGAGAGTCAGAGCGATGATTTTTAAAGAGCGGGAGCTGAGAGTCAGAGTGGAGATTTATAAAGAGCGGGAGCTGAGAGTCAGAGCGAGACTTCTAAAGAGCGCGAGCTGAGAGTCAGAGCGGAGATTTATAAAGAGCGGGAACCGAGAGACAGAGCAGAGATTTAAAAAGAACGGGAGATGAGAGCCAGAGCGGAGATTTAAAAAGAGTGGGAGCTGAGAGCCAGAGCGGAGATTTATAAAGAGCGGGTGCTGGGAGTCAGATCGGAGGTTTATAAAGAGCGCGTGCTGAGAGTCAGAGCGGTGATTTATAAAGAGCGGGAACCGAGAGTCAGAGCAGAGATTTAAAAAGAGTGGGAGATGAGAGTCACAGCAGAGATTTAAAAAGAGCAGGATCTGAGAGGCAGAGTGGAGATTTAAAAAGAGCAGGAACTGAGAGTCAGAGCGGATATTTAAAAAGAGCTGGAGCTGATAGTCAGAGCGGAGGTATAGAAAGAGCGGAGCTGAGTCAGAGAGGGAGATTTATAAAGAATGGGAACAGAGGGTTAGCGTGGAGATTTAAATAGAGTGTGAGCTGAGAGTCAGAGCGGAGATTTAAAAAGAGCAGGGGCAGAGAGCCAGAGTGGAGATTTAAAAAGAGCAGGAACTGAGAGTCAGAGCGGACATTTAAAAAGAGCTGGAGCAGAGAGTAAGAGCGGAGGTTTAAAAAGAGCGGAGCTGAGTCAGAGAGGTAGATTTATAAAGAGTGGGAGCAGAGAGTCAGCGGAGATTTATAAAGAGCGGGAGCTGAGAGTCCGAGCGGAGATTTAAAAAGATCGGGAGATGAGAGTCACAGCAGAGATTTAAAAAGAGCAGGAGCTGAGAGTCAGAGCGGAGTTTTAAAAAGAGTGGGAGCTGAGTGTCAGAGCGGAGATTTATAAAGAGCGGGAGCTGAGGGTCATGGTGGAGGTTTAAAAAAAGCGGGAGCTGAGGGTCAGAGCGTAAATTTATAAAGAGCACTTGCTGAGAGTCAGAGCGCAGATTTAAAAGGAGCGGGAGCAGAGTGTCCGAACGGAGTTTTAAAAAGAGCGGGATCTGAGAGTCAGAGCGGAGATTTATAAAGAGCGGGAGCTGGGAGCAAGAGCGGAGACGTCTAAAGAGCGGGAGCTGAGAGTCAGAGCGGAGATTTATAAAGAGCTGGAGCTCAGAGTCAGAGCGGAGTTTTAAAAAGAGGGGGAGCTGAGTGTCAGAGCGGAGATTTATAAAGAGCGGGAGCTGAGGGTCAGGGCGGAGGTTTAAAAAGAGCGGGAGCTGAGGGTCAAAGCGTAAATTTATAAAGAGCGCTTGCTGAGAGTCAGAGCGGAGATTTAAAAGGAGCGGGAGCCGAGAGTCAGAACGGGGTTTTAAAAAGAGCGGGAACTGAGAATCAGAGCGGACATTTAAAAAGAGCTGGAGCTGACAGTAAGAGCAGAGGTTTAAAAAGAGGGGAGCTGAGTCAGAGAGGGAGATTTATAAAGAGTGGGAGCAGAGAGTCAGCGGAGATTTATAAAGAGCGGGAGCTGAGAGTCCGAGCAGAGATTTAAAAAGGTCGGGAGATGAGAGTCACAGCAGAGATTTAAAAAGAGTAGGAGCTGAGAGTCAGAGCGGAGATTTTAAAAAAGCGGGAGCTGAGGGTCAGGGCGGAGGTTTAAAAAAAGCGGGAGCTGAGGGTCAGAGCGTAAATTTATAAAGAGCGCTTGCTGAGAGTCAGAGCAGAGATTTAAAAAGAGCTGGAGCAGAGAGTCAGAGCGCGGATTTAAAAACAGTGGGAGATGGGAGTCGCAGCAGAGATTTAAAAAGAGTAAGAGCTGAGTGTCAGAGCGGAGTTTTATAAAGAGCGGGAGCTGAGGGTCAGGGCCAAGGTTTAAAAAAAGCGGGAGCTGAGGGTCAGAGCGTAAATTTATAAAGAGCGCTTGCTGAGAGTCAGAGCGGAGATTAAAAAGGAGCGGGAGCCGAGAGTCCGAACGGAGTTTTAAAAAGAGCGGGATCTGAGAGACAGAGTGGAAATTTAAAAAGAGCGGGATCTGAGGGTCAGAGCGGTGATTTATAAAGAGCGAAGCTCAGAGTTAGAGCGGAGATTTAAAAGGAGCGGGTGCTGAATGTCAGATCGGAGATTTATAAAGAGCGAAGCACAGAGTCAGAGCGGAGATTTAAAAGGAGCGAGTGCCGAGAGTCCGAACGGAGTTCTAAAAAGAGCGGGATCTGACAGTCGGAATGAAAATTTAAAAAGAGCGGGTTCTGAGAGTTGAACGGAAATTTAAAAAGAGCGGGAGCTGAGAGTCAGAGCGGCAGATTTAAAAAGAACAGGAGCTGACAGCCAGAGCGGAGATTTGAAAAGAGCTGGAGCAGAGAGTCAGAGCGGAGATTTAAAAACAGCTGGAGCAGAGAGTCAGAGCCGTGATTTAAAAAAAGCGGGAGCTGAGAGTCTGAGCGGAGATTTTAAAAAAGCAGGAGCTGAGAGTCAGGGCGGCTGATTTAAAACGAGATGCAGCTGACAGACAGTGCGGAGATTTATAAAGAGAGGAAGGTGAGAGTCAGCAGATATTTAAAGAGCCGTAGCTGAGAGCCAAAGTGGTGATTCATAAAGAGCCAGAGCTGAGAGTCAGAGTGGGGATTTGTAAAGAGCGTGAGTTCACAGTCAGAGCGGAGATATTTAAAGAGCCTGAGCTGAGAGCCAAAGTGGAAATTCATAAAGAGCCGGAGCTGAGAGTCAGAGTGGGGATTTGTAAAGAGCGGGAGCTGAGGGTCAGGGCGGAGGTTTAAAAAAAGCGGGAGCTCAGGGTCAGAGCGTAAATTTATAAAGAGCGCTTGCTGAGAGTCAGAGCGGAGATTTAAAAGGAGCGGGAGTTGAGAGTCCGATCGGAGTTTTAAAAAGAGTGGGATCTGAGAGTCAGAGTGGAAATTTAAAAAGAGCGGGAGCTGAGGGTCAGAGCGGAGATTTATAAAGAGCGAAGCTCAGAGTCAGAGCGGAGATTTAAAAGGAGCGAGTGCCGAGAGTCCGAACGGAGTTCTAAAAAGAGCGGGATCTGACAGTCGGAATGAAAATTTAAAAAGAGCGGGATCTGAGAGTCAGAACGGAAATTTAAAAAGAGCGGGAGCTGAGAGTCAGAGCGGCAGATTTAAAAAGAAGGGGAGCTGAGAGCCAGAGCGGAGATTTGAAAAGAGCTGGAGCAGAGAGTCAGAGCGGAGATTTAAAAACAGCTGGAGCAGAGAGTCAGAGCCGTGATTTAAAAAGAGCGGGAGCTGAGAGTCTGAGCGGAGATTTTAAAAAAGCAGGAGCTGTGAGTCAGAGCGGCAGATTTAAAAAGAGATGCAGCTGACAGACAGTGCGGAGATTTATAAAGAGTGGAAGGTGAGAGTCAGCAGATATTTAAAAAGAGCTGGAGCTGAGAGTCAGAGTGGAGATTTAATAAGAGCGGCAGCTGGGACAGTGCGCAGATTTAAAAAGAGCGGGAGCTGAGAGTCAGCAGAGATTTAAAAAGAGCGGCAGATCGAAGTCAGAGTGGAGATATATAAAGAGCCGGAGCTGAGAGTCAGTGCGGAGATTTATAAAGAGCGGGAGCTGAGAGCCCGAACGGAGATATATAAAGAGCAGGAGCTGAGAGTCAGATCGGAGATTTATAAAGAGCGCGTGCTGAGAGTCAGAGCGATGATTTTTAAAGAGCTGGAACCGAGAGTCAGAGCAGGGTTTAAAAAGAGCGGGAGATGAGATCAGAGCAGAGATTTATAAAGAGCGGGAGTTGAGAGCCAGAACGGAGATATATAAAGAGCAGGAACTGAGAGTCAGATCGGAGATTTATAAAGAGCGCGTGCTGAGAGTCAGAGCGATGATTTTTAAAGAGCGGGAGCTGAGAGTCAGAGTGGAGATTTATAAAGAGCGGGAGCTGAGAGTCAGAGCGAGACTTCTAAAGAGCGCGAGCTGAGAGTCAGAGCGGAGATTTATAAAGAGCAGGAACCGAGAGACAGAGCAGAGATTTAAAAAGAACGGGAGATGAGAGCCAGAGCGGAGATTTAAAAAGAGTGGGAGCTGAGAGCCAGAGCGGAGATATATAAAGAGCGGGTGCTGGGAGTCAGATCGGAGGTTTATAAAGAGCGCGTGCTGAGAGTCAGAGCGGTGATTTATAAAGAGCGGGAACCGAGAGTCAGAGCAGAGATTTAAAAAGAGTGGGAGATGAGAGTCACAGCAGAGATTTAAAAAGAGCAGGATCTGAGAGGCAGAGTGGAGATTTAAAAAGAGCAGGAACTGAGAGTCAGAGCGGATATTTAAAAAGAGCTGGAGCTGATAGTCAGAGCGGAGGTATAGAAAGAGCGGAGCTGAGTCAGAGAGGGAGATTTATAAAGAATGGGAACAGAGGGTTAGCGTGGAGATTTAAATAGAGTGTGAGCTGAGAGTCAGAGCGGAGATTTAAAAAGAGCAGGGGCAGAGAGCCAGAGTGGAGATTTAAAAAGAGCAGGAACTGAGAGTCAGAGCGGACATTTAAAAAGAGCTGGAGCAGAGAGTAAGAGCGGAGGTTGAAAAAGAGCGGAGCTGAGTCAGAGAGGGAGATTTATAAAGAGCGGGAGCTGAGAGTCCGAGCGGAGATTTAAAAAGATCGGGAGATGAGAGTCACAGCAGAGATTTAAAAAGAGCAGGAGCTGAGAGTCAGAGCGGAGATTTTAAAAAAGCGGGAGCTGAGAGTCAGAGTGGCAGATTTAAAAAGAATGGGATCAGAGAGTCAGAGCAGAGATTTAAAAAGAGCTGGATTAGAGAGTCAGAGCGGAGATTTAAAAAGAGCGGGAGATCAGAGTCACAGCAGAGATTTATAAAGAGCAGGAGCTGAGAGTCAGAGCGGAGGTTTTAAAAAAGCGGGAGCTGAGAGTTAGAGCGGCAGGTTTAAAAAGAAGGGGACCTGAGAGCCAGAGCGGAGATTTAAAAAGAGCTGGAGCAGAGTCAGAGCGCGGATTTAAAAACAGTGGGAGATGGGAGTCGCAGCAGAGATTTAAAAAGAGGAAGAGCTGAGTGTCAGAGCGGAGTTTTATAAAGTGCGGGAGCTGAGGGTCAGGGCCAAGGTTTAAAAAAAGCGGGAGCTGAGGGTCAGAGCGTAAATTTATAAAGAGCGCTTGCTGAGAGTCAGAGCGGAGATTAAAAAGGAGCGGGAGCCGAGAGTCCGAACGGAGTTTTAAAAAGAGCGGGATCTGAGAGACAGAGTGGAAATTTAAAAAGAGCGGGATCTGAGGGTCAGAGCGGTGATTTATAAAGAGCGAAGCTCAGAGTTAGAGCGGAGATTTAAAAGGAGCGGGTGCTGAATGTCAGATCGGAGATTTATAAAGAGCGAAGCACAGAGTCAGAGCGGAGATTTAAAAGGAGCGAGTGCCGAGAGTCCGAACGGAGTTCTAAAAAGAGCGGGATCTGACAGTCGGAATGAAAATTTAAAAAGAGCGGGTTCTGAGAGTTGAATGGAAATTTAAAAAGAGCGGGAGCTGAGAGTCAGAGCGGAGATTTAAAAACAGCTGGAGCAGAGAGTCAGAGCCGTGATTTTAAAAAAGCGGGAGCTGAGAGTCTGAGCGGAGATTTTAAAAAAGCAGGAGCTGAGAGTCAGGGCGGCTGATTTAAAACGAGATGCAGCTGACAGACAGTGCGGAGATTTATAAAGAGAGGAAGGTGAGAGTCAGCAGATATTTAAAGAGCCGTAGCTGAGAGCCAAAGTGGTGATTCATAAAGAGCCAGAGCTGAGAGTCAGAGTGGGGATTTGTAAAGAGCGTGAGTTCACAGTCAGAGCGGAGATATTTAAAGAGCCTGAGCTGAGAGCCAAAGTGGAAATTCATAAAGAGCCGGAGCTGAGAGTCAGAGTGGGGATTTGTAAAGAGCGGGAGCTGAGGGTCAGGGCGGAGGTTTAAAAAAAGCGGGAGCTCAGGGTCAGAGCGTAAATTTATAAAGAGCGCTTGCTGAGAGTCAGAGCGGAGATTTAAAAGGAGCGGGAGCCGAGAGTCCGATCGGAGTTTTAAAAAGAGTGGGATCTGAGAGTCAGAGTGGAAATTTAAAAAGAGCGGGAGCTGAGGGTCAGAGCGGAGATTTATAAAGAGCGAAGCTCAGAGTCAGAGCGGAGATTTAAAAGGAGCGAGTGCCGAGAGTCCGAACGGAGTTCTAAAAAGAGCGGAATCTGACAGTCGGAATGAAAATTTAAAAAGAGCGGGATCTGAGAGTCAGAACGGAAATTTAAAAAGAGCGGGAGCTGAGAGTCAGAGCGGCAGATTTAAAAAGAAGGGGAGCTGAGAGCCAGAGCGGAGATTTGAAAAGAGCTGGAGCAGAGAGTCAGAGCGGAGATTTAAAAACAGCTGGAGCAGAGAGTCAGAGCCGTGATTTAAAAAGAGCGGGAGCTGAGAGTCTGAGCGGAGATTTTAAAAAAGCAGGAGCTGTGAGTCAGAGCGGCAGATTTAAAAAGAGATGCAGCTGACAGACAGTGCGGAGATTTATAAAGAGTGGAAGGTGAGAGTCAGCAGATATTTAAAAAGAGCTGGAGCTGAGAGTCAGAGTGGAGATTTAATAAGAGCGGCAGCTGGGACAGTGCGCAGATTTAAAAAGAGCGGGAGCTGAGAGTCAGCAGAGATTTAAAAAGAGCGGCAGATCGAAGTCAGAGTGGAGATATATAAAGAGCCGGAGCTGAGAGTCAGTGCGGAGATTTATAAAGAGCGGGAGCTGAGAGCCCGAACGGAGATATATAAAGAGAAGGAGCTGAGAGTCAGATCGGAGATTTATAAAGAGCGCGTGCTGAGAGTCAGAGCGATGATTTTTAAAGAGCTGGAACCGAGAGTCAGAGCAGGGTTTAAAAAGAGCGGGAGATGAGATCAGAGCAGAGATTTATAAAGAGCGGGAGTTGAGAGCCAGAACGGAGATATATAAAGAGCAGGAACTGAGAGTCAGATCGGAGATTTATAAAGAGCACGTGCTGAGAGTCAGAGCGATGATTTTTAAAGAGCGGGAGCTGAGAGTCAGAGTGGAGATTTATAAAGAGCGGGAGCTGAGAGTCAGAGCGAGACTTCTAAAGAGCGCGAGCTGAGAGTCAGAGCGGAGATTTATAAAGAGCGGGAACCGAGAGACAGAGCAGAGATTTAAAAAGAACGGGAGATGAGAGCCAGAACGGAGATTTAAAAAGAGTGGGAGCTGAGAGCCAGAGCGGAGATTTAAAAACAGCTGGAGCAGAGAGTCAGAGCCGTGATTTAAAAAGAGCGGGAGCTGAGAGTCTGAGCGGAGATTTTAAAAAAGCAGGAGCTGTGAGTCAGAGCGGCAGATTTAAAAAGAGATGCAGCTGACAGACAGTGCGGAGATTTATAAAGAGTGGAAGGTGAGAGTCAGCAGATATTTAAAAAGAGCTGGAGCTGAGAGTCAGAGTGGAGATTTAATAAGAGCGGCAGCTGGGACAGTGCGCAGATTTAAAAAGAGCGGGAGCTGAGAGTCAGCAGAGATTTAAAAAGAGCGGCAGATCGAAGTCAGAGTGGAGATATATAAAGAGCCGGAGCTGAGAGTCAGTGCGGAGATTTATAAAGAGCGGGAGCTGAGAGCCCGAACGGAGATATATAAAGAGCAGGAGCTGAGAGTCAGATCGGAGATTTATAAAGAGCGCGTGCTGAGAGTCAGAGCGATGATTTTTAAAGAGCTGGAACCGAGAGTCAGAGCAGGGTTTAAAAAGAGCGGGAGATGAGATCAGAGCAGAGATTTATAAAGAGCGGGAGTTGAGAGCCAGAACGGAGATATATAAAGAGCAGGAACTGAGAGTCAGATCGGAGATTTATAAAGAGCGCGTGCTGAGAGTCAGAGCGATGATTTTTAAAGAGCGGGAGCTGAGAGTCAGAGTGGAGATTTATAAAGAGCGGGAGCTGAGAGTCAGAGCGAGACTTCTAAAGAGCGCGAGCTGAGAGTCAGAGCGGAGATTTATAAAGAGCGGGAACCGAGAGACAGAGCAGAGATTTAAAAAGAACGGGAGATGAGAGCCAGAGCGGAGATTTAAAAAGAGTGGGAGCTGAGAGCCAGAGCGGAGATTTATAAAGAGCGGGTGCTGGGAGTCAGATCGGAGGTTTATAAAGAGCGCGTGCTGAGAGTCAGAGCGGTGATTTATAAAGAGCGGGAACCGAGAGTCAGAGCAGAGATTTAAAAAGAGTGGGAGATGAGAGTCACAGCAGAGATTTAAAAAGAGCAGGATCTGAGAGGCAGAGTGGAGATTTAAAAAGAGCAGGAACTGAGAGTCAGAGCGGATATTTAAAAAGAGCTGGAGCTGATAGTCAGAGCGGAGGTATAGAAAGAGCGGAGCTGAGTCAGAGAGGGAGATTTATAAAGAATGGGAACAGAGGGTTAGCGTGGAGATTTAAATAGAGTGTGAGCTGAGAGTCAGAGCGGAGATTTAAAAAGAGCAGGGGCAGAGAGCCAGAGTGGAGATTTAAAAAGAGCAGGAACTGAGAGTCAGAGCGGACATTCAAAAAGAGCTGGAGCAGAGAGTAAGAGCGGAGGTTTAAAAAGAGCGGAGCTGAGTCAGAGAGGGAGATTTATAAAGAGTGGGAGCAGAGAGTCAGCGGAGATTTATAAAGAGCGGGAGATGAGAGTCCGAGCGGAGATTTAAAAAGATCGGGAGATGAGAGTCACAGCAGAGATTTAAAAAGAGCAGGAGCTGAGAGTCAGAGCGGAGATTTTAAAAAAGCGGGAGCTGAGAGTCAGAGTGGCAGATTTAAAAAGAATGGGATCAGAGAGTCAGAGCAGAGATTTAAAAAGAGCTGGAGCAGAGAGTCAGAGCGGAGATTTAAAAAGAGCGGGAGATCAGAGTCACAGCAGAGATTTATAAAGAGCAGGAGCTGAGAGTCAGAGCGGAGGTTTTAAAAAAGCGGGAGCTGAGAGTTAGAGCGGCAGGTTTAAAAAGAAGGGGACCTGAGAGCCAGAGCGGAGATTTAAAAAGAGCTGGAGCAGAGAGTCAGAGCAGAGATTTAAAAACAGCTGGAGCAGAGAGTCAGAGCCGTGATTTAAAAAGAGCGGGAGCTGACAGTCGGAATGAAAATTTAAAAAGAGCGGGATCTGAGAGTCAGAACGGAAATTTAAAAAGAGCGGGAGCTGAGAGTCAGAGCGGCAGATTTAAAAAGAAGGGGAGCTGAGAGCCAGAGCGGAGATTTAAAAAGAGCTGGAGCGGAGAGTCAGAGCGGAGATTTAAAAAGAGCTGGATCAGAGAGTCAGAGCGGAGCTTTAAAAAGAGCGGGAGATGAGAGTCACAGCAGAGATTTATAAAGAGCAGGAGCTGAGAGTCAGAGCGGAGATTTAAAAAAAGCGGGAGCTGAGAGTTAGAGCGGCAGGTTTAAAAATAAGGGGAGCTGAGAGCCAGAGCGGAGATTTAAAAAGAGCTGGAGCGGAGAGTCAGAGCGGAGATTTAAAAACAGCTGGAGCAGAGAGTCAGAGCCGTGATTTAAAATGAGCTGGAGCTGAGAGTCTGAGCGCAGATTTTAAAAAAGCGTGAGCTGAGAGTCAGAGTGGCAGATTTAAAAAGAGATGCAGCTGACAGACAGTGCGGAGATTTATAAAGAGTGGAAGGTGAGAGTCAGCAGATATTTAAAAAGAGCTGGAGCTGAGAGTCAGAGTGGAGATTTAATAAGAGCGGCAGCTGGGACAGTGCGCAGATTTAAAAAGAGCGGGAGCTGAGAGTCAGCAGAGATTTAAAAAGAGCGGCAGATCGAAGTCAGAGTGGAGATATATAAAGAGCCGGAGCTGAGAGTCAGTGCGGATATTTATAAAGAGCGGGAGCTGAGAGCCCGAACGGAGATATATAAAGAGAAGGAGCTGAGAGTCAGATCGGAGATTTATAAAGAGCGCGTGCTGAGAGTCAGAGCGATGATTTTTAAAGAGCTGGAACCGAGAGTCAGAGCAGGGTTTAAAAAGAGCGGGAGATGAGATCAGAGCAGAGATTTATAAAGAGCGGGAGTTGAGAGCCAGAACGGAGATATATAAAGAGCAGGAACTGAGAGTCAGATCGGAGATTTATAAAGAGCACGTGCTGAGAGTCAGAGCGATGATTTTTAAAGAGCGGGAGCTGAGAGTCAGAGTGGAGATTTATAAAGAGCGGGAGCTGAGAGTCAGAGCGAGACTTCTAAAGAGCGCGAGCTGAGAGTCAGAGCGGAGATTTATAAAGAGCGGGAACCGAGAGACAGAGCAGAGATTTAAAAAGAACGGGAGATGAGAGCCAGAACGGAGATTTAAAAAGAGTGGGAGCTGAGAGCCAGAGCGGAGATTTAAAAACAGCTGGAGCAGAGAGTCAGAGCCGTGATTTAAAAAGAGCGGGAGCTGAGAGTCTGAGCGGAGATTTTAAAAAAGCAGGAGCTGTGAGTCAGAGCGGCAGATTTAAAAAGAGATGCAGCTGACAGACAGTGCGGAGATTTATAAAGAGTGGAAGGTGAGAGTCAGCAGATATTTAAAAAGAGCTGGAGCTGAGAGTCAGAGTGGAGATTTAATAAGAGCGGCAGCTGGGACAGTGCGCAGATTTAAAAAGAGCGGGAGCTGAGAGTCAGCAGAGATTTAAAAAGAGCGGCAGATCGAAGTCAGAGTGGAGATATATAAAGAGCCGGAGCTGAGAGTCAGTGCGGAGATTTATAAAGAGCGGGAGCTGAGAGCCCGAACGGAGATATATAAAGAGCAGGAGCTGAGAGTCAGATCGGAGATTTATAAAGAGCGCGTGCTGAGAGTCAGAGCGATGATTTTTAAAGAGCTGGAACCGAGAGTCAGAGCAGGGTTTAAAAAGAGCGGGAGATGAGATCAGAGCAGAGATTTATAAAGAGCGGGAGTTGAGAGCCAGAACGGAGATATATAAAGAGCAGGAACTGAGAGTCAGATCGGAGATTTATAAAGAGCGCGTGCTGAGAGTCAGAGCGATGATTTTTAAAGAGCGGGAGCTGAGAGTCAGAGTGGAGATTTATAAAGAGCGGGAGCTGAGAGTCAGAGCGAGACTTCTAAAGAGCGCGAGCTGAGAGTCAGAGCGGAGATTTATAAAGAGCGGGAACCGAGAGACAGAGCAGAGATTTAAAAAGAACGGGAGATGAGAGCCAGAGCGGAGATTTAAAAAGAGTGGGAGCTGAGAGCCAGAGCGGAGATTTATAAAGAGCGGGTGCTGGGAGTCAGATCGGAGGTTTATAAAGAGCGCGTGCTGAGAGTCAGAGCGGTGATTTATAAAGAGCGGGAACCGAGAGTCAGAGCAGAGATTTAAAAAGAGTGGGAGATGAGAGTCACAGCAGAGATTTAAAAAGAGCAGGATCTGAGAGGCAGAGTGGAGATTTAAAAAGAGCAGGAACTGAGAGTCAGAGCGGATATTTAAAAAGAGCTGGAGCTGATAGTCAGAGCGGAGGTATAGAAAGAGCGGAGCTGAGTCAGAGAGGGAGATTTATAAAGAATGGGAACAGAGGGTTAGCGTGGAGATTTAAATAGAGTGTGAGCTGAGAGTCAGAGCGGAGATTTAAAAAGAGCAGGGGCAGAGAGCCAGAGTGGAGATTTAAAAAGAGCAGGAACTGAGAGTCAGAGCGGACATTCAAAAAGAGCTGGAGCAGAGAGTAAGAGCGGAGGTTTAAAAAGAGCGGAGCTGAGTCAGAGAGGGAGATTTATAAAGAGTGGGAGCAGAGAGTCAGCGGAGATTTATAAAGAGCGGGAGATGAGAGTCCGAGCGGAGATTTAAAAAGATCGGGAGATGAGAGTCACAGCAGAGATTTAAAAAGAGCAGGAGCTGAGAGTCAGAGCGGAGATTTTAAAAAAGCGGGAGCTGAGAGTCAGAGTGGCAGATTTAAAAAGAATGGGATCAGAGAGTCAGAGCAGAGATTTAAAAAGAGCTGGAGCAGAGAGTCAGAGCGGAGATTTAAAAAGAGCGGGAGATCAGAGTCACAGCAGAGATTTATAAAGAGCAGGAGCTGAGAGTCAGAGCGGAGGTTTTAAAAAAGCGGGAGCTGAGAGTTAGAGCGGCAGGTTTAAAAAGAAGGGGACCTGAGAGCCAGAGCGGAGATTTAAAAAGAGCTGGAGCAGAGAGTCAGAGCAGAGATTTAAAAACAGCTGGAGCAGAGAGTCAACATCTTTTCCCAAAGGTAGGGGAGTCTAAAACTAGAGGGCATAGGTTTAAGGTGAGAGGGGAGAGATTCAGAAGGGCCCAGAGGGGCAATTTCTTCACTCAGAGGGTAGTGAGTGTCTGGAATGGGCTGCCAGAGGTAGTAGTAGAAGCGGGTACAATTGTGTCTTTCAAAAAGCATTTAGATGGTTACATGGGTAGGATGGGTATAGAGGGTTATGGGCCAAGTGCGGGCAGCTGGGACTAGCTTAATGGTAAAAACTGGGCGGCATGGACTGGTTGGGCCGAAGGGCCTGTTTCCATGCTGTAAACTTCTATGATTCTATGATTCTATGAGAGTCAGAGCTGTGATTGAAAATGAGCGGGAGCTGATAGTCTGAGCGGAGATTTTAAAAAAGCGTGAGCTGAGAGTCAGAGCGGCAGATTTAAAAAGAGATGCAGCTGACAGACAGTGCGGAGATTTATAAAGAGTGGAAGGTGAGAGTCAGCAGATTTTTAAAAGAGCAGGAGCTGAGAGTCAGAGTGGAGATTTAATAAGAGCGGGAGCTGGGACAGAGCGCAGATTTAAAAAGAGCGGGAGCTGCGAGTCAGCAGAGATTTAAAAAGAGTGGGAACTCGAAGTCAGAGCTGAGATATATAAAGAGCCGGAGCTGAGAGTCAGTGCGGAGATTTATAAAGAGCGTGAGCTGAGAGCCAGAACGGAGATTTATAAAGAGCGGGAACCGAGAGTCAGAGCAGAGATTTAAAAAGAGTGGGAGATGAGAGTCATAGCAGAGATTTAAAAAGAGCAGGATCTGAGAGCCAGAGTGGAGATTTAAAAAGAGCAGGAACTGAGAGTCAGAGCGGATATTTAAAAAGAGCTGGAGCTGATAGTAAGAGCGGAGGTTTAAAAAGAGCGGAGCTGAGTCAGAGAGGGAGATTTATAAAGAATGGGAACTGAGGGTTAGCGCGGAGATTTAAATAGAGTGTGAGCTGAGAGTCAGAGCGGAGATTTAAAAAGAGCAGGAGCTGAGAGCCAGAGTGGAGATTTAAAAAGAGCTGGAGCTGAGAGTAAGAGCGGAGGTTTAAAAAGAGCGGAGCTGAGTCAGAGTGGGAGATTTATAAAGAGTGGGAGCAGAGATTCAGCGGAGATCTAAAAAGATCGGGAGATGAGAGTCACATCAGAGATTTAAAAAGAGCAGGAGCTGAGAGTCAGAGCGGAGATGTAAAAAAAGCGGGAGCTGAGAGTCAGAGTGGCAGATTTAAAAAGAATGGGAGCTGAGAGTCAGAGCAGAGATTTAAAAAGAGCTGGATCAGAGAGTCAGAGCGGAGCTTTAAAAAGAGCGGGAGATGAGAGTCACAGCAGAGATTTATAAAGAGCAGGAGCTGAGAGTCAGAGCGGAGATTTAAAAAAAGCGGGAGCTGAGAGTTAGAGCGGCAGGTTTAAAAATAAGGGGAGCTGAGAGCCAGAGCGGAGATTTAAAAAGAGCTGGAGCGGAGAGTCAGAGCGGAGATTTAAAAACAGCTGGAGCAGAGAGTCAGAGCCATGATTTAAAATGAGCTGGAGCTGAGAGTCTGAGCGCAGATTTTAAAAAAGCGTGAGCTGAGAGTCAGAGTGGCAGATTTAAAAAGAGATGCAGCTGACAGACAGTGCGGAGATTTATAAAGAGTGGAAGGTGAGAGTCAGCAGATTTTTAAAAGAGCTGGAGCTGAGAGTCAGAGTGGAGATTTAATAAGAGCGGGAGCTGGGACAGAGCGCACATTTAAAAAGAGCGGGAGCTGAGAGTCAGCAGAGATTTAAAAAGAGCGGGAGCTCGAAGTCAGAGCTGAGATATATAAAGAGCCGGAGCTGAGAGTCAGTGCGGAGATTTATAAAGAGCGGGAGCAGAGAGCCAGAACGGAGATATATAAAGAGCCGGAGCTGAGAGTCAGATCGGAGATTTATAAAGTGCGCGTGCTGAGTCAGAGCGATGATTTTTCAAGAGCGGGAACCGAGAGTCAGAGCAGGTATTTAAAAAGAGGGGGCGATGAGAGTCACAGCAGAGATTTAAAAAGAGAAGGAGCTGAGAGCCAGAGCGGACATTTAATAAGAGCTGGAGCTGAGAGTCAGAGCGGAGGTTTAAGAAGAGCGGGTGCTGAGAGTCAGAGCAGAGATTTAAAAAGAGCGTGAGCTGAGTCAGAGAGGGAGATTTACAAAGAGCGGGAGCTGAGAGTCAGAGCGGAGATTTAAAAAGAGCAGGTGCTCAGAGTCAGAGCGGTGATTTAAAAAGAGCGTGAGCTCACAGTCAGAGCAGAGATATTTAAAGAGCCGGAGCTGAGAGGCAAAGTGGAGATTCATAAAGAGCCGGAGCTGAGATTCAGAGTGGGGATTTGTAAAGAGCGGGAGCTGAGAGTCAGAGCGGAGATTTACAAAGAGCTCGAGCTGAGAATCAGAGCGAAGATTTAAAAAGAGCGGGAGCTGGGAGCAAGAGCGGAGGCATCTGAAGAGCGGGAGCTGAGAGTCAGAGCGGAGATTTATAAAGAGCGGGAACCGAGAGTCAGAGCTGAGATTTAAAAAGAGCGGGAGATGAGAGCCAGAGGGGAGATTTAAAAAGATTGGGAGCTGAGAGCCAGAGCGGCGATTTATAAAGAGCGGGTGCTGGGAGTCAGAGTGGACATTTAAAAAGAGCTGGAGCTGAGAGTAAGAGCGGAGATTTATAAAGAGCGAAGATCAGAGTCAGAGCGGAGAATTAAAAGGAACGGGAGCCATGGGTACGAACGGATTTTTAAAAAGAGCGGGATCTGAGAGTCAGCGCGGAAATTTAAAAAGAGCGCGAGCTGAGAGCCAGAGCGAAGAATTAAAAAGAGCTGGAGCTGAGAGCCAGAGCAGAGATATAAAAGAACGGGAGCTGAGAGCTTAAAAAATGTGGGAGCTAAGAGCCAGAGCGGAGGTATAAAAAGAGCGGGAGCGGAGAGTCAAAGCGGGTGATTAAAAAGGAGCGGGAGCTGAGAGTCAGAGCGAAATTTAAAAAGAGCGGGAGCTGAGGGTCAGAGTGTAGATTTATAAAGAGCGAAGCTCAGAGTCAGAGCGGAGATTTAAAAGGAGCGGGCACAGAGGGTCGGAGCGGAGATTTGTAAAGAGCGAAGCTCAGAGTCAGAGCGGAGATTTAAAAGGAGCGGGCACAGAGGGTCGGAGCGGAGATTTGTAAAGAGCGAAGATCAGAGTCAGAGCGGAGATTTAAAAGGAACGGGAGCCATGGGTATGAACGGATTTTTAAAAAGAGCGGGATCTGAGAGGCAGAGCGGAAATTTAAAAAGAGCGGGAGCTGAGAGTCAGCGCGGAAATTTAAAAAGAGCGGCAGCTGAGAGTATGAGCGGAAATTTAAAAAGAGCGGCAGCTGTGAGTCAGAGTTGAGATTTAAGTAGAGCGTAGCTGAGAGCCAGAGCGAAGATTTAAAAAGAGCTGGAGCTGAGAGCCAGAGCAGAGATATAAAAAGAGCGGGAGCTGAGCGCTTAAAAATAGTGGGAGCTAAGAGCCAGAGCGGAGGTATAAAAAGAGCGGGAGCGGAGAGTCAGAGCGGGTGATTGAAAAGGAGCGGGAGCTGAGAGTCATAGCGGAGATTTAAAAAGAGCTGGAGTTGTGAGCCACAGGGGAGATAAAAGTGGAGCGGAGCTGAGAGTCTGAGCGGAGATTTAAGAATAGTGGGAGCTGAGAGTCAGAGCGGAGATTTATAAAGAGCGGGAGCTGCGGGTCAGAGCGGAGATTTATAAAGAGCGAAGCTCAGAGTCAGAGCGGAGATCTAAAAGGAGCGGAATCCGTGAGTCCGAACGGTGTGTTAAAAAGAGCGGGATCTGAGAGTCAGAGCGGAAATTTAAAAAGAGCGGAAGCTTAGAGTCAGAGTGGAGATTTAAGTAGAGTGGGAGCTGAGAGCCAGAGCGGAGATTTAAAAAGAGCGGGAGCTGAGAGTCAGAGCGGAGATTTATAAAGAGCGGGAGCTGATAGTCAGAGCGGAGATTTAAAACGAGAGGGAGCTGAGAGTCAGAACGGAGATTTATAAAGAGCGAAGCCCAGAGTCAGAGCGGAGATTTAAAAGGAACGGGAGCCAAGAGTTCGAACGGCATTTTAAAAAGAGAGGGATCTGAGAGTCAGAGCAGAAATTTTAAAAGAGCGGGAGCTGAGAGGCAGAGCGGAAATTTAAAAAGAGCTGGAGCTGAGAGTCAGAGCGGAAATTTAAAACAAGCAGGAGCTGAGAGCCAGAGCGGAGATTTAAAAAGAGCTGGAGCTGAGAGCCAGAGCGGAGATATAAAAAGAGCAGGAGCTGAGAGATTAAAAAGAGTGGGAGCTAAGAGCCAGAGCGGAGGTTTAAAAAGAGCGGGAGCGGAGAGTCAGAGCTGGTGATTAAAATTTTTAAAAGAGCGGGAGCTGATAGTCAGAGCGGAGTTTTAAAAACAGCGGCAGCTGAGAGTCAGAGTGGAGATTTATAAAGAGCAGGAGCTGAGGGTCAGAGCGGAGGTTTAAAAAGAGTGGGAGCTGAGTGTCAGAGCGGTGATTTAAAAAGAGCGGGAGCTGAGAGTCAGAGCGGAGATTTAAAAAGAGTGGGAGCTGAGAGTCAGAGCGGAGGTTTAAAAAGAGTGGGAGCTGAGAATCAGAGCGGAGATTTAAAAAGAGCGGGAGCTGAGGGTCAGAGCGGAGGTTTAAAAAGAGTGGGAGCTGAGAGTCAGAGCGGAGATTTAAAAAGAGTGGGAGCTGACAGTCAGAGCGTAGATTTATAAAGAGCAGGAGCTGAGGGTCAGAGCGGAGATTTAAAAACAGCTGGAGCTGAGAGCCAGAGCGGAATTTAAAAAGAACTGGAGCTGAGAGCCAGAGCGGAGATATAAAAAGAGCGGGAGCTTAGAGTCAGATTGGAGATTTAAGTAGAGCGGGAGCTGAGAGCCAGAGCGGAGGTTTAAAAAGTGTGGCAGCTGATAGTCAGAGCGGAGATTTATAAAGAGCTGGAGCTGAGGGTCAGAGCGGAGATTTATAAAGAGCGAAGCTCAGAGTCAGAGCAGAGTTTTAGAAAGAGCGGGATCTGAGAGTCAGAGCGGAAATTTAAAAAGAGCGGAAGCTTAGAGTCAGAGTGGAGATTTAAGTAGAGTGGGAGCTGAGAGCCAGAGCGGAGATTTAAAAAGAGCGGGAGCTGAGAGTCAGAGCGGAGATTTATAAAGAGCGGGAGCTGATAGTCAGAGCGGAGATTTAAAACGAGAGGGAGCTGAGAGTCAGAACGGAGATTTATAAAGAGCGAAGCCCAGAGTCAGAGCGGAGATTTAAAAGGAACGGGAGCCAAGAGTTCGAACGGCATTTTAAAAAGAGAGGGATCTGAGAGTCAGAGCAGAAATTTAAAAAGAGCGGCAGATCGAAGTCAGAGTGGAGATATATAAAGAGCCGGAGCTGAGAGTCAGTGCGGAGATTTATAAAGAGCGGGAGCTGAGAGCCCGAACGGAGATATATAAAGAGCAGGAGCTGAGAGTCAGATCGGAGATTTATAAAGAGCGCGTGCTGAGAGTCAGAGCGATGATTTTAAAGAGCTGGAACCGAGAGTCAGAGCAGGGTTTAAAAAGAGCAGGATCTGAGAGGCAGAGTGGAGATTTAAAAAGAGCAGGAACTGAGAGTCAGAGCGGATATTTAAAAAGAGCTGGAGCTGATAGTCAGAGCGGAGGTATAGAAAGAGCGGAGCTGAGTCAGAGAGGGAGATTTATAAAGAATGGGAACAGAGGGTTAGCGTGGAGATTTAAATAGAGTGTGAGCTGAGAGTCAGAGCGGAGATTTAAAAAGAGCAGGGGCAGAGAGCCAGAGTGGAGATTTAAAAAGAGCAGGAACTGAGAGTCAGAGCGGACATTCAAAAAGAGCTGGAGCAGAGAGTAAGAGCGGAGGTTTAAAAAGAGCGGAGCTGAGTCAGAGAGGGAGATTTATAAAGAGTGGGAGCAGAGAGTCAGCGGAGATTTATAAAGAGCGGGAGATGAGAGTCCGAGCGGAGATTTAAAAAGATCGGGAGATGAGAGTCACAGCAGAGATTTAAAAAGAGCAGGAGCTGAGAGTCAGAGCGGAGATTTTAAAAAAGCGGGAGCTGAGAGTCAGAGTGGCAGATTTAAAAAGAATGGGATCAGAGAGTCAGAGCAGAGATTTAAAAAGAGCTGGAGCAGAGAGTCAGAGCGGAGATTTAAAAACAGCTGGAGCAGAGAGTCAACATCTTTTCCCAAAGGTAGGGGAGTCTAAAACTAGAGGGCATAGGTTTAAGGTGAGAGGGGAGAGATTCAGAAGGGCCCAGAGGGGCAATTTCTTCACTCAGAGGGTAGTGAGTGTCTGGAATGGGCTGCCAGAGGTAGTAGTAGAAGCGGGTACAATTGTGTCTTTCAAAAAGCATTTAGATGGTTACATGGGTAGGATGGGTATAGAGGGTTATGGGCCAAGTGCGGGCAGCTGGGACTAGCTTAATGGTAAAAACTGGGCGGCATGGACTGGTTGGGCCGAAGGGCCTGTTTCCATGCTGTAAACTTCTATGATTCTATGATTCTATGAGAGTCAGAGCTGTGATTGAAAATGAGCGGGAGCTGATAGTCTGAGCGGAGATTTTAAAAAAGCGTGAGCTGAGAGTCAGAGCGGCAGATTTAAAAAGAGATGCAGCTGACAGACAGTGCGGAGATTTATAAAGAGTGGAAGGTGAGAGTCAGCAGATTTTTAAAAGAGCAGGAGCTGAGAGTCAGAGTGGAGATTTAATAAGAGCGGGAGCTGGGACAGAGCGCAGATTTAAAAAGAGCGGGAGCTGCGAGTCAGCAGAGATTTAAAAAGAGTGGGAACTCGAAGTCAGAGCTGAGATATATAAAGAGCCGGAGCTGAGAGTCAGTGCGGAGATTTATAAAGAGCGTGAGCTGAGAGCCAGAACGGAGATTTATAAAGAGCGGGAACCGAGAGTCAGAGCAGAGATTTAAAAAGAGTGGGAGATGAGAGTCATAGCAGAGATTTAAAAAGAGCAGGATCTGAGAGCCAGAGTGGAGATTTAAAAAGAGCAGGAACTGAGAGTCAGAGCGGATATTTAAAAAGAGCTGGAGCTGATAGTAAGAGCGGAGGTTTAAAAAGAGCGGAGCTGAGTCAGAGAGGGAGATTTATAAAGAATGGGAACTGAGGGTTAGCGCGGAGATTTAAATAGAGTGTGAGCTGAGAGTCAGAGCGGAGATTTAAAAAGAGCAGGAGCTGAGAGCCAGAGTGGAGATTTAAAAAGAGCTGGAGCTGAGAGTAAGAGCGGAGGTTTAAAAAGAGCGGAGCTGAGTCAGAGTGGGAGATTTATAAAGAGTGGGAGCAGAGATTCAGCGGAGATCTAAAAAGATCGGGAGATGAGAGTCACATCAGAGATTTAAAAAGAGCAGGAGCTGAGAGTCAGAGCGGAGATGTAAAAAAAGCGGGAGCTGAGAGTCAGAGTGGCAGATTTAAAAAGAATGGGAGCTGAGAGTCAGAGCAGAGATTTAAAAAGAGCTGGATCAGAGAGTCAGAGCGGAGCTTTAAAAAGAGCGGGAGATGAGAGTCACAGCAGAGATTTATAAAGAGCAGGAGCTGAGAGTCAGAGCGGAGATATATAAAGAGCCGGAGCTGAGAGTCAGATCGGAGATTTATAAAGTGCGCGTGCTGAGTCAGAGCGATGATTTTTCAAGAGCGGGAACCGAGAGTCAGAGCAGGTATTTAAAAAGAGGGGACGATGAGAGTCACAGCAGAGATTTAAAAAGAGAAGGAGCTGAGAGCCAGAGCGGACATTTAATAAGAGCTGGAGCTGAGAGTCAGAGCGGAGGTTTAAGAAGAGCGGGTGCTGAGTCAGAGCAGAGATTTAAAAAGAGCGTGAGCTGAGTCAGAGAGGGAGATTTACAAAGAGCGGGAGCTGAGAGTCAGAGCGGAGATTTAAAAAGAGCAGGTGCTCAGAGTCAGAGCGGTGATTTAAAAAGAGCGTGAGCTCACAGTCAGAGCAGAGATATTTAAAGAGCCGGAGCTGAGAGGCAAAGTGGAGATTCATAAAGAGCCGGAGCTGAGATTCAGAGTGGGGATTTGTAAAGAGCGGGAGCTGAGAGTCAGAGCGGAGATTTACAAAGAGCTCGAGCTGAGAATCAGAGCGAAGATTTAAAAAGAGCGGGAGCTGGGAGCAAGAGCGGAGGCATCTGAAGAGCGGGAGCTGAGAGTCAGAGCGGAGATTTATAAAGAGCGGGAACCGAGAGTCAGAGCTGAGATTTAAAAAGAGCGGGAGATGAGAGCCAGAGGGGAGATTTAAAAAGATTGGGAGCTGAGAGCCAGAGCGGCGATTTATAAAGAGCGGGTGCTGGGAGTCAGAGTGGACATTTAAAAAGAGCTGGAGCTGAGAGTAAGAGCGGAGATTTATAAAGAGCGAAGATCAGAGTCAGAGCGGAGAATTAAAAGGAACGGGAGCCATGGGTACGAACGGATTTTTAAAAAGAGCGGGATCTGAGAGTCAGCGCGGAAATTTAAAAAGAGCGCGAGCTGAGAGCCAGAGCGAAGAATTAAAAAGAGCTGGAGCTGAGAGCCAGAGCAGAGATATAAAAGAACGGGAGCTGAGAGCTTAAAAAATGTGGGAGCTAAGAGCCAGAGCGGAGGTATAAAAAGAGCGGGAGCGGAGAGTCAAAGCGGGTGATTAAAAAGGAGCGGGAGCTGAGAGTCAGAGCGAAATTTAAAAAGAGCGGGAGCTGAGGGTCAGAGTGTAGATTTATAAAGAGCGAAGCTCAGAGTCAGAGCGGAGATTTAAAAGGAGCGGGCACAGAGGGTCGGAGCGGAGATTTATAAAGAGCGAAGATCAGAGTCAGAGCGGAGATTTAAAAGGAATGGGAGCCATGGGTACGAACGGATTTTTAAAAAGAGCGGGATCTGAGAGGCAGAGCGGAAATTTAAAAAGAGCGGGAGCTGAGAGTCAGCGCGGAAATTTAAAAAGAGCGGCAGCTGAGAGTATGAGCGGAAATTTAAAAAGAGCGGCAGCTGTGAGTCAGAGTTGAGATTTAAGTAGAGCGTAGCTGAGAGCCAGAGCGAAGATTTAAAAAGAGCTGGAGCTGAGAGCCAGAGCAGAGATATAAAAAGAGCGGGAGCTGAGCGCTTAAAAATAGTGGGAGCTACGAGCCAGAGCGGAGGTATAAAAAGAGCGGGAGCGGAGAGTCAGAGCGGGTGATTGAAAAGGAGCGGGAGCTGAGAGTCATAGCGGAGATTTAAAAAGAGCTGGAGTTGTGAGCCACAGGGGAGATAAAAGTGGAGCGGAGCTGAGAGTCTGAGCGGAGATTTAAGAATAGTGGGAGCTGAGAGTCAGAGCGGAGATTTATAAAGAGCGGGAGCTGCGGGTCAGAGCGGAGATTTATAAAGAGCGAAGCTCAGAGTCAGAGCGGAGATTTAAAAACAGCTGGAGCTGAGAGCCAGAGCGGAATTTAAAAAGAACTGGAGCTGAGAGCCAGAGCGGAGATATAAAAAGAGCGGGAGCTTAGAGTCAGATTGGAGATTTAAGTAGAGCGGGAGCTGAGAGCCAGATCGGAGGTTTAAAAAGTGTGGCAGCTGATAGTCAGAGCGGAGATTTATAAAGAGCTGGAGCTGAGGGTCAGAGCGGAGATTTATAAAGAGCGAAGCTCAGAGTCAGAGCAGAGTTTTAGAAAGAGCGGGATCTGAGAGTCAGAGCGGAAATTTAAAAAGAGCGGAAGCTTAGAGTCAGAGTGGAGATTTAAGTAGAGTGGGAGCTGAGAGCCAGAGCGGAGATTTAAAAAGAGCGGGAGCTGAGAGTCAGAGCGGAGATTTATAAAGAGCGGGAGCTGATAGTCAGAGCGGAGATTTAAAACGAGAGGGAGCTGAGAGTCAGAACGGAGATTTATAAAGAGCGAAGCCCAGAGTCAGAGCGGAGATTTAAAAGGAACGGGAGCCAAGAGTTCGAACGGCATTTTAAAAAGAGAGGGATCTGAGAGTCAGAGCAGAAATTTTAAAAGAGCGGGAGCTGAGAGGCAGAGCGGAAATTTAAAAAGAGCTGGAGCTGAGAGTCAGAGCGGAAATTTAAAACAAGCAGGAGCTGAGAGCCAGAGCGGAGATTTAAAAAGAGCTGGAGCTGAGAGCCAGAGCGGAGATATAAAAAGAGCAGGAGCTGAGAGATTAAAAAGAGTGGGAGCTAAGAGCCAGAGCGGAGGTTTAAAAAGAGCGGGAGTGGAGAGTCAGAGCTGGTGATTAAAATTTTTAAGAGAGCGGGAGCTGATAGTCAGAGCGGAGTTTTAAAAACAGCGGCAGCTGAGAGTCAGAGTGGAGATTTATAAATAGCAGGAGCTGAGGGTCAGAGCGGAGGTTTAAAAAGTGTGGGAGCTGAGTGTCAGAGCGGTGATTTAAAAAGAGCGGGAGCTGAGAGTCAGAGCGGAGATTTAAAAAGAGTGGGAGCTGAGAGTCAGAGCGGAGGTTTAAAAAGAGTGGGAGCTGAGAATCAGAGCGGAGATTTAAAAAGAGCGGGAGCTGAGGGTCAGAGCGGAGGTTTAAAAAGAGTGGGAGCTGAGAGTCAGAGCGGAGATTTAAAAAGAGTGGGAGCTGACAGTCAGAGCGTAGATTTATAAAGAGCAGGAGCTGAGGGTCAGAGCGGAGATTTAAAAACAGCTGGAGCTGAGAGCCAGAGCGGAATTTAAAAAGAACTGGAGCTGAGAGCCAGAGCGGAGATATAAAAAGAGCGGGAGCTTAGAGTCAGATTGGAGATTTAAGTAGAGCGGGAGCTGAGAGCCAGAGCGGAGGTTTAAAAAGTGTGGCAGCTGATAGTCAGAGCGGAGATTTATAAAGAGCTGGAGCTGAGGGTCAGAGCGGAGATTTATAAAGAGCGAAGCTCAGAGTCAGAGCAGAGTTTTAGAAAGAGCGGGATCTGAGAGTCAGAGCGGAAATTTAAAAAGAGCGGAAGCTTAGAGTCAGAGTGGAGATTTAAGTAGAGTGGGAGCTGAGAGCCAGAGCGGAGATTTAAAAAGAGCGGGAGCTGAGAGTCAGAGCAGAGATTTATAAAGAGCGGGAGCTGATAGTCAGAGCGGAGATTTAAAACGAGAGGGAGCTGAGAGTCAGAACGGAGATTTATAAAGAGCGAAGCCCAGAGTCAGAGCGGAGATTTAAAAGGAACGGGAGCCAAGAGTTCGAACGGCATTTTAAAAAGAGAGGGATCTGAGAGTCAGAGCAGAAATTTAAAAAGAGCGGGAGCTGAGAGGCAGAGCGGAAATTTAAAAAGAGCTGGAGCTGAGAGTCAGAGCGGAAATTTAAAACAAGCAGGAGCTGAGAGCCAGAGCGGAGATTTAAAAAGAGCTGGAGCTGAGAGCCAGAGCGGAGATATAAAAAGAGCAGGAGCTGAGAGATTAAAAAGAGTGGGAGCTAAGAGCCAGAGCGGAGGTTGAAAAAGAGCGGGAGTGGAGAGTCAGAGCTGGTGATTAAAATTTTTAAAAGAGCGGGAGCTGATAGTCAGAGCGGAGTTTTAAAAACAGCGGGAGCTGAGAGTCAGAGTGGAGATTTATAAAGAGCAGGAGCTGAGGGTCAGAGCGGAGGTTTAAAAAGAGTGGGAGCTGAGTGTCAGAGCGGTGATTTAAAAAGAGCGGGAGCTGAGAGTCAGAGCGGAGATTTAAAAAGAGTGGGAGCTGAGAGTCAGAGCGGAGGTTTAAAAAGAGTGGGAGCTGAGAATCAGAGCGGAGATTTAAAAAGAGCGGGAGCTGAGGGTCAGAGCGGAGGTTTAAAAAGAGTGGGAGCTGAGAGTCAGAGCGGAGATTTAAAAAGAGTGGGAGCTGACAGTCAGAGCGTAGATTTATAAAGAGCAGGAGCTGAGGGTCAGAGCGGAGATTTAAAAAGAGCGGGAGCTGAGAGCCAGAGCGGAAATTTAAAAAGAGCGGGAGCTGAGAGCCAGAGCGGAGATTTAAAAACAGCTGGAGCTGAGAGCCAGAGCGGAATTTAAAAAGAACTGGAGCTGAGAGCCAGAGCGGAGATATAAAAAGAGCGGGAGCTTAGAGTCAGATTGGAGATTTAAGTAGAGCGGGAGCTGAGAGCCAGAGCGGAGGTTTAAAAAGTGTGGCAGCTGATAGTCAGAGCGGAGATTTATAAAGAGCTGGAGCTGAGAGTCAGAGCGGAGATTTATAAAGAGCGAAGCTCAGAGTCAGAGCAGAGTTTTAGAAAGAGCGGGATCTGAGAGTCAGAGCGGAAATTTAAAAAGAGCGGGAGCTGAGAGTCAGAGCGGAAAGTTTAAAAGAGCAGGAGCTGAGAGTCAGAGCGGAGATTTATAAAGAGTAGGAGCTGATAGTCAGAGCGCAGATTTAAAAAGAGTGGGAGCTGAGAGTCAGAGCGGAAATTTAAAAAGAGGGGGAACTGACAGTCAGAGCACAGATTTTAAAAGAGCAGGAGCTGTGGTCCAATGTCTATTCTTGCCTCTCGCTTACCTTTAATCTGTCAAAAAATTTCATGCTATCTTCTTTCTATTACTAGCTAGCTCACATTCATATTTCATCTTCACCCCCTTATCAGGACATCTAATCACCCTGCTCTTTTAAATCTCCGCTCTGACTCAGCTCCTGCTCTTTATAAATCTCCGCTCTGACTCTCAGCTCTCTCTCCTTTTAAATCTCCGCTCTGACTCTCAGCTCTCGCTCTTTATAAATCTTAGTTGTCCTCTGCGTGTTTTTACAGGCATCCCAATAATCTGCCTTGCACCTAAACCTCGCCATTTTGTATGCTTTTTTCTTTGCTTTTATGCTGCCCTTGATTTACCTCGTCAACCATGGATGCCTCGTCCTCTACTTGGCATGTTTCCTCCTCCTTGGGATGAATTTCTGTTGTGCCTCCATAATAACCCCCAAAAACCCCTGCCATTGAAGTTCCACTGTCTTCCCCGCAAGGCTCCTTTTCCAATCAACTCTGGCCAGCTCCTCCCTCATGTCTTTGTAGTTACCCTTATTTAATTGTAATACCGTTACATCTGATTCCAGCTTCTCCCTCTCAAACTGCAGGTTTTTTAAAAATTTGTTCACGGGACGTGGGGTCGCAGGCTGTGCCAGCATTTATTGCCCACCCCTAATTGCCCTTGAGGGGACAGTTAAAAGTCAACCACTTTGTTGTGGGTCTGGAATCACATGTAGGCCAGGCCAGGTAAGGACGGCAGATTTCCTTCCCTGAAGGACTTTAGTGAACCAGATGGATTTTTCCGACAATCGATAATGTTTTAATTCAAGTTTTTTATTGAATTCAGATTTCACCATCTGCAGTGGTGAGATTTGAACCTGGGACTCCAGAGCATTAGACTGGGTTCACTCGTTCAGTGACAGTACCACTACTCCATCTTCTCCCCTGTTGGATTCGAACACATTGTGGTCACTCCTCCCGAAGGGTTCCTTCACCTTAAGTTTCCTAATCAAGTCTGCCTCGTTACACATCACCAAATCCAGAATTCCTTGTTCTCTAGCAGGCTCTACCACAAGCTGTTCCAAAAAAACATCTCTTAGACATTCCACAAATTCCCGTTCTTGTGATCCACAACCAACCTGATTTTCCCAGTCCACTTGCATATTGAAGTCCCCCATGATTATTATAATATTGCCTTTTTTACATGCCTTTTCTGTCTCCTGATTTATTTTCTGCCCCACATCCTGACTCCTGCTAGGGTCCCTGTACATAACTCCCGTCAGGGTCTTTTTACCTTTGCGATTCCTCAACTCTACCCACAGAAAATCTACGCCTCACCATCTTAAAACGTTTCTTGCTATTGATTTAAGATCATTCCTTTTTTTGCAATAAATCTTTTCAATGGCATTTTCAACATTATGTACATTGACGTTCGTCTTTATTTGTTGTACAGAGTAACGAGAAAAAAAAGCTTTTGTCTTACGTTACTTTACTTACAGATTGCTGCCGTCTAGCTCAGCGTGCCCTATCCCACATCTTGCGCCCCGCCAGCCCTCCCTCCACATCACCCCCCGACCACCCCCTTGCTATCCTCCCTGATTAATCCCTTTTCCTCGCTTCCCCCTTTTTCTTCGCCCTTTGTCAGCTTCAAAGAACAAAGAACAATACAGCACAGGAACAGGCCCTTCCGGTCATGATTCCAACCTTTGCCAAAACCCACTACACTTACTTGTGCCGTCTCCATCTATACCCATCCTAGCCATGGACTTGTCAAGATGCTTTTTGAACGCTGTTAATCTATCTGCTTCCACAAGCTCGCCTGGCAACGCGTTACAGGCACTCACAACCTTCTGTGCAAAAAACCTGCCTTGCTCATCTCCTCTAAACTTTGTTCCATGGACCATAAACCTATGCCCCCTGGTGACTGACCCCCTACACCCACCCTGGGAAAGAGTGCCTGCCCATCCATTCTATCCATGCCCCTCATAATCTTGTAGACCTCGATCAGGTCACCCCTCAACCTCTGTCTTTCGAATGAAAACAGTCCGAGTCTGTTCAGCCTCTCCACATAGCTCACACCCTCCAGACCAGGCAACATTCTGGTAAACCTCCTCTGCACCCTCTCCAAGGCCTCCACATCCTTCTGGTAGTGTGGCGACCAGAATTGCGCGCAAAATTCCATGTGCAGCCTTACAAGGGTTCCACACAACTGCAGCATAAGAACATAAGAACTAGGAGCAGGAGTCGGCCATCTGGCCCCTCGAGCCTGCTCCACCATTCAATGAGATCATGGCTGGTCTTTTGTGGACTCAGCTCCACTTTCCGGCCCGAACACCATAACCCTTAATCCCTTTATTCTTCAAAAAACTATCTATCTTTATCTTTAAAACATTTAATGAAGGAGCCTCTACTGCTTCACTGGGCAAGGAATTCCATAGATTCACAACCCTTTGGGCGAAGAAGTTCCTCCTAAACTCAGTCCGAAATCTACTTCCCCTTATTTTGAGGCTATGCCCCCTAGTTCTGCTTTCACCCGCCAGTGGAAATAACCTGCCCGCATCTATCCTATCTATTCCCTTCATAATCTTATATGTTTCTATAAGATCCCCCCCCCCAAGCATGACTTGCCAGTTTTTATACTCGATGCCCCGTCCAATGAAGGCAAGCATTCCGTATGCTTTCTTAACTATCTTGACTACTTGTGTTGCCACTTTCAAAGATCTGTGGACCTGCACAGCCAGATCTCTGACTTTCTATATTCCTAAGAGTTTTGCCATTTACGTTATATTTCCCCTCTATGTTAGACCTAACAAAATGCATTACCTCACATTTGTCCAGATTAACCTCCATTTGCCATTTCTCTGCCCAAGTCTCCAACCTGTCTATGTCCTGTTGTATCCTCTGACAATCCTCTCCACCAACCCTGGGTGTCATCCTTGAACTTACTAATCAGACCAGCTACATTTTCCTCCAAATCCTTTGTGTACACCAGAAACAACAGAGGCCCCAGCACTGATCCCTGTGGAACGCCACTAGTTACAACCTTCCATTCATAAAAACACCCATCTACTGCTACCCCCCCCCCCAGTCTTCTGTGACCGAGCCAGTTCTGTATCCATCTTGCCACCTCACCTCTGATCCCATGTGACTTCACCTTTTGTACCAGTCGGCCATGAGGCACTTTGTCAAAGGCATTACTGAAGTCCATCAAAACACCATCCACCGCCCTCCCCTCATCAATCATCTTTCTCACCTCCTCAAAAAACTCGATCAAGTTAGTCAGGCACGGCCTCCCCTTCACAAAACCATGCTGTCGATCACAAATGCGTCCATTTGTTTCCAAATGGGTAAAAATCCTGTCCCTGAGAATTCTCTCCAATAAATTACCGACTATCCAGAGGCTAGATTCACAGGAGAAAAGTGATCCCCTACAGTGCAGACTTTGTTTGCACTGAGTGCTGAACTTGGTGCATTTGAGTGCGATAGTGAGAGTTTGGTGACCGAGGGAGTATAAGGCTTCATTTTTATCTAAAGTTTAGTCTTTCTTTTATTTAGTTAATTAAATAAAAGGTGTTGTTTGGTTTAGAAGAAGGTGAATTTTCAATAAGCTTTAAACAGGCTTCTACTTGTAGGCACTTGCAGCTGGAGCTTGTGAATTAGTTAATTGGATTAGGCCAGTTTCAGAGGCTAGATTCACAGTATAAAAGTGATCCCCTACAGTGCAGACTTTGTTTGCACTGAGTGCTGAATTTGGTGCATTTGAGTGCGATAGTGAGAGTTTGGTGACCGAGGGAGTGCTGAATTTGGTGCATTTGAGTGCGATAGTGAGAGTTTGGTGACCGAGGGAGTTGGGTGAGGAGGGAGTAAGGTGCTCCTTTCATTTTGTTTCTGACATTTCCGCAAAGAGTGCGAAGAGAGCCAGGAGTTTACAGAAAGTGTAGCTGACTGGGAGCAGGGTCGGAGGGCGGAGATCTAGTTAGTCCACAGGGCAGCTATATTCTGTCAGGTAAGAGGGGATGGAGGCTAGGCCAGTTACATGCTCCTCCTGTAGGATGTGGGTGGTGAGGGATACCACCGGTGTCCCCACTGACTATACCTGCGGGAAGTGCACCCAACTTCAGCTCCTCAAAGACCGTGTTCGGGAACTGGAGCTGAAGCTGGATGAACTTCGGATCATCCGGGAGGCAGAGGGGGTGATTGAAAAGAGTTACAAGGAGGTAACCACACCCAAGGTGCAGGACAAGAATAGCTGGGTTACAGTCAGGGGGGAAAAAACAAACAGGCAGAAAGTGCAGGGATCCCTCGTGGCCGTTCCCCTTCAAAACAAGTATACCGTTTTGGATGCTGTTGGGGGGGATGACCTACCGGGGGAAGGCCCTAGCGGCCAGGTCTCTGGCACTGAGTCTGGCTCTGGGGCTCAGAAGGGAAGGGGGAGAATAGAAAAGCAATAGTTGTAGGAGATTCAATAGTTAGGGGAATAGATAGGAGATTCTGCGGTCGCGAGCGAGACTCCCGGAAGGTATGTTGCCTCCCGGGTGCCAGGGCCAGGGATGTCTCGGATCGTGTCTTCAGGATCCTTAAGGGGGAGGGGGAGCAGCCAGAAGTCGTGGTGCTCATTGGTACCAACGACATAGGTAGGAAAAGGGGTGTGGAGGTAATAAACAAGTTTAGGGAGTTAGGCTGGAAGTTAAAAGCCAGGACAGACAGTGTTGTCATCTCTGGTTTGTTGCCGGTGCCACGTGATAGCGAGGCTAGGAATAGGGAGAGAGTGCAGTTGAACACGTGGCTGCAGGAATGGTGTAGGAAGGAGGGCTTCAGGTATTTGGATAATTGGAGCGCATTCTGGGGAAGGTGGGACCTGTACAAGCAGGACGGGTTGCATCTGAACCAGAGGGGCACCAATATCCTGGGAGGGAGGTTTTCTAGTACTCTTCGGGAGGGTTTAAACTAATTTGGCAGGGGAATGGGAACCGGATTTGTAGTCCAGCAACTAAGGTAGCCGATATTCAGGACGCCAAAGCGTGTAATGAGGCAGTGGGGAAGGGAACACTGACAAAGGAGAGTACTTGCAGGCACGGAGATGGGTTGAAGTGTGTATACTTCAACGCAAGAAGCATCAGGAATAAGGTGGGTGAACTTAAGGCATGGATCGGTGCTTGGGACTACGATGTGGTGGCCATCACGGAAACCTGGATAGAAGAGGGGCAGAAATGGTTGTTGGAGGTCCCTGGTTATAGATGTTTCAATAAGATTAGGGAGGGTGACATTATTAATTAGAGATAGTATAACAGCTGCAGAAAGGCAGTTCGAGGAGTATCACCCTATTCAGGTAGTATGGGTTGAAGTCAGAAATAGGAAAGGAGCAGTCACCTTGTTAGGAGTTTTCTATAGGCCCCCCAATAGTAGCAGAGATGTGGAGGAACAGATTGGGAAACAGATTTTGGAAAGGTGCAGAAGTCATAGGGTAGTAGTCATGGGCGACTTTAACTTCCCAAATATTGAGTGGAACACTTTAGATCAAATAGTTTGGATGGGGTGGCGTTTGTGCAGTGTGTCCAGGAAGCTTTTCTAACACAGTATGTAGATTGTCCGACCAGAGGAGGGGCAATATTGGATTTAGTACTGGGTAATGAGCCAGGGCAAGTGATGGATTTGTTAGTGGGGGAGCATTTTGGAGATAGTGACCACAATTCTGTGACTTTCACTTTAGTAATGGAGAGGGATAGGTACGTGCAACAGGGCAAGGTTTACAATTGGGGGAAGGGTAAATACGATGTTGTCAGACAAGAATTGAAGTGCATAAGTTGTGAACATAGGCTGGCAGGGAAGGACACAAGTGAAATGTGGAACTTGTTCAAAGAACAGGTGCTACGTGTCCTTGATATGTATGTCCCTGTCAGGCAGGGAAGAGATGGTCGAGTGAGGGAACCATGGTTGACAAGAGAGGTTGAATGTCTTGTTAAGAGGAAAAAGGTGACTTATGTAAGGCTGAGGAAACAAGGTTCAGACAGGGCATTGGAGGGATACAAGATAGCCAGGAGGGAACTGAAGAAAGGGATTTGGAGAGCTAAGAGAGGGCATGAACAATCTTTGGCGGGTAGGATCAAGGAAAACCCCAAGGCCTTTTACACATATGTGAGAAATATGAGAATGACTAGAGCGAGGGTAGGTCCGATCAAGGACAGTAGCGGGAGATTGTGTATTGAGTCTGAAGAGATAGGAGAGGTCTTGAACGAGTACTTTTCTTCTGTATTTACAAATGAGAGGGGCGATATTGTTGGAGAGGACAGTGTGAAACAGATTGGTAAGCTCGAGGAAATACTTGTCAGGAAGGAAGATGTGTTGGGCATTTTGAAAAACTTGAGGATAGACAAGTCCCCCGGGCCTGACGGGATACATCCAAGGATTCTATGGGAAGCAAGAGATGAAATTGCAGAGCCGTTGGCAATGATCTTTTCGTCCTCACTGTCAACAGGGGTGGTACCAGGGGATTGGAGAGTGGCGAATGTCGTGCCCCTGTTCAAAAAAGGGACTAGGGATAACCCTGGGAATTACAGGCCAGTTAGTCTTACTTCGGTGGTAGGCAAAGTAATGGAAAGGGTACTGAAGGATAGGATTTCTGAGCATCTGGAAAGACACTGCTTGATTAGGGATAGTCAGTACGGATTTGTGAGGGGTAGGTCTTGCCTTACAAATCTTATTGAATTCTTTGAGGAGGTGACCAAGCATGTGGATGAAGGTAAAGCAGTGGATGTAGTGTACATCGATTTTAGTAAGGCATTTGATAAAGTTCCCCATCGTAGGCTTATGCAGAAAGTAAGGAGGCATGGGATAGTGGGGAATTTGGCCAGTTGGATAACGAACTGGCTAACCGACAGAAGTCAGAGAGTGGTGGTGGATGGCAAATATTCAGCCTGGATCCCAGTTACCAGTGGCGTACCGCAGGGATCAGTTCTGGGTCCTCTGCTGTTTGTGATTTTCATTAATGACTTGGATGAGGGAGTTGAAGGGTGGGTCAGTAAATTTGCAGACGATACGAAGATTGGTGGAGTTGTGGATAGTCAGGAGGGCTGTTGTCGGCTGCAAAGAGACATATATAGGATGCAGAGCTGGGCTGAGAAGTGGCAGATGGAGTTTAACCCTGAAAAGTGTGAGGTTGTCCATTTTGGAAGGACAAATATGAATGCGGAATACAGAGTTAACGGTAGAGTTCTTGGCAATGTGGAGGAGCAGAGAGATCTTGGGGTCTATGTTCATACATCTTTGAAAGTTGCCATTCAAGTGGATAGAGCTGTGAAGAAGGCCTATGGTGTGCTCGCATTCATTAACAGAGGGGTTGAATTTCAGAGCCGTGATGATGCAGCTGTACAAAACTTTGGTAAGGCCACATTTGGAGTACTGTGTACAGTTCTGGTCGCCTCATTTTAGGAAGGATGTGGAAGCTTTGGAAAAGGTGCAAAGAAGATTTACCAGGATGTTGCCTGGAATGGAGAGTCGGTATTACTAGGAAAGGTTGAGGGTGCTAGGCCTTTTCTCATTAGAACGGAGAAGGATGAGGGACGACTTGATAGAGGTTTATAAGATGATCAGGGGAATAGATAGAGTAGACAGTCAGAGACTTTTTCCCCGGGTGGAACAAACCATTACAAGGGGACATAAATTTAAGGTGAAAGGTGGAAGATATAGGAGGGATATCAGAGGTAGGTTCTTTACCCAGAGAATAGTGGGAGCATGGATGCACTGCCTGTGGAAGTAGTTGAGTCGGAAACATTAGGGACCTTCAAGCAGCTATTGGATAGGTACATGGATTATGGTAAAATGATATAGTGTAGATTTATTTGTTCTCAAGGGCAGCACGGTAGCATTGTGGATAGCATAATTGCTTCACAGCTCCAGGGTCCCAGGATCGATTCCGGCTTGGGTCATTGTCTGTGCGGAGTCTGCACGTCCTCCCCGTGTCTGCGTGGGTTTCCTCCGGGTGCTCCGGTTTCCTCCCACAGTCCAAAGATGTGCGGGTTAGGTGAATTGGCCAATGATAAATTGCCCTTAATGTCCAAATTGCCCTTGGTGTTGGGTGGAGGTGTTGAGTTTGGGTGGGGTGCTCTTTCCGGGGTCCGGTGCAGACTCGGGGGGCCGAATCGCCTCCTTCTGCACTGTAAATTCAATGATAATCTATGATTAATCTAGGACAAAGGTTCGGCACAACATCGTGGGCCGAAGGGCCTGTTCTGTGCTGTATTTTCTATGTTCTATGTTCTATGTACCGGCGTGAGGCTCATTGGCCTAAAGTTTCCGGGATTACCTCTGCTACTTTTCTTAAACAGCCGTGCTACATTTGCTATTCTCCAGTCCTCTGGGATCTCACCTGGATAATCCAGAGAACCACAAGCCAGTGAGCCTTACGCCAGTGGTAGGGAAATTACTGGAGAGAATTCTTCGAGACAGGATCTACTCCCATTTGGAAGCAAGTGGCCATATCAGCGAGAGGCAGCACGGTTTTGTGAAGGGGAGGTCGTGTCTCACTAACTTGATAGAGTTTTTCGAGGAGGTCACTAAGATGATTGATGCAGGGAGGGCAGTGGATGTTGTCTATATGGACTTCAGTAAGGCCTTTGACAAGGTCCCTCATGGTAGACTAGTACAAAAGGTGAAGTCACACGGGATCAGGGGTGAGCTGGCAAGGTGGATACAGAACTGGATAGGCCATAGAAGGCAGAGAGTAGCAATGGAAGGATGCTTTTCTCATTGGAGGGCTGTGACCAGTGGTGTTCCACAGGGATCAGTGCTGGGACCTTTGCTCTTTGTAGTATATATAAATGATTTGGAGGAAAATGTAACTGGTCTGATTAGTAAGTTTTCAGACGACACAAAGGTTGGTGGAATTGCGGATAGCGATGAGGACTGTCAGAGGACACAGCAGGATTTAGATTGTCTGGAGACTTGGGCGGAGAGATGGCAGATGGAGTTGAATCCAGACAAATGTGAGGTAATGCATTTTGGAAAGTCTAATGCAGGTAGGGACTATACAGTGAATGGTAGAACCCTCAAGAGTATTGACAGTCAGAGAGATCTAGGTGCACAGGTCCCCAGGTCACTGAAAGGGGCAATACAGGTGGAGAAGGTGGTCAAAAAGGCATACGGCATGCTTGCTTTCATTGGCCGGGGCATTGAGTATAAAAATTGGCAAGTCATGTTGCAGCTGTATAGAACCTTAGTTAGGCCACACTTGGAGTACAGTGTTCAATTCTGGTCGCCACACTACCAGAAGGATGTGGAGGCTTTAGAGAGGGTGCAGAAGAGATTTACCAGGATGTTGCGTGGTATGGAGGGCATTAGCTATGAGGAGAGGTTGAATAAACTCGGTTTGTTCTCACTGGAATGACGGAGGTTGAGGGGCGACCTGATAGAGGTCTACAAAACTATGAGGGGCATAGACAGAGTGGATAGTCAGAGACTTTTTCCCAGGTTAGAGGGGCCAATTACTAGGGGGCATAGGTTTAAGGTGAGAGGGGCAAGGTTTAGAGGAGGTGTTCGAGGCAAGTTTTTTACACGGAGGGTAGTGGGTCCCTGGAACTCGCTGCCAGAGGAGGTGGTGGAAGCAGGGACGATAGTGACGTTTAAGGGGAATCTTGACAAATACATTAATAGGATGGGAATAGAGGGATACGGACCCCGGAAGTGGAGAAGATTTTACTTTACTCGGGCAGCATGGTCGGCGCAGGCTTGGAGGGCCGAAGGGCCTGTTCCTGTGTTGTACTTTTCTTTGTTCTTTGTAGCCAATGAGGATACAAAGATGTCAGTCAAGGCCCTAGCAATTTCTTCCCTTGCTTCCCTCAGTATTCTGGGGTAAATACCATCCTGCCCAGGAGACTAATCTCCCTTCATATATTTTAAACGACCCAATACCTCCTCCTCTTCGATGTCAACATGACCCAGACTGTCCACACGCCCTACCCAAGAATCAACTTTCACAAAGTCCCATTCTTTGGTGAACTTTCTTTCTCCTCTCTGATCCTCCTGGTTCCCCCTCTACCTGCTGTTGTTGGCCTCAAACAGGTTTTGTTGGAACTGGCTGACAAACTGCCCCCATGCAGTGAAGAAGCCTTCCTCCGACCCTCGGATGGCGTACTTAATCTTCTCCAGGGGGAGAAATTCCGAGAGGTCAGCGAGCCAGTCTGCAGCTGTGGGTGGTGCTGCCGATCGCCAGCCGAGCAGGATTCTCCGGCGTGCGATTAGGGAAGCGAAAGCGAGGGCGTTGGCCCCCGTCCCCATGTGTAGCTCTGGCTGCTCCTATACCCCGGAGATTGCCATAATGGGCATGGCTTCACCCTCACCCCCACAACCCTGGACATTGCCTTAGAGTAGGCTGTCCAGAACCCAGCAAGCTTGGGGCAAGCCCAAAACATGTGGGTGTGGTTGGCCGGGCCCCTCTGGCACCGCCAGCATTTGTCCTCCACCTCCGGGAAGAACTTGCTCTTTCGGGTTCTGGTCAGGCGGGCTCTGTGCACCACTTTGAGCTGCATTAGGTTTATAGCCTTGCGCATGAGGAAGTGGAGCTCACCCTGCTCAGTGCTTCGTTCCAGAGTCCCCATCCTACCTCTGTCCCCAGTTCGTACTCCCATTTTTGTCTGGTCTCGTCCAGTGGAGTCCGGGCTCTGTCCAGTAGCTGTCCGTATATTTTCCGACAGAGTCCCCCTTCTTTACTGTCCATGGTTATCAGGTCCTCTAATAGTGTCGTCTCCGGTGCCCTGGGGTATCTTACTGTTTCTTTGCAGAGCAAATGTTTTATTTGCTGGTGTCTCATTTCCTGTCCTGCAGGCAATTCCTATTCCTCCCGTCAGTTCGTTCAGGGTCGCTCGTCTGCGCCCTACATCGAGGTCCCTGACTGTCAGCGTTCCCCCCTCCTGTCTCCATTTTTTAAATGTTGCGTCTAGCATGGCTGACGGGAATCTGTGCTTACCACAGATGGGGGCCAAGGGGGCCATCCCGCTCAGCCCAAAATGTTGTCTTAAATGGCCCCACGTTTTCAGCGTGGCCTCTACCACTGGGCCCGTTGTGTATTTTTCCGAGGGGGGTGGGAGCACTCGCGTGGTCAGGGCCCGGAGGGTCGTTCCCTTGCAGGAGGCCTCCCCCATCTGTACCCACTCCGAGATGGGTTTGCGTACGTATCCCCTCACCCTTTCCGCAGTTGCTGCCCAGTGGTAATATTGAACGTTTGGCAGTGCCAGGCCTCCCTTAACTTTCCTTCTTTGCAGTGTTGGTTTGGAAACTCTCAGATACTTGCGTCCCCGCGCGCACACACACACACACAAATGCCATAATTAAGTTATCTAGGTTCTGAAGAAAGCCTTGGGGATGGAGATCGGAATGGATCCAAACAGGAAGAGGAACCTTTGCAGTACGTTCATCTTGATCGTTTGCACTCTCCCCGCCAGGAAGAGTGGGAGTGAGCCCCATCTCTGTAGGTCGTTTTTTACTTCCTCCACCAGGCTGGTCAGGTTCCACTTGTGGATCTGTGCCCAGTCTCAGGCTAGCTGCATCCCCAGGTGCAGGACTCTATTTTGGGCCGTTTTAAACGGGAGTCCCTGCAGCTCTGTCCCTCCCCCGTTTGGGTTCACTGGGAATGCCTCGCTTTTACCCACGGTGAGGTTGTAACCTGAGAAGGTTCAGAACTCTCTCGGGATCCGTATGATTACTTTCAGGTCTTACTATGGCTTTGAGATGTCATCTACACAGAGTGAGACTCTGTGCTCTCTGTCTCCTCTCCGGATGCCCTTCCAGTTTTTCGCACTCCGTGCGGCTATCGTCAGGGGTTCGATTGCGAGCGCAAACAGAATGGGGGATGGGGGGCATCCTTGCCTTGAGCCTCTGTGCAGCTGGAAGTATTCAGAGCTGGTGGTATTGGTTCAAACCCTCGTCTTCGGAACATTGTATCTGAGCCTCACCCAGGCTGTGAACCCCGCTCCTAGCCCAAACCATTCCAGTTCCATTGAGGAGGTACTTACACTCGAATTTTCTGCGTCCAGGGAGACGATCACCTCTGGTGTTCTCTCCCCGGGAGGGGAGGGGGGGGGAAAGTGCCCCTTGTCAGCGAGTCTGCAAACATGTCCCCTACATGTGGGGCCAGGGGCGGTATACATTTTTTGTAGAAGTCCGCCGGGAACCCGTTGGGTCCTGGTGCCTACCCGCCTGCATGGAGCTGATGCTCTCCATGATTTAGAACACAGAACAGACAGTGCAGAAGGAGGCCATTCGGCCCATCGAGTCTGCACCAACCCACTTAAGCCCTCACTTCCGCCCTATCCCCGTAACCCAGTAACCCCTCCAAACCTTTTTGGTCATTAAGGGCAATTTAGCATGGCCAATCCACCTAACCTGCACGTCTTTGGACTGTGGGAGGAAACCGGAGCACCCGGAGGAAACCCACGCAGACACGGGGAGAACATGCAGACTCCGCGCAGACAGTGACCCAGTGGGGAATCGATCCTGGGACCCTGGTGCTGTGAAGCCACAGTGCTAACCACTATGCTACCGTGCTGCCCAGGTCTATTCGTGCTTCCAGCTCCCCCCGTCTGTCTACCCCCACCACTGGTAGTTCCAGTCTGTCTAGGAACTGTTTCATTCCTGCATCCCCGTTGGGGGGGCTCGGAGGTGGACAGTCTCTGGTAGAAGGTCTTGAATACTTGATTGACCTCTTTTGGTTCCGCAACAATCTGCCTCTGCCATCCTTGACCTGCGCTATTTCCCTTGTGGCTGCCTGCTTTATCAGCTGGTGAGCCAATAGGTGGCCAGCCTTGTCTCCGTTGTCATAGAAGGTCCCCCGTGTCTGGTGGAGTTGGTACACTGCTTTCCTAGTGGATACCAGGTAAAAGTCCTTTTGCAGCTTTTTCCTCTCCACCAGCAGCTCTACGGTCGGGGCCTCGGAATATTTCTACTGACCTCCAAAATGGAGTCGATCAGCTGTTGCCTGGCCACCCTCTCTTCCCTATCTCTGCGCGCCTTCTTGGCTATTAATTCCTCCCGGATCATACCCTTCAATACCTGCCAGAACGTGGAGGGTGAGACCTCCCCTTTCTGGTTGTTAGTCACGTACTCGCCTATGGCCTGTTTTCTGGCAGAAGGCCTTGTTGGCCAGGAGGCCCGTGTCCAGCCTCCCTCTGGGGCGCTGGGCCCGGCTTGTCTCCAAACTCACATCCATGTAGTGTGGAGCGTGGTCGGAGATGAGGATAGCGGAGTATTCCGCTCCTACTATTCCTGGAAGCACCGATTTCCCTACTCACAACAGTGGTTTGTGCACTTGTGAAAAGAACGAGAATTCTTTTTCTTCTGGGTGTAGGAAGCCCCATGGATCCACCACCTCCATCTGTCCCATAAATGCTTTCAGTTCCTTAGCCATGCTTGTCTTTTTCCCCGTTCTGGGGTTTGATCAGTCGGTCAGTGGGTCCTGTGCACAGTTAAAGGTACCCCCCATAATCAGTCGGTGTGTGTCAAGGTCCGGGATTTCTGCCATGGTCTTTTTTATAAAGTCTGAGTTGTTGCAGTTGGGGCTGGTTTAGCACAGTGGGCTAAACAGCTGGCATGTAGTGCAGAACAAGGTCAGCAGCGCGGGTTGAATTCCTGTACCAGCCTCCCCGAACAGGCGCCGGAATGTGGCGACTAGGGGCTTTTCACAGTAACTTCATTGAAGCCTACTTGTGACAATAAGCAATTATTATTATTTACCAGTACGCCGGGTGCCCCTTCCAGGACACCGCTGACCATGACGTACCATCCCCCTGAGTCTGTAACCTCCCCAATCTCCGTAAATCACGTCCTTTTGCTGATCAGTATGGCCACTCCGCTATCCCTCATCCCGTAGCATGAATGTTACGTCTGTCCCACCCAGCCCTTCCTTACCAGCAGTCGGTCCTTCTCCCTCAGGTGTGGCTCCTGTAAGTAGACTGGGCGCGATTCTCCGAAATGGAGACAGAGTGTCCGCGCCGTCGTTAACGCCATCGCGACGGCGCAAAATGGGCGGGGGTGGGGGGGGGGGGGGCGGGGGGGAGGGCACTACCGATTCTGGCCTCCACAGGGGGCCTGCACGGCGCTGGAGCGGTTCACGCTGCTCCAACCTCCCTTCCCAGTGCCAACTGGGTGCCGCGCCACCCCGCGCTGCGCAGTTGGGCAGTGCCAGCCTGCGAATGCGTGCGGGACTTCCTCAGTGCGCCGGCCGCGACACAACATGGCGTGGGGGTTCAGGGGCCGGCCGCGTAATAAAATAGGGCCGGGGTTGGAGAGGCCTGCCCGTGGATCGGTGGGCCACGATCGTGGGCCAGACCCCGTCGGAGGCACCCGTAGTGAAGGAGTGCCCTTCCCCGCCTCACAGGCTGCCCCCCGACCCTACGCGCAGAGTTCCCGCCGGCTGCGAGCAGGTGTGAATGGTGGCGGGGGGCCTCTGCCGTTTCCGCGCGGCCACTCGGCCCATCAACTGGAGAATCGGCAGCCCAGCCGCGGACAGCGCCCCGCGACTGGCGCCACACCAAACGCGCCGGCGCCGATTCTCCGCTCCTCAGAGAATCGTCTGCCGGCGTCGTACCAGCGCCGTGGGAAAAAAGGGCGCAAACGGCGATTCTCCCATCCGGCGCGGCATGGGAAAATCACAATGTCCACCTTCAGGCTTCTCAGGTGGGCGAAGACTCTGGATACCTTACGTTCCAGGTGGGGGACATCTGACTCCCGCTGGTCCCGCCATACTTACCTGGTGGACACGCCCCTGCGCTCCGGGGTTTCCCTTTGTCGAGGGGGCACCTAACATGACGGCCAAAAGTGTGTACGCCACATGGGTACGCCCCTGCACTCCGGGGTCTCCCTTTGTTTGGGGAACCTCCAAAGTAGCTGTTTGTGGTGCCATCTTGATTCCACGGCCTGCTCCATGCCGGTTGAGGACTTTGTCTCTTTCGCTGCCAACTCTTTCCTATCCTTCTGCCCTTCTTCTGTTCTGTGAGTCCCCGCCCGTCCCCACCTTCCCCCCCACCCCCCCCCTTCCCCTCCCTACCCGCCTCACTTACCTCCCCCTTGTATTAGCCCCACTTTCCGTCCCGCCCACCCCCACCTTGGCCAGTCGGGGAAAAGATCCTGAGGTGGGTCCGGCAGATACAGTGCTGCTGATGGGAACAACACGGAATACGGGTCCATCAGGACATCGAGGCTGACCTCGCGAAAAATAGGGGCGAACTGAATCAGGCAAAATGGGCACTCTACAAGAGAGGGCTGCCTTTACTGCCTGTCTTCCCGTGCTAGTCCTCCCTGCTAGTATGGTGGATCCTCTACCTGGGCGAATCTCACCCTGTCTCCGTTCCCTCCCTCGACGGCGAATCTCTTTCCCCTATCCTCACTTTCCTCTCACTGCCGTCCTACTTTAGTCCGAGAACGAGGCAGCACAGTCCCGCACATACACAGTGAGAACAAGGCAGCACAGTCCCGCACAACACGCAGAGAACGAGGCAGCACAGTCCCGCACAAACACACAGAGAACGAGGCCGCACAGTCCCGCACAAACACACCGAGAACGAGGCAGCGCAGTCCCGCACAAACACATCGAGAACGAGGCAGCACAGTCCCGCACAAACACACCAAGAACGAGGCAGCACAGTCCCGCACAAAAACACCGAGAACGAGGCAGCACAGTCCCGCACAAACACACCGGGAACGAGGCAGCATAGTGCCGCACAAACACACCGAGAACGAGGCAGCACAGTCCCGCACAAACACACCGAGAACGAGGCAGCACAGTCCCGCACAGAAACACCGAGAAGGAGGCAGCACAGTCCCGCACAAACACACCGAGAACGAGGCAGCACAGTCCCTCACAAACACACCGAGAACGAGGCAGCACAGTCCCGCACAAACACACCGAGAACGAGGCAGCACAGTCCCGGGCAAACACACCGAGAACGGGGCAGCACAGTCCCGCACAAACACACCGAGAACGAGGCAGCACAGTCCCGCACAAACACACCGAGAACGAGGCAGCACAGTCCCGCACAAACACACCGAGAACGGGGCAGCACAATCCCGCACAAACACACTGAGAACGAGGCAGCACAGTCCCGCACAGAAACACTGAGAACGAGGCAGCACAGTCCCGCACAAACACGCAGAGAACGAGGCAGCACAGTCCCTCACAAACACACTGAGAAGGAGGCACCACAGTCCCGCACAAACACACTGAGAACGAGGCAGCACAGTCCCGCACAAACACACCGCGAAGGAGGCAGCACAGTCCCGCACAAACACACCGAGAACGAGGCAGCACAGTCCCGCACAAACACACTGAGAACGCGGCAGCGCAGTCCCGCACAAACACACCGAGAAGGAGGCAGCACAGTCCCGCACAAACACACTGAGAACGAGGCAGCACAGTCCCGCACAAACACACCGAGAACGAGGCAGCACAGACCCGGGCAAACACACCGAGAACGCGGCAGCACAGTCCCGCCAAACACACCGAGAACGCGGCAGCACAGTCCCGCACAAACACGCAGAGAACGAGGCAGCACAGTCCCGCACAAACACACCGAGAACGTGGCAGCACAGTCCCGCCAAACACACCGAGAACGCGGCATCACAGTCCCGCACAAACACGCAGAGAACGAGGCAGCACAGTCCCGCACAAACACGCAGAGAACGAGGCAGCACAGTCCCGCACAAACACGCAGACAACGCGGCAGCACAGTCCCGCACAAACACACCGAGAACGAGGCAGCACAGTCCCGCACAAACACACCGAGAAGGAGGCACCACAGTCCCACACAAACACACCGTCGACGAGGCAGCACAGTCCCGCACAAACACACCAAGAACGGGGCATACAGTCCCGCACAAACACACCGAGAACGCGGCAGCACAGTCCCGCACAAACACACCGCGAAGGAGGCAGCACAGTCCCGCACAAACACACCGAGAACGAGGCAGCACAGTCCCGCTCAAACACGCAGAGAACGAGGCAGCACAGTCCCGCAGAAACACACCGAGAACGAGGCAGCACAGTCCCGCACAAACACACCGAGAACGAGGCAGCACAGACCCGCACAAACACAGCGAGAAGGAGGCAGCACAGACCCGCACAAACACACCGAGAACGAGGCAGCACAGTCCCGGACAATCACACCGAGAACGAGGCAGCACAGTCCCGGACAAACACACCGAGAACGAGGCATCACAGTCCCGCACAAACACACCGAGAACGAGGCAGCACAGTCCCGGACAATCACACCGAGAATGAGGCAGCACAGTCCCATGTAAACCAGAGTCCGTACAGCAGATCTTCGTTCCGTTTCTTCCACCACCTTGTGACTTATTCCCAGCTGCCCTCACCGTTGCTGCATCTGTTCCTTTTCTGGACTGTTGGTTTTCACGAACTCCGCGGCCTCCGCCGGGGTGCCGCAGGAATGTTCTTTCCCTTAATAAGTTACCCAGAGTCTGGCCGGGAACAACATGCGGAACCTCAGCCCTCTCTTGTAGAGCGTGTTGAGTTTTGGCCGGGGCGACCTGTGAGTCTTGTCTCGGTCCCGACCAGCATTCGGGCGATGTCGGGCAATGGGTCCCTTTCCGCCACCCCCTCTGGCAGGCCCACAGCCTGGACCTGTTGTCCTGCTCCGCTGCCTTTCCCCTCAGGTTGCCTTGGGCCGCCACCAACCTCTTCACCTCGGTCTCCAGAGCCACGGTCCTGTCACTCTGGTCAATTCCCGCCCTTTCCACGTCAAGGATTGTCTTTCCTGGTCTTCCAACTTCTGTCCCAGGCCGTCTACCGTGCCTGGAGGACACCTGACCACCTCCTTCGCCACCTCTTTCACTGCCACCTGGGGTTCCATTTGGATCGCCTCCCTCATTGCCGCCAGTTCTTTTTTAAGAAATGTCTGCCATCCCTCTCCCCGGTGTCGTGTGGGGTAGGGGAGGGGGGACGGGGACGTCGCTGCCTGCTGGTGCTCCTCTGTTCGCGTCACCCTCTGTCTTGTCTCGGCGGGGCCTCCGCCTCGCCTCGTGTGCCCGCTGCTCCGTCTGCTTGCTGCTGCTGCCCCGTGCCACCGCCTCTGCCTTCTCGCCGGCCTTTTGCGCTACCGTTTGCCGGCATCTTCTCTTCTGCGTCTGCACTTCTAATGCCTCTTGGGTTTTTCGGAGTTTTGGGTGGCTTTTCTGAGCCAAGAATCCTGGAAAATCTGCTGTTTTGGGTCCGCTTGGGAGGTTAGGCACCTGGGGCGAAATTCTCCGGTATCGGCGCGATGTCCGCCGACTGGCGCCCAAAACTATAGGTATGTCAGGAATAAAAGAATGACTAGGGTAAGAGTAGGGCCAGTCAAGGACAGGGATGGGAAGTTGTGTGTGGAGTCTGAAGAGATAGGCGAGATACTGAATGAATATTTTTCTTCAGTATTCACTCAGGAAAAAGAGAATGTTGTGGAGGGGAATGCTGAGACCCAGGCTATTAGAATAGATGGCATTGAGGTACGTAGGGAAGAGGTGTTGGCAATTCTGGACAGGCTGAAAATAGATAAGTCCCCGGGTCCTGATGGGATTTATCCTAGGATTCTCTGGGAGGCCAGGGAAGAGATTGCTGGACCTTTGGCTTCGATTTTTATGTCATCTTTGGCAACAGGAATAGTGCCAGAGGACTGGAGGATAGCAAATGTGGTCCCTTTGTTCAAGAAGGGGAGTAGAGACAACCCCAGCAACTATAGACCGGTGAGCCTCACGTCTGTTCTGAGTAAAGTCTTGGAGGGGATTATAAGAGACAAGATTTATAATCATCTAGATAGGAATAATATGATTAGGGATAGTCAGCATGGCTTTGTGAAGGGTAGGTCATGCCTCACAAACCTTATCGAGTTCTTTGAGAAGGCGACTGAACAGGTAGACGAGGGTAGAGCAGTTGATGTGGTGTACATGGATTTCAGTAAAGCATTTGATAAGGTTCCCCACGGTAGGCTATTGCAGAAAATACAGAGGCTGGGGATTGAGGGTGATTTAGAGATGTGGATCAGAAATTGGCTAGCTGAAAGAAGACAGAGGGTGGTGGTTGATGGGAAATGTTCAGAATGGAGTCCAGTCACAAGTGGCGTACCACAAGGATCTGTTCTGGGGCCGTTGCTGTTTGTCATTTTTATCAATGACCTAGAGGAGGGCGCAGAAGGGTGGGTGAGTAAATTTGCAGACGACACTAAAGTCGCTGGTGTTGTCGACAGTGCGGAAGGATGTAGCAGGTTACAGAGGGACATGGATAAGCTGCAGAGCTGGGCTGAGAGGTGGCAAATGGAGTTTAATGTAGAAAAGTGTGAGGTGATTCACTTTGTAAGGAATAACAGGAATGCGGAATCTTTGGCTAATGGTAAAGTTCTTGGAAGTGTGGCTGAGCAGAGGGATCTAGGTGTCCATGTACATAGATCCCTGAAAGTTACCACCCAGGATGATAGGGTTGTGAAGAAGGCCTATGGAGTGTTGACCTTCATTGGTAGAGGGATTGAGTTCCGGAGTCATGAGGTCATGTTGCAGCTGTACAAAACTCTGGTACGGCCGCATTTGGAGTATTGCGTACAGTTCTGGTCACCGCATTATAGGAAGGACGTGGAAGCTTTGAAGCGGGTGCAGAGGAGATTTACCAGGATGTTGCCTGGTATGGTGGGAAAATCTTATGAGGAAAGGCTGATGGACTTGAGGTTGTTTTCGTTAGAGAGAAGAAGGTAAAGAGGAGACTTAATAGAGGCATACAAAATGATTAGGGCGTTAGATAGGGTGGACAGTGAGAGCCTTCTCCCGCGGATGGAAATGGCTGGCACGAGGGGACATAGCCTTAAACTGAGGGGTAATAGATATAGGACAGAGGTCAGAGGTAGGTTCTTTACGCAAAGAGTGATGAGGCCGTGGAATGCCCTACCTGCTACAGTGGTGAACTCGCCAACATTGAGGGCATTTAAAAGTTTATTGGATAAGCATATGGATGGTAATGGCATAGTGTAGGTTAGATGGCTTTTGTTTTTTGACTTCCCATGTCGGTGCAACATCGTGGGCCGAAGGGCCTGTACTGCGTTGTGTCGTTCTATGTTCTATATAACGGTGCAAAATCAGTCGGGCATCGCGCCGCCCCAAAGGTGTGGAATGCTCCGCATCTTGGGGGTCCGAGCCCCAACCTTAAGGGGCTAGGCCCGCGCCGGACGAATTTTCGCCCCGCCAGCTGGCGGAAAAGGCCTGTGGTGCACCGGCTGGCGCGGAAAAGACATCTCCGTGCAGCGCATGCGCGGGAGCGTCAGCGGCCGCTCACGGCATCCCCGCGCATACGCAGTGGAGGGAGTCTCTTCCGCCTCTGCCATGGTGGAGACCGTGGCGAAGGCGGAAGGAAAAGAGAGCCCCCACGGCACAGGCACGCCCGCGGATCGGTGGGCCCCCATTGTGAGGCAGGCCACCGTGGGGGCACCCCCCGGGGCCACATCGCCCCGCGCCCCCCCAGGACCCCGGAGCCTGCCCGCGCCGCTTTGTCCCACCGGTAAGAGAGGTGGTTTAATCCAAATCGGCGGGACAGGCATTTTACCTGCGGGAGAATCGCGGGGGGGGGGGGGGGGGGGGGGGGGGGGGGGCCAAGCGGAGCAGCGCGATTCCCGCCCCCGCCGAATCTCCGGTGCCAGAGAATTCGGCAACTGGCGGGGGCGAGATTCACGCCAGCCCCCTTGGGCGAAATTCTCCCCCAACGGCGCAATGTCCGCCGACTGGCGCCCAAATCGGCGCCAATCAGACGGGCATCGCGCCGTCACAAAGGTGCGGAATGCTCCGCATCTTTGGCGGCCTAGCCCCGACATTGAGGGGCTAGGCCGGCGCCGGAGGGATTTCCGCCCCGCCAGCTGACGGAAATGGCGTTTGTTGCCCCGCCAGCTGGCACGGAAATGCGGCGCATGCGCGGGAGCGTCAGCGGCCGCTGACAGTTTCCCGGCACATGCGCGGGAGCGTCAGTGGCCGCTGACAGTTTCCCGGCACATGCGCAGTGGGGAGAGTCTCGTCCGCCTCCTGCCATGGTGGAGGCCATGGCGGAGGCGGAAGGGAAAGAGTGCCCCCACGGCACAGGCCCGCCCGCGGATTGGTGGGCTCCGATCGCGGGCCAGGCCACCGTCGGGGCACCTCCCGGGGTCAGATCGGCGGGAGTTCGGCCCATCCGGGCCGGAGAATTGAGCGGGGTGTCCCGCCAACCGGCACGGCCCGATTCCCGCCCCCGCCCAATCTCTGGTACCGGAGACTTCGGCGGGGGCGGGGGCGAGATTCACGGCGGCCAGCGGGGGGTCGGAGAATGACGCCCCAGAAGTCCGATTTAAGTTCATTCCTTACGAACAATGCAGCCTTGCGCCCTCCGCCCAACTTGCTGTCCTTTCAAATGGACACATATCTTTGTATATTTAGATTCCAGCCCGGGACCCTGGTGCTGTGAAGCAACAGTGCTAACCACTGTGCCACCGTGCCACCCGACCTATCGAGCTGAATCCCACTCCGGGATCTGACTTGTCCAATCGTAACATCAGCTCGGATTATAACGTTGTACTTTCAAACATCGATCTCACCTGAGCGGACACTGATTGAAAGTAACCTGTTGAAACATTGCACGGAATAACAACATAAACATCCTTATTCCCCTCGGAGGGGGCACCTCAAAACCCTCCCATCAAGCTTACTGCTTAACATTAGTTTTAGGTCAGCTCATTTGACAAGGCCAGTGTGTTACCCAAAGTCCACATGAACTGGGGAGGTCAAAGGAGAAATGGGAAGCTCACCGTTACGATTCCTCCACCAAACTTTCTTGTGCACACTCCTCCATAGCGTGTCATGGTTGAAAGTCCAGATCTAATTGTGCCTCTGTAAAAGAGAAATCAGCGTTCAAAGAGAAGGTGCGAGAATCAAGGAACAATGACCAATCTCCCATGACGGGAATAACCCGATAATATTTTTCAAGGACGTTGAACGAACTTCATGGTCTTCGTGACTGATGCACCCTGAAATTGGGACTGAGCTTGGATGTTAGTCTGAGACTTTGCCCAAGGGACTGATAAGAAAAACATCTCTACTGTATCCCAAAAGGAGACAATTACATCTTTTTGTTGGAATGGTTCTTGCCTAGCACTTTGATTCAGAGAACGGTTCCAGTCCAGCCCATCATTTGGGTGATGGTTTTGAGCAAGAGATTCTTAGCTCGCCCCACACCCCTCACTTCTCCCCACCAACCTGCAGATGTCGTTTCTTTCCAGAGAAGTATGCAATGTTTGACTCTGTTTCCGCCACAAAGAACAACAAAGAACAAAGAAATGTACAGCAAAGGAACAGGCCCTTCGGCCCTCCAAGCCCGTGCCGACCATGCTGCCCGACTAAACTACAATCTTCTACACTTCCTGGGTCCGTATCCCTCTATTCCCATCCTATTCATGTATTTGTCAAGATGCCCCTTAAATGTCCCTATCGTCCCTGCTTCCACCACCACCTCCGGTAGCGAGTTCCAGGCACCCACTACCCTCTGCGTAAAAAACTTGCCTCGTACATCTACTCTAAACCTTGCCCCTCTCACCTTAAACCTATGCCCCCTAGTAATTGACCCCTCTACCCTGGGGAAAAGCCTCTGACTATCCACTCTGTCTAGCCCCTCATAATTTTGTATACCTCTATCAGGTCTCCCCTCAACCTCCTTCGTTCCAGTGAGAACAAACCGAGTTTATTCAACCGCTCCTCATAGCTAATGCCCTCCATACCAGGCAACATTCTGGTAAATCTCTTCTGCACCCTCTCTAAAGCCTCCACATCCTTCTGGGAGTGTGGCGACCAGAATTCAACACTATACTCCAAGTGTGGCCTAACTAAGGTTCTATACAGCTGCAACATGACTTGCCAATTCTTATACTCAATGCCCCGGCCAATGAAGGCAAGCATGCCGTATGCCTTCTTGACTACCTTCTCCACCTGTGTTGCCCCTTTCAATGACCTGTGGACCTGTACTCCTAGATCTCTTTGACTTTCAATACTCTTGAGGGTTCTACCATTCACTGTATATTCCCTACCTGCATTAGACCTTCCAAAATGCATTACCTCACATTTATCCGGATTAAACTCCATCTGCCATCTCTCCGCCCAAGTCTCCAAACAATCTAAATCCTGCTGTATCCTCCGACAGTCCTCATCGCTATCCGCAATTCCACAAACCTTTGTGTCGTCTGCAAACTTACTAATCAGACCAGTTACATTTTCCTCCAAATCATTTATATATACTACAAAGAGCAAAGGTCCCAGCACTGATCCCTGTGGAACACCACTGGTCACAGCCCTCCAATGAGAAAAGCATCCTTCCATTGCTACTCTCTGCCTTCTATGGCCTAGCCAGTTCTGTATCCACTTTGCCAGCTCACCCCTGATCCCGTGTGACTTCACCTTTTGTACTAGTCTACCATGAGGGACCTTGTCAAAGGCCTTACTGAAGTCCATATAGACAACATCCACTGCCCTACCTGCATCAATCATCTTAGTGACCTCCTCGAAAAACTCTATCAAGTTAGTGAGACACGACCTCCCCTTCACAAAACCGTGCTGCCTCTCACAAATACGTCCATTTGCTTCCAAATGGGGGTAGATCCTGTCTCGAAGAATTCTCTCCAGTAATTTCCCTACCACTGAAGTAAGGCTCACCGGCCTGTAGTTCCCGGGATTATCCTTGCTACCCTTCTTAAACAGAGGAACAACATTGGCTATTCTCCAGTCCTCCGGGACATCCCCTGAAGACAGCGAGGATCCAAAGATTTCTGTCAAGGCCTCAGCAATTTCCTCTCCAGCCTCCTTCAGTATTCTGGGGTAGATCCCATCAGGCCCTGGGGACTTATCTCCCTTAATATTTTTTAAGACACCCAACACCTCGTCTTTTTGGATCTCAATGTGACCCAGGCTATCTACACACCCTTCTCCAAACTCAACATTTACCAATTTCTTCTCTTTGGTGAATACTGATGCAAAGTATTCATTTAGTACCTCGTCCATTTCCTCTGGCTCCACACATAGGTTCCCTTGCCTATCCTTCAGTGGGCCAACCCTTTCCCTGGCTACCCTCTTGCTTTTTATGTACGTGTAAAAAGCCTTGGGATTTTCCTTAACCCTATTTGCCAATTACTTTTCGTGACCCCTTCTAGCCCTCCTGACTCCTTGCTTAAGTTCCTTCCTACTTTCCTTATATTCCACGCAGGCTTCGTCTGTTCCCAGCCGTTTAGCCCTGACAAATGCCTCCTTTTTCTTTTTGACGAGGCCGACAATATCTCTCGTCATCCAAGGTTCCCGAAAATTGCCGTATTTATCCTTCTTCCTCACAGGAACATGCAGGTCCTGAATTCCTTTCAACTGCCACTTGAAAGCCTCCCACATGTCAGATGTTGATTTGCCCTCAAACATCCGCCCCCAATCTATGTTCTTCAGTTCCCGCCTAATATTGTTATAATTAGCCTTCCCCCAATTTAACACATTCATCCTAGGACCACACTTATCCTTCTCCACCAGTACTTTAAAACTTACTGAATTGTGGTCACTGTTACCGAAATGCTCCCCTACTGAAACATCTACCACCTGGCCGGGCTCATTCCCCAATACCAGGTCCAGTACCGCCCCTTCCCTAGTTGGACTGTCTACATGCTGTTTTAAGAAGCCCTCCTGGATGCTCCTTACAAACTCTGCCCCGTCTAAGCCCCTGGCACTAAGTGAGTCCCAGTCAATATTGGGGAAGTTGAAGTCTCCCCTCACCACAATCCTGTTGTTTTTACTCTTTTCCAAAATCTGTCTACCTATCTGCTCCTCTATCTCCCGCTGGCTGTTGGGAGGCCTGTAGTAAACCCCCAACATTGTGACTGCACCCTTCTTATTCCTGATCTCTACCCATATAGTCTCACTGTCCTCTGAGGTGTCCTCACGCAGTACAGCTGTGATATCCTCCCGAACCAGTAGCGCAACTCCACCTCCCCTTTTACATCCCCCTCTATCCCGCCTGAAACATCAAAATCCTGGAACGTTTAGCTGCCAATCCTGCCCTTCCCTCAACCAGGTCTCTGTAATGGCAACAACATCATAGTTCCAAGTACTAATCCAAGCTCTAAGTTCTTCTGCCTTACCCGTAATACTTCTTGCATTAAAACATATGCACTTCAGGCCACCAGACCCGCTGTGTTCAGCAACTTCTCCCTGTCTGCTCTGCCTCAGAGCCACACTGTCCCTATTCCCTAGTTCTCCCTCAATGCTCTCACCTTCTGACCTATTGCTCCCGTGCCCACCCCCCTGCCATACTAGTTTAAACCCTCCCGTGTGACACTAGCAAACCTCGCGGCCAGGATATTTATGCCTCTCCGGTTTAGATGCAACCCGTCCTTCTTATACAGGTCACACCTGCCCCGGAAGAGCTCCCAGTGGTCCAGATAATGGAAACCCTCCCTCCTACACCAGCTGTTTAGCCACGTGTTTAGCTGCTCTATCTTCATATTTCTAGCCTCACTGGCACGTGGCACAGGGAGTAATCCCAAGATTACAACCTGCTGCAGGACCTCATGCCCCTTCCTGCCTATGTCGTTAGTACCAATATGTACAACGACCTCTGCCTGTTTGCCCTCCCCCTTCAGGATGCCCTCTACCCGTTCGGAGACATCCTGGACCCTGGCACCATGGAGGCAACATACCATCCTGGAGTCTCTTTCACGTCCACAGAAGCGCCTATCTGTGCTCCTGACTATAGAGTCCCCTATTACTATTACTCTTCTGCGCTTTGACCCTCCCTTCTGAACATCAGAGCCAGCCGTGGTGCCACTGCTCTGGCTGCTGCTGTTTTCCCCTGATAGGCTATCCCCCCCGACAGTATCCAAAGGGGCATTTGTTCGAGAGGGGGACAACCACAGGGGATTCCTGCACTGACTGCCTGCCCTTTCTGGTGGTCACCCATTTCTCTGCCTGCACCTTGGGTGTGACCACATTTACATAACTGCGATCTATGACGCTTTCCGCCACCTGCATGCTCCTAAGTGCATCCAATTGCTGCTCCAACCGAACCATGCGGTCTGTGAGGAGCTCCAGTTGGGTGCATTTTCTGCAGATGAAGCCATCCGGGATGCTGGAAGCCTCCCGGACCTGCCACATCTCACAGTCAGAGCACTGCACCCCTCTAACTGACATTGCGTCAATTAATTAAAATTAAAATTTAAATTTTTTTTATTTTAAAAAAAAATATATATCTTTTAATTTCAAAGTTACTGTTGACTATCTGTTTCCTAGCGCTAGATTTCGAATAGAAATGCGAAAGCTAAATATAGTACTCTCCGATCTCTGGCTTAGATATCCCTCTAAATTATAATTAAGTAATTATGTTTAATTAGTTACCAATGCTCAGTTTTTTTAATTTAGTGTAGATTCCCAACCAGCAACTCAGGCCACAGCTTTTCTGTGATGTCACTTCAGTTTCCCCCCGACACACACAATTTGAAAAAGGTATAAAAGTAAAAATGAGTAAAAATCACTTACTTACCGTCTCACCTTTTGAGTGTCTTAGATGTTCTCAGGTTCTCTCCCTGACAGAGACTGCCTGTAGTGTGAGTAACAGTGCCGGACGGGAGTACTGTGAGTAACAGTGCCGGCAGGGAGTACTGTGAGTAACAGTGCCGGCAGGGAGTACTGTGAGTAACAGTGCCGGCAGGGAGTACTGTGAGTAACAGTGCCGGCCGGGAGTACTGTGAGTAACAGTGCCTGATGGGGGTGCTGTGAGTAACAGTTCCGGCCGGGAGTACTGTGAGTAGCAGTGCCGGCAGGGAGTACTGTGAGTAGCAGTGCCGGATGGGAGTACTGTGAGTAACAGTGGCGGCCGGGAGTACTGTGAGTAACAGTGCCGGCCGGGAGTATCGTGAGTAACAGTGCCGGATGGGAGTACTGTGAGTAACAGTGCCGGCAGGGAGTACTGTGAGTAACAGTGCCGGCAGGGAGTACTGTGAGTAACAGTGCCGGCCGGGAGTACTGTGAGTAACAGTGCCGGCAGGGAGTACTGTGAGTAACAGTGCCGGCAGGGAGTACTGTGAGTAACAGTGCCGGCAGGGAGTACTGTGAGTAACAGTGCCGGCAGGGAGTACTGTGAGTAACAGTGCCGGACGGGAGTACTGTGAGTAACAGTGCCGGCAGGGAGTACTGTGAGTAACAGTGCCGGCCGGGAGTACTGTGAGTAACAGTGCCTGATGGGGGTGCTGTGAGTAACAGTTCCGGCCGGGAGTACTGTGAGTAGCAGTGCCGGCAGGGAGTACTGTGAGTAGCAGTGCCGGATGGGAGTACTGTGAGTAACAGTGGCGGCCGGGAGTACTGTGAGTAACAGTGCCGGCCGGGAGTATCGTGAGTAACAGTGCCGGATGGGAGTACTGTGAGTAACAGTGCCGGCTGGGATTACTGTCAGTAATCGTGCCGGCCAGGAGTACTGTGAGAAACAGTGCCGGCCTGGAGTACTGTGAGTAACTGTGCCAGCCATGAGTACTGTGAGTAACAGTGCCGGCTCGGAGTACTGTGAGTAATAGTGCCGGCTGGGAGTACTGTGTGTAACAGTGCCAGCCGAGAGTACTGTGAGTAACAGTGGCAGCCATGAGTACTGTGAGTAACAGTGCCGACCGGTAGTACTGTGAGTAACAGTGCCGGGTGGGAGTACTGGGAGTAACGGTGCCGTTCGGGAGTGCTGTGAGTAACAGTGCCGGTCATGAGTACTGTGAGTAACAGTGCAGGCTCGGGGTACTGTGAATAATAGTGCCGGCCGGGAGTACTGTGTGTAACAGTGCCGGCCGAGAGTACTGTGAGTAACAGTGCCAGCCATGAGTATGGTGAGTACCAGTGCCGACCGGTAGTACTGTGAGTAACAGTGCCGGCAGGGAGTACTGCGGGTAACTGTGCCAGCCATGAGTACTGTGAGTAACAGTGCCGTATGGGAGCACTGTGAGTAACAATGCCGTAAGGGAGTACTGTGAGTAACAGTGCCGGCTGAGAGTACTGTGAGAAACAGTGCCGGCCGGTATTATTGTGAGTAACAGTGCCAGATGGGAGTACTGTGAGTAACAGTGCCGGCCGGTGTTATTGTGAGTAACAGTGCCAGAAGGGAGTACTGTGAGTAACAGTGCCGGACGGCAGTACTGTGAGTAACAGTGCCGGACGGGAGTAAAGTGAGTAACAGTGCCAGAAGGGAGTACTGTGAGTAACAGTGACGACCGGGAGTACTGTGAGTATGAGTGCCGGCTGAGAGTTCTGTGAGTAACAGTGCCGGCTGAGAGTACTGTGAGTAACAATGCCGGACGGGAGTACTGTGAGTAACAGTGACGGCCGGGAGTACTGTGAGTAACAGTGCCGGCTGGGAGTACTGTGAGTAACAGTGCCGGTTGGGAGTACTGTGAGTAACAGTGGCGGCTGAGAGTACTGTGAGTAACAGTGCCGGCTGGGAGTACTGTGAGTAACAGTGCCGGCTGGGAATACTGTGAGTAACAGTGCCGGAGGGGAGTACTGTGAGTAACAGTGCCGGACGGGAGTACTGTGAGTAACAGTGCCGGCCGGGAGTACTGTGAGTAACAGTGCCAGCCATGAGTACTGTGAGTAACAGTGCCGGATGGGAGTACTGTGAGTAACAGTGCCGGCTGAGAGTACTGTGAGTAACAGTGCCGGACGGGAGTACTGTGAGTAACAGTGCCAGCCATGAGTACTGAGTAACAGTGCCGGCCGGGAATACTGTGAGTAACAGTGCCGGCTGAGAGTACTGTGAGTAACAGTGCCGGACGGGAGTACTGTGAGTAACAGTGCCAGCCATGAGTACTGTGATTAACAGTGCCGGCTGAGAGTACTGTGAGTAACAGTGCCGGACGGGAGTACTGTGAGTAATGGTGCCGGCCGGGGTACTGTGAGTAACAGTGCCGGCTGGGAGTACTGTGTGTAACAATGCCGGACGGGAGTATTGTAACAGTGCCAGCCATGAGTACTGTGATTAACAGTGCCGGCTGAGTGTACTGTGAGTAACAGTGCCGGACAGGAGTACTGTGAGTAACAGTGCCGGACGGGAGTACTGTGAGTAACGGTGCCGGCCGGGGTACTGAGTAACAGTGCCGCACCGGGCTTCTGTGCGTAACAGTGCTGGAAGAGGGCGTAGAAGGATGGGTGAGTAAATTTGCAGATGACACTAAAGTCGCTGGAGTTGTGGACAGTGCGGAAGGATGTTCCAAGTTACAGAGGGACATAGATAAGCTGCAGCGCTGGGCTGAGAGGTGGCAAATGGAGTTTAATGCATAAAAGTGTGACGTGATTCATTTTGGAAGGAATAACAGGAAGACAGGGTACTGGGCTAATGGTAAGATTCTTGGCAGTGTGGATGAGCAGAGAGATCTCGGTGTCCATGTACATTGATCCCTGAAAGTTGCCACCCAAGTTGAGAGGGTTGTTAAGAAGGCATACGGTGTGCTAGCTTGTATTGACAGAGGGATTGAGTTTTGGAGCCATGAGGTCATGTTGCAGCTGTCCAAAACTCTGGTGCGGCCGCATTTGGAGAATTGCGTGCAATTCTGGTCACCGCATTATAGGAAGGATGTGGAGGCTTTGGAGCGGGTGCATAGGAGATTTACCAGAATGTTGCCCGGTATGGGGTGAAGATCTTATGAGGAAAGGCTGAGGGACTTGAGGCTGTTTTCGGTAGAGAGAAGAAGGTTAAGAGGTGACTTAATTGAGTTGTACAAAATGATCAGAGGATTGGATAGGGTGGACAGTGAGAGCCTTTTCCCTCGGATGGTGATGTCTAGCACAAAGGGACATAGCGTGAAATTGAGGGGAGATAGATATAGGACAGATGTCAGAGGTAGGTTCTTTACTCAGAGAGTAGTAAGGGCGTGAATGCCCTGCCTGCAAAAGTAGTGCCCTCGCCAACACTAAGGGCATTCAAATGGTCATTCGATAGACATATGGACGAAAAGAGAAACGTCTAGGTGCGATTGAGAGTGATTTCACAGGTCGGCGCAACAGCGAGGGCCGAAGGCCCTGTACTGCGCTCCAATGTTCTATGTTCCATGTAACCGTGCCGGACAGGAAATACCATGAGTAACATTGCAAGCCGGGAGTACTGTGAGCAACAGTGCCGGCTGTGAGTACTGTGAGTAACAGTGCCGGCCGGGAGAACTTTGAGTAACAGTGCCGTCGAGGAGTACTGTGAGTAACAGTGCCGTCGAGGCGTACTGTGAGTAACAGTGCCGGTCAGGAGTACTGTGAGTAACAGTGACGGCCGGGAGTTCTGTGAGTAACAGTGCCGTCCGGGAGTACTGTGAATAACAGTGTCGGCCGGGAGTACTGTGAGTAACAGTGTCGGCCGGCAGTACTGTGAGTAACAGTGCCAGCCGGGATTATTGTGAGTAACAGTGCCGGTCAGGTGCACTGTGAGTAACAGTGCCAGACGGGAGTACTGTGAGTAACAATGCCAGGCGGGAGCACTGTGAATAACAGTGCCGGTCGGGTGTACTGCGTGCACCAGTGCCGGACGACATACAATGAGTAACAGTTCCGGACGGGAGTACTGTGAGTAACACTGTTTGACGGTAGTACTGTGAGTAACAGTGCCGTCCGGGGGTACTGTGAGTAACTGTGAGGCCGGGAGTCCTGTGAGTAACAGTGCCGGCCGGGATTATTGTGAGGAACAATGCCGGCCCGGAGTACTGTGAGTAACAGTGCCGGCTGGGATCCTGGCACTTGTGCTACCGGCTGTCCTAAAGTGCCGGAAGGGAGTACTGTGAGTAACAGTGCCGGACGGGTGTACTGTGAGTAACAGTGCCGGCCGGGAGTACTGTGAGTAACAGTGCCAGCCGAGAGTACTGTGAGTAACAGTGCCGGACGGGAGTACTGTAAGTAACAGTGCCGGACAGGAGTACTGTGATTAACAGTGCCGGCTGAGAGTACTGTGAGTAACAGTGCCGGACGGGAGTACTGTGAGTAACAGTGCCGGACAGGAGTACTGTGAGTAACAGTGCCGGACAGGAGTACTGTGAGTAACAGTGCCGGACGGTAGTACTGTAAGTAACAGTGCCGGACAGGAGTACTGTGATTAACAGTGCCGGCTGAGAGTACTGTGAGTAACAGTGCCGGACGGGAGTACTGTGAGTAACAGTGCCGGATGGGAGTACTGTGAGTAACAGTGCCGGCTGAGAGTACTGTGAGTAACAGTGCTGGCCGGCAGTACTGTGAGTAACAGTGCCAGCCATGAGTACTGTGAGTAACAGTGCCGGATGGGAGTACTGTGAGTAACAGTGCCGGCTGAGAGTACTGTGAGTAACAGTGCCGGACGGGAGTGCTGTGAGTAACAGTGCCAGCCATGGGTACTGTGAGTAACAGTGCCGGCTGGGAATACTGTGAGTAACAGTGCCGGCTGAGAGTACATAGAACATAGAAAATACAGCTCAGAACAGGCCCTTCGGCCCACGATGTTGTGCCGAACGTTTGTCCTAGATTAATCATAGATTATCATTGAATTTACAGTGCAGAAGGAGGCCATTCGGCCCTTTGAGTCTGCACCGGCTCTTGGAAAGAGCACCATACCCAAACTCAACACCTCCACCCAACACCAAGGCCAATTTGGACATTAAGGGCAATTTATCATTGGCCAATTCACCTAACCCGCACATCTTTGGATTGTGGGAGGATACCGGAGCACCCGGAGGAAACCCACGCAGACACGGGGAGGACGTGCAGACTCCGCACAGACAGTGACCCAAGCCGGAATCGAACCTGGGACCCTGGAGCTGTGAAGCAATTGTGCTATCCACAATGCTACCGTGCTGCCCTTGAGAACAAATAAATCTACACTATATCATTTAACCGTAATCCATGTACCTATCCAATAGCTGCTTGAAGGTCCCTAATGTTTCCGACTCAACTACTTCCACAGGCAGTGCATTCCATGCCCCCACTACTCTCTGGGTAAAGAACCTACCTCTGATATCCCTCCTATATCTTCCACCTTTCACCTTAAATTTATGTCCCCTTGTAATTGTTTGTTCCACCCGGGGAAAAAGTCTCTGACTGTCTACTCTATCTATTCCCCTGATCATCTTATAAACTTCTATCAAGTCGCCCCTCATCCTTCTCCGTTCTAATGAGAAAAGGCCTAGCACCCTCAACCTTTCCTCGTAAGACCTACTCTCCATTCCACGCAACATCCTGGTAAATCTTCTTTGCACCTTTTCCAAAGCTTCCACATCCTTCCTAAAATGAGGCGACCAGAACTGTACACAGTACTCCAAATGTGGCCTTACCAAAGTTTTGTACAGCTGCATCATCACCTCACGGCTCTTAAATTCAATCCCTCTGTTAATGAACGCGAGCACACCATAGGCCTTCTTCAAGCTCTATCCACTTGAGTGGCAACTTTCAAAGATGTATGAACATAGACCCCAAGATCTCTCTGCTCCTCCACATTGCCAAGAACTCTACCGTTAACCCTGTATTCCGCATTCATTTTTGTCCTTCCAAAATGGACAACCTCACACTTTTCAGGGTTAAACTCCATCTGCCACTGCTCAGCCCAGCTCTGCATCCTATCTATGTCTCTTTGCAGCCGACAACAGCCCTCCTTACTACCCACAACTCCACCAATCTTCGTATCGTCTGCAAATTTACTGACCCACCCTTCAACTCCCTCATCCAAGTCATTAATGAAAATCACAAACAGCAGAGGACCCAGAACTGATCCCTGCGGTACGCCACTGGTAACTGGGATCCAGGCTGAATATTTGCCATCCACCACCACTCTCTGACTTCTATCGGTTAGCCAGTTTGTTATCCAACTGGCCAAATTTCCCACTATCCCATGCCTCCTTACTTTCTGCATAAGCCTACCATGGGGAACTTTATCAAATGCCTTACTAAAATCGATGTACACTACATCCACTGCTTTACCTTCATCCACATGCTTGGTCACCTCCTCAAAGAATTCAATAAGATTTGTAAGGCAAGACCTACCCCTCACAAATCCGTGCTGACTATCCCTAATCAAGCAGTGTCTTTCCAGATGCTCAGAAATCCTATCCTTCAGTACCCTTTCCATTACTTTGCCTACCACCCAAGTAAGGCTAACTGGCCTGTAATTCCCAGGGTTATCCCTAGTCCCTTTTTTGAACAGGGGCACGACATTCGCCACTCTCCAATCCCCTGGTACCACCCCTGTTGACAGTGAGGACGAAAAGATCATTGCCAACGGCTCTGCAATTTCATCTCTTGCTTCCCATAGAATCCTTGGATATATCCCGTCAGGCCCGGGGGACTTGTCTATCCTCAAGTTTTTCAAAATGCCCAACACATCTTCCTTCCTAACAAGTATTTCCTCAAGCTTACCAATCTGTTTCACACTGTCCTCTCCAACAATATCGCCCCTCTCATTTGTAAATACAGAAGAAAAGTACTCGTTCAAGACCTCTCCTATCTCTTCAGACTCAATACACAATCTCCCGCTACTGTCCTTGATCGGACCTACCCTCGCTCTAGTCATTCTCATATTTCTCACATATGTGTAAAAGGCCTTGGGGTTTTCCTTGATCCTACCCGCCAAAGATTGTTCATGCCCTCTCCTAGCTCTCCTAATCCCTTTCTTCAGTTTTCTCCTGGCTATCTTGTATCCCTCCAATGCCCTGTCTGAACCTTGTTTCCTCAGCCTTACATAAGTCACCTTTTTCCTCTTAACAGGACATTCAACCTCTCTTGTCAAGTACTGTGAGTAACAGTGCCGGACGGGAGTACTGTGAGTAACAGTGCCAGCCATGAGTACTGTGATTAACAGTGCCGGCTGAGAGTACTGTGAGTAACAGTGCCGAACGGGAGTACTGTGAGTAACGGTGCCGGCCGGGAGTACTGTGAGTAACGGTGCCGGCCGGGAGTACTGTGAGTACCAGTGCCGGACAGGAGTACTGTGAGTAACAGTGCCGGATGGGAGTACTGTGAGTAACAGTGCCGGCCGGGAGTACTGTGAGTAACTGTGCCGGACGGGAGTACTGTGAGCAACAGTGCCGGACGGGAGTACTGTGAGTATCAGTGCCAGCCGGGAAAACTGTGAGTAACTGTGCCGGACGGGAGTACTGGGAGTAACTGTGCCGGACGGGAGTACTGGGAGTAATAGTGCCGGACGGGAGTACTGGGAGTACCAGTGCCGCACAGGAGTACTGTGAGTAACAGTGCCGGATGGGAGTACTGTGAGCAACAGTGCCAGACGGGAGTACTGTGAGTATCAGTGCCGGTTAAAGTACTGTGAGTAACAGTGCCGGCCAGAAGTACTGTGAGTAACACTGCCGGGCAGGAGTACTGTGAGTAACAGTGCCGGGCAGAAGTACTGTGAGTAACACTTCCGCACGGGACTAGTGTGAGTAACAGTGCTGGCTGGGAGTACACTGAGTAACATTGCCGGTTGGGAGTACTGTGAGTAACGGTGCCGGCCTGGAGTACTGTGAGTACCAGTGTCGGCCGAGAGTAACAGTGCCGGATTGGACTACTGTGGTTAACAGTGCCGGACAGGAGTACTGTGAGTAATAGTGCCAGATGGGTGTACTGTGAGTAACAGTGTCGGCCTGGAGTCCTGTGAGTAACAGTGTCGGCCTGGAGTACTGTGAGTAACAGTGCCGGATGGGAATAATGTGAGTAACAGTGCCGGACGTGAGTACTGAGAGTAACAGTGCCGGATTGGATTACTGTGAATAACAGTGCCGGACGGGAGTACTGTGAGTAACAGTGCCGGACTGGAATAATGTGAGTAACAGTGCCGGCCGGGAGTACTGAGAGTAACAGTGCCGGATTGGATTACTGTGGATAACAATGCTGGACGGGAGTACTGTGAGGAACGGTGCCGGCCGGGTGTTCTGTGAGTAACAGTGCTGACCGGGAGTACTGTGAGTTACAGTTCCGGACGGGACTCCTGTGAGTAACAGTGCCGTCCCGGAGTACTGTGAGTAACAGTGCCGTCCCGGAGTACTGTGAGTAACAGTGCCGGCTGGGAGTACTGGGAGTAACAGTGCCAGACGGGAGTACGGGGAATAACAGTGCCAATCCTGGAGTACTTTGTGTAACAGTGCCGGCTGGGACTCTGGCACTGTGAAGCTGCAGTGAAACCGACTTGTACTACTGTGCTGCCCTAGAGTGCCGGACGAGAATGCTGTGAGTAACAGTGCCGGCCAGAAGTACTGTGAGTAACAGTGCCGGGTTTGACTACAGTGATTAACAGTGCCGGACGGGAGTACAGTGAGTAACAGTCCCGGCCGGGAGTACTGTGAGTAACAGTGCCGGACTGGAATAACGTGAGTAACAGTGCCGACAGGGAATACTACAAAGAACAAAGAACAAAGAAATGTACAGCACAGGAACAGGCCCTTCGGCCCTCCAAGCCCGTGCCGACCATACTGCCCGACTAAACTACAATCTTCTACACTTCCTGGGTCCGTATCCTTCTATTCCCATCCTATTCATATATTTGTCAAGATGCCCCTTAAATGTCCCTATCGTCCCTGCCTCCACTACCTCCTCCGGTAGTGAGTTCCAGGCACCCACTACCCTCTGCGTAAAAAAACTTGCCTCGTACATCTACTCTAAACCTTGCCCCTCTCACCTTAAACCTATGCCTCCTAGTAATTGACCCCTCTACCCTGGGGAAAAGCCTCTGACTATCCACTCTGTCTATGCCCCTCATAATTTTGTATACCTCTATCAGGTCGCCCCTCAACCTCCTTCGTTCCAGTGAGAACAAACCGAGTTTATTCAATCGCTCCTCATAGCTTATGCCCTCCATACCAGGCAACATTCTGGTAAATCTCTTCTGCACCCTCTCTAAAGCCTCCACATCCGTCTGGTAGTGTGGCGACCAGAATTGAACACTATACTCCAAGTGTGGCCTAACTAAGGTTCTATACAGCTGCAACATGACTTGCCAATTCTTATACTCAATGCCCCGGCCAATGAAGGCAAGCATGCCGTATGCCTTCTTGACTACCTTCTCCACCTGTGTTGCCCCTTTCAATGACCTGTGGACCTGTACTCCTAGATCTCTTTGACTTTCAATACTCTTGAGGGTTCTACCATTCACTGTATATTCCCTACCTGCATTAGACATTCCAAAATGCATTACCTCACATTTGTCCGGATTAAACTCCATCTGCCATCTCTCCGCCCAAGTCTCCAGACAATCTAAATCCTGCTGTATCCTCAGACAGTCCTCATCGCTATCCGCAATTCCACCAACCTTTGTGTCGTCTGCAAACTTACTAATCAGACCAGTTACATTTTCCTCCAAATCATTTATATATACTACAAAGAGCAAAGGTCCCAGCACTGATCCCTGTGGAACACCACTGGTCACAGCCCTCCAATTAGAAAAGCATCCCTCCATTGCTACCCTCTGCCTTCTATGGCCTAGCCAGTTCTGTATCCACCTTGCCAGTTCACCCCTGATCCCGTGTGACTTCGCCTTTTGTACTAGTCTACCATGAGGGACCTTGTCAAAGGCCTTACTGAAGTCCATATAGACAACATCTACTGCCCTACCTGCATCAATCATCTTAGTGACCTCCTCGAAAAACTCTATCAAGTTAGTGAGACACGACCTCCCCTTCACAAAACCGTGCTGCCTCTCACTAATACGTCCATTTGCTTCCAAATGGGAGTAGATCCTGTCTCGAAGAATTCTCTCCAGTAATTTCCCTACCACTGAAGTAAGGCTCACCGGCCTGTAGTTCCCGGGATTATCCTTGCTACCCTTCTTAAACAGAGGAACAACATTGGCTATTCTCCAGTCCTCCGGGACATCCCCTGAAGACAGCGAGGATCCAAAGATTTCTGTCAAGGCCTCAGCAATTTCCTCTCCAGCCTCCTTCAGTATTCTGGGGTAGATCCCATCAGGCCCTGGGGACTTATCTACCTTAATATTTTTTAAGACACCCAACACCTCGTCTTTTTGGATCTCAATGTGACCCAGGCTATCTACACACCCTTCTCCAGACTCAACATCTACCAATTCCTTCTCTTTGGTGAATACTGATGCAAAGTATTCATTTAGTACCTCGCCCATTTCCTCTGGCTCCACACATAGATTCCCTTGCCCATCCTTCAGTGGGCCAACCCTTTCCCTGGCTACCCTCTTGCTTTTTATGTACGTGTAAAAAGCCTTGGGATTTTCCTTAACCCTATTTGCCAATGACTTTTCAAGACCCCTTCTAGCCCTCCTGACTCCTTGCTTAAGTTCCTTCCTACTTTCCTTATATGCCACACAGGCTTCGTCTGTTCCCAGCCTTTTAGCCCTGATAAATGCCTCCTTTTTCTTTTTGACGAGGCCTACAATATCACTCGTCATCCAAGGTTCCCGAAAATTGCCGTATTTATCTTTCTTCCTCACAGGAACATGCCTGTCCTGTATTCGTTTCAACTGACACTTGAAAGCCTCCCACATGTCAGATGTTGATTTGCCCTCAAACATCCGCCCCCAATCTATGTTCTTCAGTTCCCGCCTAATATTGTTATAATTAGCCTTCCC